>NC_056725.1:1330726365-1330848865 GCF_019279795.1 Protopterus annectens
TCCACCTGAGGGCTACTCATTTGGGGAAACCTTACATACCATGAGGGAGCATTTCCATTGGGAAGGCCAGGATTACTCAGAATCCAAGAAAAGGCTCAGAGACTTCCTTTTATTACCTCAACACAGACCCCTTGCTATTCCGCCAGTGTTAGATATTGTGGATGATGTGTATACTGAATCCAACTTAAATCCTGATTCTTTACCTCCAGCCCCAGTTAAGCCTGACAGATACTACAGAGTCCCTGACTCACACAAATTTCTTTATAAAAGCCCTGTTGCTGACCCTGAAACTATTTCTCAGGGACCCAAAGGGGTTAAGGCCTCATCAGCAAAGAATCCAGTCCCCTCTGACAGAGATTCCAGAGCATTAGACAGATGGGGGAAGAAAGTATATACGTCTGCAACTTTAGCAATGAGGGCCTTAAATTGCCAGTTTCACATGCTAAAATATCAGCAATTTTTGATGTCTCGATTGAAACAAAAAATGCTTCCAGATTCAGCTCCTCCTAATTTTAAGGAAATGCAGGATTTATTGCATGCAGCTGAACAAGTGGGAAAACATACTTTGCAATGTGGTTTTGATTCTTTAGAGGCCTCCTGTAGAGCAGCAGTTACAGGTTCTGTCATTAGAAGACATGCTTGGTTAAAAGAATGTACGTTACCAGATCATGTTAAAGCAAAACTATTGGATGCACCTTTGCAGCTGGATGTGTTATTTGGAGTTAAGGCAGAAGAGGTATTAAAGAAAATGGAGGATAAGGCAAAATCTATGCAAACGGTGAAGGATTTCTTACAGGTTCAGCCTCCTCGATTTAGCAGAAATTGGCCAACAAAGAATTGGTCCTTTCCAGTTACAGACAGACTTCAAAGGGGCAGATACAGACGTCCAAGAGGTAGAGGCCAACCACAAGGTCCTTACAGGCCTCGGCAATGGGGTACATCAGGCCAGAAAGAAGGGGAAGACAGGCCCCAACCATATAAAAAACAGCCCCAATGACTTCCCACTACAGCTGCCAAACAGCTCTCTTGGCAGCCCCCTTGGGAGGAAAACTGGCACTTTTCTATCACAATTGGCATATGATCACCAAAGACAAATGGGTTCTCAACATTGTATCTCAAGGTTACAGGTTCCACTTTCACACTCTGCCAAGGTTAAAAGGCATGCCAAATCTGCCACCAAATCAATGGGCAGAGGCTCAAAAACAAATTACAGCACTCATGGACATGAGAGCTATTCAAAAGGTACCACCACAGGAGCAAGGACAAGGATTTTACTCAAGACTCTTTCTGGATCCTGGAAAGGACAAAGCCTGGAGGCCCATTCTGGATCTTTCTTCTCTAAACACTTACCTGGATGTTCCGAAATTCAAAATGTTGACACTACAGCAGCTTCTTCCCATGCTGGGCAAGACAGCTTGGCTCGTAACCTTGGACCTCAAGGAGGCATACATGCATGTCCCTATCAGACAAAACTGCAGAAGATACCTCAGATTCATAGCTGGTTCAATGCACTATCAATTCTCTGTACTGCCCTTTGGCTTATCTACTGCACCCACGGTCTTCACAAAGGGCCTGGCACCAGTAATTGCATTTTGCAGACAGAAAGGAATTCAAATTTATCCGTACCTGGACAACTGCCTGATTCAAGCAGAGAGCAAAGACATTCTTCTAAAGCATCTGGCGTTTGTAAAAAAGGTATTAAGTTGCCTAGGGTACACAGTAAACGAAAATAAATCAAAACAAGTGCCCTCACAAAAGATAATATTCCTGGGTGTCAGCTTGAATACAACGGCCCAGATGGCTTATCTCACACCAGACAAGCAAGGACAACTGACTCAGTATTTTCAATTGATGGCAACAAGAACCCATCTCCCTGCAAGAAACATTCTGCAGGCCTTGGGTTACATGGCATCTTGCATACAACTAATTCCATATGCCAGACTGCATATGAGGAAACTACAATGGTACCCAAAGAGTGTCTGGTCTCAACACTGTCAAAGTTTGGAAACAGTTATACCACTAATTCCTTGTCTTCAACAGGAGTTTCGATGGTGGGCTCAAGCTTGTCACCTCAACAAGGGACAAGCCTTTTATTCAACCCACAGCCAGGCAAACACTGACAACAGATGCATTGGATTACGCCTGGGGAGCACACATGGCAGGAAAATGTATTCAGGGCAAGTGGCCCGCAGAACAAAGGCATCTTCACATCAGTCAAAAAGAGATGCTAGCTTTACAAAATGCCCGTATAGCCTTCAAGGACCTGCTGCATCCAGGACAACTACTACTAAAGACGGACAACACCACAGTTATGTGGTACATAAACAAGCAAGGGGGCACTCACTCTTATCCCCTCTGCAGACAAGCCATGACCTTGTGGAACACAGCTCTAAACTATCAAGTTCATCTGCAAGCACAATTCCTGCCAGGAGAGAAAAACACACTGGCAGACGACTTAAGCAAAAACATCATGGATCCCCACGAATGGGAATTTAATCCACAAATATTCAGAATGATAACACAAAAATGGTGGAGCCCGGACATAGATCTGTTTGCATCCCCAATGAACTGCCAGCTACAGAAATTCTGCACAAGGACTTACCATCCACAAGCATGGAAAGTGGATGCCCTCTCATTCAGCTGGAAAAACCTACAAGTATATGCTTTCCCACCACTACCTCTCCTTCCAAAGGTACTCATAAAAGCCAGGCAAGAAGAGCCAAAGATGATCCTGATTGCACCAGACTGGCCACACCAGCACTGGTACCCAATCTTAAAGAACTTAGCACAAGGACCACCCTGGATTTTGCCTCAAATTCCACATCTGCTGACTCAGCACAACAATCAGATACTTCACAGCCAGCTAAAGACTTTAAACCTGGCTGCATGGAAGATTCTTTAGTCAAGCAAGCAATGCCTCTCTCCAAAGCTGTTATGGATGTCATTCTGGAGGCCAGAAGGCCTAGTACCAGGAAAGCCTATTCGGATAAATGGAAGAGATTCTGTGCCTGGAACCAGGCTCACAGCCTTGACCCTCTTGTCCCAAATATTCCTCAGATACTACAATATTTAACTGAGATGCTGGACAAAGGCCTCTCCTTTTCATCCATCAAGATCCACGCCTCTGCCATCTCTGCTCATTACAACACGGATCCACCAATTTTCTCTAATCCTTTGCTAAAACAGTACCTCAGAGGGGCTAAAAACATAAGACTGCCCCGTAGAGCACCTACTCCAACTTGGGACCTCAACTTTGTGTTGGAAAAATTAACTTTACCTCCTTTTGAGCCAGCTAACACAGCAGATTTAAAATGTATCTCTTGGAAAACTGCTCTGCTCCTGGCAATAACATCAGCATGAAGAGTTTCAGAATTACAGGCACTAATGGCAGTGGAACCTTTCCTCATTTTCCACCAAGACAGGGTGTCATTAAGAACTAACCCTACGTTTATGCTAAAGGTGGTATCAAGTGTGGCTCTAAACCAAACTATTCACTTACCAACTTTTTATCCAAATCCACAGAATAGAGGGGAGAGACTACTGCATTCTTTGGACATTCACAGGCAGTTATGCTTCTACTTGGACAAAACCAAAGCTTTCAGAAAATCTGAGTAATTATTGGTAGCATATGCTGCAGGAGCACAGGGAAAAGCCATTTCAAAACAGACTATTTCAAAATGGATAGGACACTGTATACGTTTCTGCTATACACACCATGGGAAACCTGTACCTAACAGCATTAGATCTCACTCCACCAGGGCAACAGCCACTTCAACTGCCTACCTCAGAAGAGTACCTACCAAGGACATTTTGGAAGCAGCAACTTGGAGTTCTGTACATACCTTCACCAAGCATTACCATCTGCCTCTATACTCTAAATCCAGAGCTGGCTTTGCCACTGCAGTGCTGCAGGGCCTTATAGCCACCCCTAATGCCTTATAGAACCAGCCACCCTACCTCAGCTTTGGGATTCTACCCAAGTGTAATGACTGCAGCAGTGTAACATGATGAACTTAGTACAGTTTTGTACCTACCATAAATGTAGATGTTCGAGTGTATACACTGCTGCAGTCCAGGTTACCCTCCCTCCTTCCCCTCTTACTTGCTGGTATGCACTTATGTCTTCTACCCTTTAATACCTATGGGGAGTATTTGCTGGTAACTGAAAGTTGTTGTTTGCTTTTCGTATGTATGTTTTATTAGCAATTTGAATTGCCTACCTTTTTGGGGGCACCTGACATCTGGGGCAAGAAAAACTGAAGAAAATGGTGTCGGCTGCATCTTGTATACCCCTGTCGCACTGACGTCAGGGAGGAGGTGACAGAAACCGATGCCAGACCAAGACTTTGGAATTCAGGCCGACTGGGGAACCGCCTGACGGCAGGATAACCCAAGTGTAATGACTGCAGCATTGTATACACTCTAACATCTACATTTATGGTAGGTACAAAACTGTACTTTTTCATTGTCCTTGTTGGGTGTACTGTGCTATTCGCTGACATACTGCTCTTCTAAAAAAAGTATACTTTTCAGATTGAGAACGTAGTGCTTTCACAGATTTATGCAGTAACTTCTACCAGTTTAGCAACACCTGTCCTACTTTACTGTGGATACCCGTTTAAAAGGGTGGGGAGTTGTGCTGCGGTAGTAATACTCTACATGACACTACAGTTAAAAGTGCAATTTACATAGATTACTATGGGATGGTTTGGGCAAGTAACATAAAACTGGCAGTATCCCTTTACCATGCTATGAATTTCCTTAACCACATTTTCTCTACATGCTGCACAGCATCCCCATTTGTAGAAATATTTCACCATAGTCTTGTATAGTACTGCGTCACAAGATGGTAGGCAGGAGAAGCCATCTTGCTTTACTCTACTGTAGTCCTATTTTATGATGGCTGTCATTGTAATTTGTTCAGTGTGTTTTAAGTTTTGACATCAGGCATCTTTGAAATGCAGCCTGCCAACTAGTCTGAGTAGTTTTGAAGGAGAGAGGCATGGAAAAACAAGAAAACCTCTTAACCCAGTTTAGCTGTAATTATCAAGAAGCTTGGAAATTGTAGTGTTAAACACCCAGCCTTTGTTGTGTTGATTGTAGCCAGAGAGGGCTACATGTGATGTAGGGGCCGGGCATTGTGGGTTAGAAGGTAGAGCATGGCTGTTTCCAATGCAAATGACAGATTGGTTTCTTAGCACTCACAGTAGCAGAATCCAACTGGAATGAATGGCAGTAACCCTAAAGAAAAACAGACATGAAGGGAGACAGACGTATGAAAGCTGCAAGAAATACTACTAGATCTGAAGATGAATACTTTATAATTAAAATGTAAACATTGATTATCTGATGATAGAGGCTGTTTAAAGGAAATGGTTTCTGTATAACAGAGTTAGAAGTGGAAGCAAATGTGGGTGGTTTAAGGGAACAGGGTAGATGTTTAATCTGATGAATCTGAGAACTGCTTAAGGACAAGAAGTCTTGGAGTAGTAAGAGTCTCAGAGACTCCAGGACTCTTGCATTTTTTTTTGGCTAACTATCTGATTTGCACGTAGTCTGTAAGGTCCTGCAGCACTGCAGTGGTAGTGCACACAGGTTGCATAGAGGGATCCAAGTGATGGAACACCAGTGTGTGTTATTTAAGAGAAATAGGGAAATGGGGGTTACTGCTCTGCAGTATAGCACTAAGTGCAAAGCTGATGATTTGGATTTTGTAGAGAATAAAAGTTTCAGGGTTTTTGTGTTTAATGAAGGTGGACTGTGGAGGAACCTACCTTGTTTGAAGTGGTGAGTATGGAGGAGCTGAGAGTAGAGAGTGCATTGCCTTGGGGCACTGCTATAGCTGTGGCCTGGCATTGGAAGGAATTGTGCAGGAGGAGTGTGTTCCAGTGCAGTGTGGTGCACCAGAAAAATGGGCATGAGTAGCAATGTCTGAGGACTGCATCATAGGGTGTGCAGATGTGGGGGCATGAGTAGCAATGTCTGAGGACTGCATCATAGGGTGTGCAGATGTGGGGGCATGAGTAGCAATGTCTGAGGCCTGCATCATGGGGTGTGCAGATGTGGGGGCATGAGTAGCAATGTCTGAGGCCTGCATCATAGGGTGTGCAGATGTGGGGGCATGAGTAGCAATGTCTGAGGACTGCATCATAGGGTGTGCAGATGTGGGGGCATGAGTAGCAATGTCTGTGGACTGCATCATAGGATGTGCAGATGTGGGGGCATGAGTAGCAATGTTTGAGGACTGTATCATAAGGTGTGCAGATGTGGGCAAGTCAGTGCAGTGTTTTTATTACATTTGTATTGGTTTCCCGGGGTAGAGCACTGACCTCCATGGACCTTTTTCAGATTCTGCCTGGGAGTGCTGTCTGCTTTAGTGTCTTAGTTAACATCATACAGTTTGGGAGTAGATGCTGAGGGGATCAAAGCCTAGACCACTTGACCACAGGAAACAGATTAACAGGTCATTAATCTTCTGTTCCAACTGCATATTTGTGGCACTGGTTGTTGTAAGGGAAAATTAGGTTAAACACAGTACAAAAACATAGTACAGCAAAAAAGAAAAAAAAAAAGACCAACAGGAGAAGTGTACATTTAAAAAAGGATTGTGTCATAGGCAGACATTTTATATGGGCAAGTTAACAGAGCTCTTAAGTTTTAAAACTTGGAATGTCCATTCCATTATTCATGTAAGGACTAACAAATTTTGTGATGCAACTTTTAACAAATTAGCTTTGTTGGCAAAGTTAATGTGTAGTGTTGAGAAAAGTAGTACTTGTACTGGAATGAGTATGCAACATGCTTTTGAAGGAAGTAGAGTTTATCAGGAGTTATTTTTAGATGGAAGTTATCCTGTGGTTGGTCTGGCTAAGATTGAAGACTAAGTGATTGATTAAAGATCGCTGGGAAAAAAAATACTCCATTTTAAGTAAAGGGATTCACTTTAACAATAAGAAAAATAGAAATGTTCCACAATAGTAAATGGCAGTTATCTTGCATTCCCAGTTTCTATAATTGTGGATAGTCAAGAAACTGAGTTTTGTTAGATGTAACTGGAAGAATCCAGCCACTGGGGGGTGCACAAGACAGTGTATTTATTTGTGCCAGTCCCAAGCCTGGATAAATGGGGAGGGTTACATCAGGATGGGCATCTGGTGTAAAATTATTGCCAGATCAAATATGCGGACAACAATACAGATTTCCATACCTGATCGGTCAAGGCCTGGGTTAACAACTATCACCTCCAGTACTGTCAGCCAACAGGGTGCTGGTGGAAACTGGGCTACTGTTGACTGAAAGAGAAGAAGAGGGGGGAGGCATGCCTGGAGGCAGGCGGAGAGGAGGAAAGTTAGGAATGTGGAAGTGAAGGTAGGAACTTTTAATGTTGGCAGTATGACTGGTAAAGGGAGAGAGCTAGGTTATATGATGAAGAGAAGGAAGGTTCACTTATAGTGCAGGCAAGAGACCAGATAGGGGAGTAAGGCCAGGTATATCTGAGGCAGGTTCAAATTGTTCCACCATGGTGGGCATGGGAGGAGAAATGGAGTAGGGGTTACAAAGGGACAGTATGTCAAGAGTGTTTTGGAGGTGAAAAGTGTGTTGGTTAGAGTGATGTTTATGAAGCTGGAAATTGATGGTGTGATGATGAATGCTGTTAGTGCATATGTTCCGCAAGTTGGTTGTGTGATGGATGAGAGAAAAATTTTAGAGCGAGTTGTGTGAAGTGGTGGAGAGTATACCAAAGGGTGAGAGAGTGGTGACTGGAGCGGATTTCACTGGGCATGTTGATAAAGGGACAGAGGGAATGAGGAGGTGATGGGTAGGTATGTTGAGGAGAGGAATGCAGAAGGTAATATAGGGCAGATGGTAGTGGATTTTGCGAAAAGGATGGACATGGCTGTGGTGAATACATATTTCAAGAAGAGGGAGCAGCATAGGGTGACGTTCAAGAGTAGAGGAAGATGCATACAGGTGGATTATATCCTATGCAAGAGGGCCAGTCTGAAGGAGATTGGAGACTGCAAAGTGGTGACAGGCGAAAGTGTAGTTAGACAGCATAGGATGGTAGTCTGTAGGATGACATTGGTGAAGAAGAGGATGAGAGTGAGGGCAGTGCTAAGGATCAAATGGTGGAAGTTGAAAAAGGATGACTGTAAGGTGGAGTTCAAGAGTTAAGACAGGCACTGGGCAGTAAAGAGTTACCAGATAGTTGGGCAGCCATAGCAGAGGTGGTAAGGGAGACAGCTAGAAAGGTGCTTGGTGTGACATCTGGACAGAGGAAGGAGGATAGGAGACCTGGTGGTGGAATGAGGAAGTATAGGAGAGTCTACAGAGGAAGAGGTTAACGAAGAAGTGGGATTGTCAGAGAGATGAAGAAAGTAGACAGGAGTACAAGGAGATGAGGCATATGGTGAAGAGAGAGGTGGGGAAGGCTAAGGCGTATGGCGAGTTGTATGAAAGTTTGGACACTAAGGAAGGAGAAAAGGACTTGTGCAGATGGGTTAGACAGAGCTGGGAAAGATGTGCAGCAGGTTAGGTTGATAAAGGATAATAAGGGAAGTGTACTCGCAAGTGAGGAGTGTGTGTTGAGCAGATGGAAAGAGCACTTTGAGAGGCTGATGAATGAAGAGAATGAAAGAGAGAGACAGTTGGATGATGTGGGGATAGTGAATCAGGGAGTGCAACAGATTAGCAAGGAGGAAGTCGACAACTATGAAGAGGATGAAGAATGGAAAGGTTGTTGGTCCAGATGACATACCTGTGGAAACATGGTCTTTAGGAGAGGTGGCAGGGGGGTTTTTAACCAGATTGTTTAACGAAATCTCGGAAAGTGAGAGGATGCCTAAGTAGTGTAGAAGTGTGTTGGTACCGATTTTTTAAGAATAAGGGTGATGTACAGAGCTGTAGTAACTACAGACAAATGAAATTGATCAGCCACAGCATGAAGTTATCAGAAAGAGTAGTGGAAGCTAGGTTAAGAAGGGAGGTGATGATTACTGAGCAGCAGTACAGTTTCATGCCAGGAAAGATAACTACAGATGCAGTGTTTGCTCTGAGGGTGTTGAAGTATAGAGAAGGTCAGAAGGAGTTGCATTGTGACTTTGTGGACTTGGAGAAGGCATATGACAGGGTGGCTAGAGAGGAGTTGTGGTATTGTATGAGGAAGTCGGGAGTGACACAGAAGTGCGTAAGAGTAGTACAGGATATGTACAAGGGCAGTGTGACAGTGGTGTGGTCTGCGGTAAGAGTGATGGATGCGTTCAAGGTGGAGGTGGGATTAAAGCTCTGTTTGTTGGTATCCACTCTAGGATGGAATGCCTATTTGATGATTTGTCAGTTTTTGTGGGAGTTTAAATGATTTGGGTGAAAATATGGAGGCTAATGTGATTTGTAGGGTATTGTGAGTTAAAAGTCAATCAATATGTATCAAAGTCACCCATAATAGTTTCCTGGAGCATCGATTTTGATGACGAGTAGAGGATTTGTTCTAGAGTGGAAATTTTATTTCCTGAAGATATATAGGTGCCAACTATGTTTAAATATTTCTGGACTTCAACTTTAGTTTAGTAAAAACTCACTTCTACATTATTGAAATCAGGAGTATTTTGTTGTAAGATGTTTAGAATAAGATTATATTTAAATAACATGTCTATTCCTCTTCCTCTTTTACCCTTTCCGTGTAACCTGTGAATACTATATCCGGTGATAGGACTTAATTGTTCATTTCTGGCATTAGCCAGGTTTCAGTGATCAGAGCAATGTCTGGTGAGTAGACAGAGAAGGTAGTGTGAAGTTCTTGGGTTTTGCTTAAATATTTCTAAGGTTTAAGTTTAATAATATAAAGTCTGATCCTTTCAGAGAGAGATTTAGTATACTTTGGTTGCCATATAGGGAATGACATTGGGATAGGTAGGTTTAGGGACAGGATTTGGATGGATATCTCCACTAAGGTTTAATTGTGAGGCTGAATCTGTTATGGTCTTGAGGAATTTCGCTATAAACTTGTCATATTTCAGGGATATATATGGACAATTTTGTTGTGGGCTTATAACATAGGTAATTTTAATCTATGTAGACAGTTTTGTAAATTGAGGGTGATATTTTAATACCTACAGGTTTTATCTGTGGTGGATAGGGGAAAGGAGTATTATAGGGGGGTGCCTACTCATTTAGGGGAATGTGGTGTGAGGTCTGTTTACTGTTGATAGGATTATGAAGGGTAACATGTCAAGGTAAATATCTTTAGTAGAAGTGTTTCTTGAGAAATGTATTGCTGTGTTGTATTAGTTGGGAGAAAAAACTATTGCTAATTAAGAGTGATGTAATTGAAGTTACTTGCATGATTGGATAATGGAATGTTTGGGAGTGGCTTGCTGTAAATAAATGCAGGTATAACAGGGCTTGGTGGGAAATGGGGGCAGGGGAGCAGAGTGAGCCCGAGTGGGGCAGACAGCCATCGAATGAAAGAGCCATGGTCTACAGAGCCAGTCAGTGAAAACTGCATATAACTAGGTTGGTGTTATAGTAGCAGAGTTTTACAACTTAAAGCTACTATTTTTCTTTTTACTTTTAAACTTCTGGTTTATTTAACACCGCTTAACTATGGAATTTATTGTTAGGAATACTAGATGTGAGAAAGACTGTAAATCTATGTTGGTTCCCAGTAAATAAATCATTCTACTATTCAGAGCATTAGGTTAGAGGAGAAGAATTATATGGGCTAACTTAATGTTGCCGAATGTGAATGTGTGTGTGTGTGTAATGTATGCATGTGAGTAATGTGTGTGTATGTGTAGAAATCCAAATCAGAGTGGTATCCAAAGAAGAACATGCCAAACCGGTGTATTTTGACCACTTTCGTTCCTTTTATTAATGGAACTTTTTATTTTATTTGTTTACCGGGTAGTGTCCAACTGGGCTGGTAGCCCATTTTCAGCGGAGACCCAGGGAGAAAAATTCCACAAGTGCAATTCAATGTAAACTATTTAAACAGTACAGAATTTACAGTATTAGGATTGAGTAAAACCTTCTATAAACATTAAGGTAAAACTAGCTAAAAATATTGCCATAAGGAAAACTATGTGGAATCTTTGTATGAAATTTGTAATAACATGAAACTGGAAGATGGCATGCAACTAGATAGAAATGTGACACAAATAAGGAGTGGAAAGATTGGAGAGACAAAAGTGGCAATAAGGAAGAAAAATTAAATCAGCATGGAATAGACAGTTATTAATGCCAAGAAGCAAGTAGCCATGAACTGTATACAGGAGAAAAGTTAGGAGGTGAAGAGTATTGGGAGATATGGAAAATTATCCTAGTGAGCAACAGGGGCAGAGCCAGCTTTTTATGAGGTATTCTTTTAGTTTTGATTTAAAAGAGGGATAGGAAGGGAGTGCTTTGTATGTTTAGTGGAAGAGAATTCCAGTATTTAGCAGTTTTGTTTGAGTAGAGGGAGTCCCCATGGTAGTTATGAGACTTATTTTGAGCAGTGGTTTGTCGGCAAATCTGAGGGACCTACTGTTGACATGTAGCAGGAACAGGGTAGAAATTGCGGGGCAGTGGCTGGGTTTGTGAATAATTTTGTGGGTGAGGGTGAGTTGGTTTAATGTTAACACGTTGAGGAGTTTGAGCCCGTTTAGTTGTTGAAGAGCAGTACAATGATGGGCTTTATGTGGGAGATTGGTGGCAAACCTAGGTATTTTGTTGTAGCAGGACTCTAGGTTTTGAAGGCCAACTTTGTGTAAGTTGGTGAAATTGTGTGAGAAATATAGGAGAGTAGATAGAAGCTGAGCTCTAGCTGTAGCTAGCCTGGCTTGTGGTGTTAGATAAGGTTTAACCCTATAGAGAGCACAGAGTTTAGCATAGACTTTTTGATTGGGATATGTGAATATCAAATTGGAGTTTGGCCTGGTTAGTTGGCTCAATTTTGGTACCATTGGTGGATAGAATAGAGAGGGGTAGAGAGTTGTATTTGGTAGATTTGTTTGTGAATATAATTAACTTATTCTTTTTTGGGTTAAGAATGAGTTGGTGATTTGAAAGGAAGATTAAATTTTCCTGAAATGCTTTTTGCATCTTATCTTGGAGTTCTAGTGGGGAGGGGTTCAAGACGATAAGAGATGTGTTGTCAGCATACTGTATGATTGAGGCAAGTTGGGTTGCAAACATTAGGTTGTTGGCAAAGGTGATAGAGAAGGGGGCCCAGTATGGACCCTTTAGGTACACCAATGTGGACAGGCAGTAAAGGGGAGAGATTGTGGTCCCATTTAGTTGCCTGTTAGATAGGTAACTGTGAAACCAAGTTAGTGATGATGGACTGAGGTAGTATGTGGCAAGTTTATTAAGAAGTAGTTGGTGGGAGATTGTGTCAAAAGCTTTTGACATGTCCAGGAAAATTGCAGAGACTAGTTGTCCATTGTTCATAAGGTGGTGAATGGTATTTATGAAAGCTATTAAGGCAGTGTTAGTACTATGCTTGGGACGGAAACCATGCTGGGTGTCTGCTAGAAGGTTATTTAACGTAAGGTGATTTAGGAGTTGTTGCTGAATACATTTCTCAAGGATTTTAGCTATTGGAGGGAGGATTGCAATGGGGCTGTAGTTGGTGATTTCTCTAGAAGGGCCACCCTTGTGAAGGGGAATGATGTGAGAGATTTTCTAGGGATGGGGCACATATTGTTCGGAGATTGAATGATTGATTAGTATTGAGAATAGGATAGGCAATGGATGGGGCTGCAGTTTTTAGGAATTCATTGTGTAGCTGGTCGTCAGCAAGGCAGCAGGGTTTTAGTTTGCTTAGGAGATTTTTAATGATGGTTGAATGGGTTTAAATGAGAAGGATTCTGTTTTACTAGCTGCAGGGAAGGAGATTGTGAGTGGTAGGTGTTGATGGCTTTTTAGGAGGCAGGAGATAGCCTTACAGTTAAACTCATATTTCATTAACTCTAAGGGTTCAGAGGTATTGGATGTGGAAGGGGAGGGGGTGGTTGGTCTGCCAGGGTTGAGGTAGTTGATTGATTGCCAGAATTTTTGTGGGTTGTGAATGTGCTTTTTTGAGAGGTTAGGAAGTAGCATTTTTTATCATTGTTGACTTCTCTTAGTTTGGTTTCTAAGTTGCTGGTAAGTAATGAGATTGGTTTTGTTTTTGGAGGATGGGTATAGGGCCCTGGCTTTGTCTCTCTGTTTAATTAGTAGTTTAGTATTCAGGGACAGCCATGGTAGCTTTTGGTTTGGTGTATATTTTTCTGGTGGGGGCAAGTCTATTTAGGATATTAAGGAATTTATTGTTAAAGAATTCTACTGCAAGGTCCAGTTGTAGATTTTGTAATGTTGACCAATCGCAATTTTGAAGTAATTGATTAAATAAGTCTGGGGAGAAGTGGTTTTTTTACTGTGGATGTATTTATATGGAGTGTGGAATTTAGAGTTTTTTCCTTAACAAAATGTAGGGATCTGGTCACTAAGGGTAATGGGTAGACCGCCAGATTGGTGACTCAGGTTAGGCTTATTAGTTGATATCCAGTCCAGCAGTGACAGTTTATTGTGTTTTATCAGTGTGAGTGGGATAGTTTATAATTTGGGAGAAGTTATAAAGGTTGATGTAATTTGTAGGGCTGACTGAGGAGCAAGAGAGCCAGTCAAGGTTAAAGTCTCCTAAGATTTTAGTTTCTTGATTGAATAATTAGGCAGACCAAGAGAGGAGAAATTCTATGTTGTGAAGATTGTTTCCAGGGGGGCAGATAGGCAGCAATAATTATAGTTTTGTGGGGATTTATTTGCAGGCGGGTGGTGATGATTTCTGCATTGGAGATGTCTGGTGATATAAAGTCTAGTTTTTCTACTTTTAGGGAGTCTTTAAACATAACTGCTACACCACCACCACTTTTGTTTAGTCTGTCTTGTCTAATAACATTATAGCTGTTGCATGTGATTTCAGAGTCCTTGATGTGGGGTTTTAACCAGGTTTCTGTAATGACAGCTATGTCTGTGGAGTAGGTGGCCAAGATAGTATGAAATTCAGTGATTTTCTTTACAATTCTCCTGAGATTGAAATTGGTTATTAGTAGGTCGGAACGAGAAGTAATTAGAAGGGAGGTATGTACTTTGGAGTCAGAGCCATTTGGTTAGGAGAGTTTGGGTGGTACAGTTGAGTTGGGTGTATAACATTATTTGGGCCTGGGTTGGGATGGATGTCTGCATGTAATTTAATATGTGTAAGGGAGTGGAGTAGAGGGTTTTTTTTAGTTTGGTGACAGCCAGATGGAACCTAAGAGTGGGAGGTTGAGAGTATGAGGACTGTGTGTGTTTGAAAGTGAACAGGGTTGGGAGGGTGACCTAATGGTTAAGATGTTTGCCTTTCAAACACAAGGTGCAGGGTTTGAGTCTCACAAGAGATAATTGGCTAGGCTTAAAATGGCTCGCAAGGGCAGTTAGCCTAGTACTAACCTATGAACCTATGAAATGTACAGCTTAAGAAAAGGGAGATTGTAAGGTGCTAGACTGATGTGCAAGAACCAGAATTAAGAGTTCTTTATCTTGTATTGTAAGAAAATTGAGACTTAAAAAAAAATAGATGAAAGATTGCGAGACTGAGGTTGGTATTGTGATATGTGGATAGTCATTTTACGTGATGGACATTTTAGTTATTGTTTATGTAAAAGGTATGCTCTGTATGGGGAAATGGGACATGAAAAGGTATTCAAAGTTCTAAAATGTTTCTGAAATCAAAGCATGTGTAATGAAGGGTAAAACTTTCTTGATGTGGATGAAGGTGGGGATGAATTCATAAAGAACTGAATAAACAAATTGTTGGTAAAATGGTTAGAGAAAGAAGGTAAGAAGTAGACAATGAAGGGGAATAGATGTTAGAAGAGTTTAAAAAGCTGTACTGTAGGTACAATAAGATGCAGGAAAAGGGGGATGAAAAGGGTAAGGATTCAAAAAGGGTAAATTATTACATTTATTATTGATTGTAAATACTTAAAGAATAAAGCCAAGCAGTGTGCAGTGTAGCAGTGGTAGAGAGGAATTAAGCTGTCCTATGTTTATTGGACATTAGTTATTTAAGTGAACAGTGAAAGGCAGTTTAAACAGGTATGATGTAGGGAAAAGGGTATGGAGCATGGAAAGTGTTAAATGACTAAATTGATGCAGATATAAAGATATTAACAATGACAGCGGGTGCTCCTGGAAGAATATTGATCTTAAATGTTAAGGTACGAGATGGAGTGTTAAGGCTAATAACTTTGTATGCCTATACAGATATGAAAATACATTTTTTGAAGAGCTGGAAAATATGTAGCAGTTTAATACAGATATTTTGTAACAGGTTATTTTAATTTGGTTTGAGAACTAAAAAGAAGGTTATGTGGAATGTTAGGAAAAGTAGGAAAGTACTGAATATTTTTATGCAAGTATAGAAAGTGAAAATGTGTATAAAAGACAGGGTATAAGAACAGCAATTGATATTTTTTCTGAAACTTTAAAAGAAGTAAGAGGAGAGGTAAACAAAAAAGAGTTTTTAGATTGCAGAAACACATGAGCAGAATTTTTAAAGGATGACTATGTTTCTCTGGCCCTCTTTTCTTCTGTTTAGATGCATCACTTTGGGTCCTTCTCCTTTTTTCACACAACCACTACTATATGACTGGATCCTGTCGATAAGGTTACATGTTGTGAGCTAAAAGTTCTTGTTGGTCAGTTTCTATACTGACTTCTTTCACTAATTTAACAGCTGGGTGTTTCTAGTAACTCACAGGTTCTTTGCCAGTTTATGTTGTGACTTTTTCACTGATTTAAGGATTAGATATTTTTGATAACATACAAGTGCTCATCCGCCTTCTAACCAATGTCTGATTTTATTTCATCGTGAAGTTTCTACACTTAGCCCTTTTTATCAGGGTTATGTATTTTTAAGAGTGTGGTATTAGATTGCTATTGCATTCCACCTTTTTTACTTGGGAGTGCATTCAGAACTGTGGGTTAAGTGTGCATGCTTCCCTTTCATTTGTACTTAACCTTGCATTCGGACTACAAATTATCTAACTGTACTCCCTCCCCCACAGCAACTAACTCTACTGCCTCTGCCCACAGTTTCTCAGTGCCTTGAATTGGCAAACTTGAGACATATTATTACTTCATGCTGGGTTAGAAACTCAAACTGCAGAATGCGGTACTTTACCGAGCAGTGCTGGAAGTTCACATGTAATACAGAGTATTCTGATCTCCATGAGTACATATCACGTTTCCCTTCATGTTTTCATTGGTTTTATGCTCACATGCTGACAGACATTTGAGTTTTAGACTTCATAGCCTTCAGAAAATGCATGGTAACACAAAACCTTTTATTCTAGCAACTATCTAACTTTATAAGAGCAATATTTAAAATCTGTCCCTATTTTTGGGGCTTTGTCCCCCCATTATTTCTGGCTTTGTCCAAATTTTTTTATGCTGAGAGGTATGTTGTTAAGTAACGTTTTGCATGTGAGCATAAAACCAATTTTTTGGTTGGCCGCCTCCTGAAATTTTCATTTTTCGAGTTTCAGACCTGAAGTCTTCTAAAAGATAAGTACCCCGTTGAGGATCCTTTTTTTCTTGCTCTAACCGATGTCAGAAAAAGTTAATAATTGTCTTGCCTGTGGAAAGCAAATACCTCACACAGATTTTCATTCTTATTGCGTCATCTGTTTAGTCCCAGGCCACGACGTTCCTCACTATCGGTTCTGTCCCTTGTTCAACACCCAAACTATTTGTCTTCGGGCTATTTTGGTCGTTAATTCTTTCGCTCTCATTCTCTGTATTCCAAATTGGCTTTGATAAGCCATCTGGCTACCAATCTTCCGAAAAAACGTAAGGATAAAGACAGAGACAGACTGCATAGGCCAGTACTCAGTTTGGCGCCTTCGCAGCCCCTGATACCCACTTCTACCGATTTTGCAGGCCTCTGCTGAGACCCATTCGGAGTCCAGTATGCCGCGAGTTGCTTCTTCGACTATGGAACCTGTGGATGTCACTACCTTGGATGGGTCCGGAGCCACTTTGCAAGCACCGGCTACTGTGGGTCTATTCCTACCTTCTAATGTTAGTATTAAACCGACATCTTCGTTTTTGACTAAAATTACTGAGTTTCTCAGAGCCAGAATTCACATTTTGCCTAGAAAACCGACGACCAAAGCGCATGCTGTAGTGCCCATGCTACAGAAACAAATGCTTAGAATGGCTGAAGACCTTATAACTTTAATTAGGGGAAGACAACCTTCCCCCTCTATAAGACAAAGGACTGATTTCCCTTCTGATTCTACAGACCGTGAGCCTGATGACACTGATCCCTTTGATCCCCAGGACATTCCCTTATCTACCTATGAGGATTCAGATGCAGAGGATTCCATCCCCTCTGCCTCCCCTCCAGAGGACTTTTCTTTTGGTGAAACCTTGCATACCTTAAGAGAGCATTTCTGCTGGGAATGCCAGGACTACCCACAGTCCAAAAAGACACTCAGAGAATTTTTAGACTTGCCTCAGCACAGGCCTGTAGCTATACTCCCCCTGTCCTGGAGATTGTAGATGATGTCTTCTTGGAATCCAGCCTTACCCCTGATACCTTGCCTCCAGTGGCCAGGAAACCTGACCGGTACTGCAGAGTACCTGACTCCCACAAGTTTCTCTTTAAGAATCCTACTGCGGATCCTGAGACCATTTCCCAGGGACCTAAAGGCATTAAGGCTACAATAGCCAAAAGCCCTACCCATTCAGACAATGACTCTAGGGCTTTAGACAGATGGGGTAAGAAGACATGCACCTTGCTACTCTGGCCATCAGGGCTTTAAATTGCCAATTTTATATGTTAAAGTATCAGCAACATATTATGGAGCTAATTAAACAGAAAATGATGTTGATTCCTGATTGTGCAGAACATAAAGATTTACAAGAGTTAATGCATTCTGCTAAACAAGTTGGAAAATATACTTTACAATGTGGTTTTGATGCATTGGAAGCATCTCTCAGGGCTGCTGTCATTGAGTCTGTCCTTAGAAGGCATGCTTGGCTTAAGGAACATATCTTGTCAGACTATGTCAAAGCAAAATTACTAGATGAATCACTAAATCAAGAACGCCGTTTTGGCAATAAAGCAGAAGTCCTCAAAAAGATGGAGGAAAAAGCTAAATCTATGCAAACTGTTAAGTATTTCCTACAGGTACAGCCACCTAGATTCAGTAGGCATTGGCCTTCTAAAAACTGGTCCTTTTCAGTCACTCCCAGACCTTCTCAGTCCTAACCCAGTGGCAGCATACCACCACGATTACAATCTCAGGGTATGCAAAGATCTAAGCAATGGAGTGCTCCCACTTCTAAAACAGAGAGTAGTAAGCCAACATCCTATGGTAAAATCTTACAATGACTTATCCTTAACTCTTCCAAGCCTTGCCCAAGTACTTGCACCCATAGGAGGAAAACTTGCCCTGCATGCAAAACACTTTGGAGTACATCACCCAGGACAGATGGGTCTTGAACTTTGTATCCCAGGGATACAGATTCTGCTTCACTCACTGCCACCCCCAAGCGGATGGCCAGACCTCCTCCCAAACCAGTGGGCAGAGGCCCAAAAGCAAGTACTTTCTTTTCTCAGTATCAAGGCTCTTCGACCTGTCCCAGCAGAGCATAGGGGACAAGGTTTTTATTCCAGACTGTTTTGGGTACCCAGGAAAGAAAACTCTTGGCACCCTATTCTGGATCTGTCTGGTCTCAACCCCTTCCTGGTGGTTCCAAGGTTCAAGATGCTTACTCTCCAACAGCTGCTTCCTATGCTAGCCAAGGACTCCTGGTTGTCCACCCTATACTTAAAAGAAGCTCATCTGCACATCCCCATAAGGGAATCTTGCAGGAAATACCTATGTTTCAGAGCAGGCTCTATGCATTATCAGTTCTCTGTACTTCCCTTTGGCTTATCTACTGCGTCCAGGATATTCACAAAATGCCTAGCTCCAGCCATTGCATATTGCAGGCAGAGAAAAATTCAAATTTATACATACTTGCACGATTGCCTGATTCAGGCGGACAGTCAGGAATTGCTACTCTAGCACCTGACATTTGTAAAGAGACTTCTAACTTCACTGGGGTACACCATCAACAAAAATAAATCACATCAGGTACCCAGCCAACAGATTGTATTCCTGGGAGCAAGCTTGAACACAACTTCCCAGATGGCATTCCTCACTCCAGAAAAA
This sequence comes from Protopterus annectens, assembly GCF_019279795.1. Lineage (NCBI taxonomy): Eukaryota > Metazoa > Chordata > Ceratodontiformes > Protopteridae > Protopterus > Protopterus annectens. Next base: position 1,330,745,592 of record NC_056725.1, read on the forward strand.
CAAATGTATTTGACAAACTACTTCAATCTACTGGCCACCAAAACCCAGCTATCTGCAAGAAAAATACTGCAGATGCTAGGGTTCATGGCCTCTTGCATTCTACTAATTCCATATGCAAGACTGCATATGAGGAAACTTCAGTGGTACTTAAAAAGTCCCTGGTGTCAACTTTCTTAGGACCTGGAAACAATGATTCCTATCATTCCTTGCCTAAGGGCAGAATTTCTTTGGTGGGCAGAGGCCTGCTACTACAACAAAGGACTCCCTTTCACTCTACCCCCTGCCGTCCAAACCCTAACAACAGACTCATCAGACTATGTATGGGGGGCTCACATGGCAGGACAAAGGTATTCAAGGCAAATGGAGCCCAAAGCAAATGCACCTGCATATCAATCAAAAAGAAATGTTAGCTGTACAGAATGCTCCGACAGCCTTCAAATGCCTTATTCTTCCAGGGCAACTATTGATAAAGACAGACAACACCACAGTTATGTGGTACATAAGCTCAATTCCTGCCAGGCAAACTAAATTCACTGGCAGACGACTTAAGCAGAAATCTAATGGACCCGCATGACTGGAATCGGGAACCCAAATCATTCAAGCTGCTGATCCACAGGTGGGGGGCACCAGAGGTGGACCTCTTTGCTTCCCCTCAGAGCTTTCAGTTGAGCAAATATTCACCAGAACTCCCCACAGCCAAGCATGGAAAGTGGATGCTCTGTCCTTTACATGGCAAAACCTGTCAACCTATGCCTTTCCCCCTCTGCCCCTCCTCCCGAAGGTTCTACTAAGGATCAAACAGGACAACCCAAGGACTGTCCAGATTGCACTAGACTGGCCACGCCAGCACTGGTACCCACCTTTGCGCAGTCTAACAGTACTGCCATCTTGGTACCTGCCGCAGACCCCCTCCCTGCTGTCCAAGCAGAAGTGCCAGATTTTGCATCCTCAGTTACAAACCCTGAACCTAGCAGCCTGGTTCATCCCCTGCACCCTCAGTATACAAGTGCTGGATGTCATCCTGAAGGCAAAAAGGCCTACTAGTAGAAAGTTCTCTTCAGAAAAGTGGAAAAGATACTGTTCTTGGAGCCAGTCTCAAGGAATGGACACAAATGTTCCCAGTTTACCTCGTATACTAGATTACTTAACAGAAATGTTCCACAAAGGCCTATCCTTCTCTTCAATTATAATACTGAGTCACCATCTTCTCTCATCCTCTGGTCAAACAGTTCTTGAGAGGAGCCAAAGAATTTAAGACCCCCCAGGAGAGTTTCCACACCAGCATGGGACCTTAACTTTGTATTGGAAAAACTCATGCTTCCACCCTTTGAACCTGCTGCTTCAGCAGAGTTAAAATTCCTCTCCTGGAAAACATCTTCATTTCAGCAAGAAGAGTGTCTGAATTGTTCGCCCTTATGGCCATGGAACCCTTCATTATCTTTCGTGCGGACAGGGTTCCCTCAGGACTAACCCATCATTTATGCCAAAGGTGGTATCTAGTGTGGCTTTAAACCAATCCTTTCATTTGCCAACCCTTTTCCCTAAGCCTCAGAATACGGGGAAAGGATCCTGCACTCCCTGGACGTGCACAGGCAGCTTAGGTTCTATCTGGACAGGACTAAACCTTTCTGAAAATCTGACCAGTTGCTAGTCTGTTTTATTACAGGGGCAGAGGGCAAACCATTTGTACATGGCTAGCACACTGCATCCATTTCTACTGCAAACATCATGGGAAACCTGCTGCACAGGGGATCAGAACACATTCCACTAGGGCTACGTCAACCTCTACAGCATTTCTCAGGGTAGTCCCTGCCAGGGACATCCTGAAAGCTGCAACCTGGAGCTCTGTACTCACCTTCACCAAGCATTACCACTTACCTATCTTTTCTAAATCAAGAGCTGGATTTGCTACAGTAGTCTTACAGGGCCAGCTTGTCAGCCCTAATGCTTCTGGACTGCCTCCACCCATCCTCAGATTTGGGAATCAACCCAAATGTGATGACTGAAACAGTGAACCATGAAGAACATAGTATAGTTGTGTAGACGTACCATAAATGTAGATGTTCAAGTGTGTTCACTGTTGCACTCATGGTTACCCTCCCTCCAGCCCCCTGACTTCTCTTTACTTCTTCCTATCCTTTTTGTTTGGCATACCATATATGCCATATCATTGTCATTTGATTTTTGCTGAGGGTGTTCCACACCATGTAATTGCTTTCTATTTAGGGGGGCTGCTGACATCTGGGGCAAGAAAAACTGATGTAATGGTGTCGGCTGCATGTTTTATACCCATGGCGTCCTGAAGTCATGGAAGAAGCGACAGCATCCGATGCAGAAATCCCAAGACTCTGGTATTCAGGCCGACAGAGGGCTACATGCAGGCAGATAACCCAAATGTGATGACTGCAACAGTGAATACACTTGAACATCTACATTTATGCCAAGTGTACACAACTGTACTTTACTTGCCATTTTCTACTCATACATCTACTGTGGAGAAGAACATCTTCCTCTGAAAAATGAGTAGTCATGTTGCCTCACACACAAATGAATGAATCAGTGTGTCTAAAGGTTCTTTGTTCGTGGTGCATGCCCCAGTACCTTCAGCAATGTGGGCTTTACAAATTCTGCATGTTTCAGGACATCTCTAATTACATGAGTATGTTCTGTCTTTTTTACCAATTGCAGATAGCTTACTTAAAGTTTTGTGCATGAATCAATATGCTTTCCATGTGGGTTAGGACACATTTTATATATACATATATATATATATGTATATATTTATATATATATATATATATATATATATATATATATATATATATATATATATATACACACACACACACACACACACACACACACACACACACACACACACACACACACACAGAGGATAAAAAATGCCAGGTTTTTGTGATGTAAAAAAATCCAACCGCAATAAATCATTTCACAACTTTTCCCACCTTTAATGTGATCCATAACCTGTACAATTCAATTGAAAAAGAAACAAATCTATTAGGGGAAAATATAAAAAATAAAAAAGTACAATAAGCTGGTTGCATAAGTGTGCACACCCTTAAACTAACACTTTGTTGAAGCACCTTTTGATTAATTACATACACACCCGCCATCAATTAAAGAGACTCTGATTAACCCCAAACAAAGTTCAGCTGTCCTAGTAGGATTTTTCTGACATTTACTCAGTTGCCTGCTAAAGCAAAAGCCATGGTCCTCAGACAGCTTACAAAGCATCAGAGGGATCTCACTGTTGAAAGGTATCAGTCAGGAGAAGTTTACATTTCCACAGAATTGGATATACCATGGAACACAGTGAAGACGGTCATCAAAAAGTGGAGAAAATACAGGACAACAGTGCCATTGCAAAGAACTGGATGTCCCTCCAAAATTGATGAATAGACAAGAGTAAAACTGGTCAGGGAGGCTGCCAAGAGACATACAGCAACACTGAAAGAGCTGCAGGAATTTCTGGCAAGTACTGGTTGTGTATTACATGTAACAACAATCTTACATATTCTCCATATGTCTGGGCTATGGGATAGGGTTGCAAGATGGAAGGCTTTTCTTACACAGAAAAACATCCAGGCCCAGCTAAAATTTTCAAAACAATACATCAAGTCTCCCAAAAGTATGTGGGAAAATGTGTTACGGCCTGATGAGACCAAGGTTGAACTTTTTGGCCACAAGGGTTGGGACGGTGGCCTAATGGTTAAGGTGTTTGCCTTACAAACACAAGGTACAGGGTTTGAATCTCACAGGGGGATAATTGGCTAGGCTTAAAATGACTCACAAAGGCAGTTAGCCTAGTATTAACCTATGAACCTAATTCCAAAAGGTATGTTTGGCACAAAAACAACACTTCGCAAAACCAAAAGAACACCATCCCCATGGTGAAGCATGGTGGTGGCAGTATCATGCTTTGGGGTTTTTTTTTTCAGCTGGAACTGGGGCTTTAGAAAAGGTGGAGGGAATTATGAACAGTTCCAATTACCAGTCACTTTTGTCCCAAAACCTTCAGGCATCTGCTAGAAAGCTGAAGATGAAGAGGAATTTCACCTTTCAACACAACAATGTCCCCAAGCATACATCTAAATCAACAAAAGAATGGCTTCACCAGAAGAAAATTAAAGTTTTGTAATGGCTCAGCCAAAGCCCAGACCTAAATCCAATAGAAAAATCTGTGGGGTGACCTGAAGAGGGCTGTGCACAAGAGATGCCCTCGCAATCTGATAGATTTGGAGCACTTTTGCAAGGAAGAGTAGGCAAATATTGCCAAGTCAAGATGTGCCATGCTGATAGACTCCTACCCAAGAAGACAGAATGCTATAATTAAATCAAAAGGTACTTCAACAAAGTATTAGTTTAAGGGTGTGCACACTTATGCAACCAGCTTATTGTATGTTTTTTATTTTTATATTTTTTCCCCTAACAGATTTGTTTGTTTTTTAATTGAATTGTACAGGTTATAGGTCACATTAAAGGTGGAAAAGTTTTGAAATGATTTATTGTGGTCTCATTTTTTTAGATCACAAAAACCTGGCATTTTAACAGCGGTATGTACACTTTTTATATCGTGTGTGTGTGTGTGTGTGTGTGTGTGTGTGTGTGTGTGTGTGTGTCTGTGTGTGTGTATCTGTCTGTGTGTGTGTGTGTGTGTGTGTGTGTGTGTGTGTGTATCTGTCTGTGGGTGTGTGTGTGTGTGTGTGTGTGTGTGTGTGTGTGTGTGTGTGTGTGTATCTGTCTGTGTGTGTGTATCTGTGTGTGGGTGTGTCTGTGTGTGTCTGTGTGTATCTGTCTGTGGGTCTGTGTTTGTGTGTGTGTTTGTGTGTCTGTGTATATCTGTGTGTGGGGTGTGTGTGTGTGTGTTTGTGTGTGTTTGCGTATCTGTCTGTGTGTGTGTGTTGTATGTGTGTGTGTGTGTTTCTTTGTGTGTGTGTGTGTGTGTGTGAGTGTGTGTGTGTATGTATCTGTCTGTGGGTGAGTGTGTGTGTGTGTGTGTGTGTGTGTGTGTGTGTGTGTGTGTGTGTGTGTGTGTGTGTGTGTATCTGTCTGTGGGGGTGTGTGTGTGTGTGTGTGTGTGTGTGTGTGTGTGTGTGTGTGTGTGTGTGTGTGTGTGTGTGTGTGTGTGTGTGTGTGTGTGTGTATCTGTCTGTGGGTGAGTGTGTGTGTGTTTGCGTGTGTGTATGTCTGTGCGTGTGTGTGTGTGTGTGTGTGTGTGTGTGTGTGTGTATATATATATATATATATTTTTTTTTAATTTCCTTGTGCACCACCATGCTGCTCAGATTCATTTCCATAAGTGCCATTCTCCATGCCCCATACTACCTCCTGGGTGGGGCTACCCTAATGACTGGAAGGAGAGCAGAAGTGTCATAGTGATCTCCTTGCTTTCTTTTGTCTGAAGATGTTTGAGGTAAGAAGGGGAGGTTGAGGGTAGCCTGAGGCTGTCAGCATCATATACTGTTGTGTACATGTTGAATTTTTAACCCAGGGCCTTATACCTTCCAGTTTGACTTCATCTTTGGTGGTTAGGTTGAGCTTTGAGGAGTAGCCAGCTGAGGATGTGTCCATCCTAGATCCTAGGGTGACTATGTCTTCTTAGTCCTTCCACATTCCCAGCCTTGCAATCATTCCAATTCATGGTCCCAACCAGAGCTGGAAAAACTGTCTGCCTACATCAGCTCAGTCACCCCTTCACAGTGATCAGGCCTATCCTCCTTGCCAGCAGGGGTAGGCCTCTGAGCACTTAGTCATAACTGGATTAACTGAGGTGCACACAGGGCTTTATGCCTTTACACCACTGGGTTGATTACTGGATTAGTGTATTTCTAATGAGAGAAGGCTTACCTTTGTCAGATAACAGCCATTCAGAAATTGCCTTGATTGACTTTGTTCCGGGCAAGAGGGATAAAGCTCTGCGTCTGAGATCTAAATTACCTGAATTCATGTAGTAGCTTGTGTGCTGAAAAAGTTGAGGTGGGGAGGATAGATAATGAGCATCTTATGGCTCACCTTTCCTGGGCTGGGTGTGGTGATGTCTCAGTGGCCAGATTTACTCCCATACAAGAGGTGACTTATGTGACCTAGCAGGGCTGTTATTGATAGGACATGGACTTGGCTGTTTCAAGCTGGTGATGGTAGTTCCTAAGATGTATGCACTCCCACACATACATCCTACGAGAGTGCTTATAGGTTCATGGGTAGGTTCATAGGTAGGTACTAGGCTGTCAGCCCTGGGGCCTATATAAGCCTAGCCAAAAAGGTTCCCTGGCTTTCGCCACCCAAGAAAATTATTTTCCTATGCCCCTATCGAGCAGTGCCACAGAAGTGATCCTCGGGATGAGTTTTCTATTTCCCATCAATTTGTCAAGAGTTTTCTTAAAGAGGTCCAATGAAGAACTTTGCTTGACATAAAAGGGTAGTTTGTTCCAGAGTATGGGAAGACTCTGGGACAGGAAACTTTCCCTCCAGCATGTTCTGTTTATTGTGGTGACAAGGTTTAGGTCCCTGGAGCGTGTGGTAAGGAGAGATTGGGATTTCTTTTAGTGCAGCATGTCCACCAACTCTAGGTTTCACATAGCTTTGTATGTTAGGCAGAGATCGCCTCTAAGTAGGCGATATGTGACTGAGTAGAGCTGGAGTTTTTTGAGATGGTCTGCATATGGCATCTGTTTGAGGCCGGTAATCCTCTTAGTGAGGTATTTTTGTGGCCTTTCCAATTGTTGTAGGTGTCTTGTGAGATGCATGCCAAATGGGGCATTGTACTCTATAATGGGTCTGATGAGGGATGAGACAGGGGTCTAGGGAAGTAAATAGTGTGGGAAGAAATAGCCAGGGAATTGTTATGTATAGGCTTATATAGGCCTGAGGGCTGATAGCCTAGTACCAACCTATGAACCTATGAGTAGAGAGGAACAATGACCTCCTTTTTTCTAGAGGAGAACCCTTTTGTGATGTGTGCACGTAGAAGGATTTCCTGACTACTGTGGCGATGTGGTTATCAAAGGAGAAATTACTGTCCACCTATGTCCCAAGGTCTCTTATCGCACTTTTGGTGTTTAGTGAGCTACCACCTATGTGGTAGTTCATGGGTACCAAGTTTTTCCCAAAGGGGATGACAATGCACTTCTTGGCATTGAGCTTGAGGCCATGACTTTGACACCAAACATCTGTCTCTGTGATGCCCTTTTGTAGAATGTCTGCATCATTAGGTGATTCTGTTACGGCTTCCAGTTTGCAGTTATCTGCGAACTTTGTTAACCAAAGACCTTCTGTGTTGGCCTGCACTTCAGAGAAGTAAATGCCGAACAGGAGGGGACCCAGGACCGAACCCTGTGGTACTCCACTCGTCACTGGTCTGAAGTCGGACTTGAAGTCAGCTACTTTTACTGTGTGGATTCTTTCAGTGAGCCAGTTGGCCACCCATCTTGTGACATAGGGATTTATACCCAGTTTAGTGAGTTTATCTGTAATTCCAGAGTGAGGGATGGTATCAAATGCCTTGCCGAGGTTAAGATAGGCTGTGTGCACTACCTTGCCCTTGTCTACGGCTCTGGTGACTGCTTCAAAGAAGTCAATCAGGTTTAGTAGACATGATCAACCATTTGCAAACCCAAACTGAGTGGAATCCAGGGTTTGGAGGTTACCTATGTCTTTGTTTATAATCTCCAAGATGATACGTTCCATGGCCTTGCAGACCAGGCTCATCAGGCTAATGGGGCATTAGTTTCCGAGGTCCGTGGTGGCACCTCCTTTGTGGAGTGGGATAACCGTCGCTGTGCACCATTCAGTAGGCACATAGCCTGAGGTGAGGCTATGATTGAACATGGTACTTAGGTGAGGTGCCAGTTCATTCTGTAGTTTGTGCAGTATGCAGCCTGGGATGTTGTCTGGTCCCATGGATGCTGTGTTCTTGGCTTTGGAGAGTGCGGTCTTTACTTGTTCATCCGTGATTACAGGGGCTTTGCATTCTTCCGTTATTAAGATGTGCCCTTTGGAGGGTGAGAGGGGGGTAAAGTTAGCACTGAACCTATCTGCCAGGATGTTGGCAATATCAGTTGGTTCTGTATATTTAGTGCCATTGTGCTGTAGCTCAGAGCAGATCTTAGTGTTGCCATTGAGATTTTTGACATAGCTGTAGAATGCTTTGTGGTTGTCTTTGGAATCAGTGGTGATTGTATTTTCATAACTAGCTTTGGAGGATTTTATGAGGGATCTCAGCTTCTTGCTGAGGCTGACTAGGGAGTTACTCCAATCTTGGGATTTTATTCTTTTTTGCAACAGCTTCTTCCTTCTGTTGTAGATTTTGTTATGGCAGGGGACCAGCAGATTGGCTTCCTTTTTTTGGAGAATAGTGCCTTGGTTCTGTTGGGGATGGCACGGTCCATGCATTTGTGTATGTGCTTATACAGTGCATTTGTGTAAGATTCAGCAGTCGTACCTCTATTTTCCATCTGCATGGGTGTCGTGAAGATTGCCACTTCTGTGTTAAGAAGCATGAAGCTGGCTTTGGAGTAGTTTTTGACGGTGGTTTCCTTAATGGGTGGTGGGGGTGGGATATGGATGTCTAGGGTGATTAGCTTGTGGTTGGATCTGACCAGTGAGGAGTTGACCTCTGGCGTGGAACACCAGTTACCCATATTGATAATGACCAGGTCCAGGATATTGCTGCCCCTGGTGCAGGTGTGGACAAGCTGATCCAAGGCATTGGAATTTATGAATTCCAGAAAACGTTGAGCGAAGGAGTTGGTACACGAGTAGCTTTCCCATTTGATGGTGGGGTAGTTGAAATTGCCCATAATTGAAGTATTGGGTTGTACCTTAATATTTTCCAGTATCTTAAGAAATGAAGAGTGGGAATCCTGGGGCATGGTGAGGGTTCTGTAACAAGCTATAACTTGGATTGCAGTCTTTCCCAGTGTTAGTTGCACTTGGATAATTTCAGATCATTATGTTGAGCAGCTAGCCTGGAGGTGTGGATATCCTTAATTAATATGGACACTCCTCTGCCTTTAGTGTTTCGATCCAGGTTTGGTGGCCGAAAGGTGTGGTATGAATTATAGCCTGGTAATGCAGGGGTGCTCTCTGGAGCCTTGATCCAGGTCTCTCACTGCACAGACGTCTATGTTCTCCATTTTAAGGAGTGCCTTGAGTGAGTGGATTTTGAGGTTTAGACTTCTAGCATTGAGTAGCATTACCCTCAGAGTTTGCTTGCTTATACCTGTTATGGTGTTGAATTTGGCATTTGACCCTTGCCTAAAAAAGGCACTATAGGGGTGGCATGAGCCTTGGCCAGTATACAGAATCCCAGGGGTGACAGGTGCAGGCCATCTCTGGCAAAGCATTGTGGTCTGTCGACCATGCTGTCCCAGGCAGATACTGGATCCCCTTAGAATGACACCAGAAGCTCAGCCAATTTTTGAGGTCAGTCATTTTGTCCTTGTACTGTGGTATCATTCTGGGTGATGGCAGGATGCTACTCGGGGCTAGGGTCATACCTGGGCTACAAGATCCGAGAGCTGTTCCATGTCTCTTTTCATGTAGTCCAGGGAGGTAAGTATCAGGTCATTCACACCAACATGGACAATAACAGAGTCGTATTTGTATTTGTTGTAGAGTGACCTGAGTGCATGCATTATGTGGTGGATCCTGGCACCCGACAGGCAGCTGACCATAACTTTCTCCTTGTTTAGCCTTGTGAATGGGACATCAGTGTGCCTGACTATAGAGTCACCTATAACTAGTGTGTTGGGTATGTTGCTGTTCATCGTGCATACAGCTGCAGTCATAACAGATGGGTTATCCCGCCGTCAGGCGGGTCCTCGGTCGTCCGAATTCCAAAGTCTAGGTCCGTCGTCACTTCTTCCCTGACATCAGTGCGGCAGGGGTATAAAAGAACCAGCCGACGCCATTTTCCCCAGTCTTTCTTGCCGCGCGGTGCCCAAAGCAGAAGCAGTTCGCAAGTGACGGTCGGCCAGCTCCTGAGATTACGAATATTTTTCAGCCGAAGTCTTCTTGAAAGCTAAGTACCCCGTTGGGGAAACTTTTTTCTTGCCTCAGACCGATGTCAGACAAAGTTAATAATTGCATTTCATGTGGGAAGCAAATCCCGCATAAGGATTTCCATTCCTTCTGCATTCCTTGCTTAGGCCCAGACCACAACGTCTCGGCCTGTCATTTTTGTGCTAGATTCAACAAACGCACTATTAAGCGTCGGGCGGAGTTCGCCCAACACTATTTTGGTAAAGAATTTAATTACATTATGTCGTCGGATACTCCGACTCCAGTTTTGAGCAAAAGACGCAAAGATAAAGACTGACATACGAGGTCCGCGACTTCTACCGACACCACGCTATAGCCGGATACAAATGCTCCGGTTTTCAGCGAGGCGCCTATGCAGCCCATGAGTACCGATGACGCTTCTTTAGGGGTGTCTTCTGTGCCTGAGGTCGCAGGCTCCTCGGCCCCCACCCTGACTACATATACCGACGCCACTCTTGGCGGGGAAACTCAGAGTTTAGACAGGCCTGCCACCTCTCAAAGTGTCTTCAGGCCTTCCTCTTTTTCCATTAAGGCTTTCACAAAATCTAAAGCAGCCATGAAAACTAAAAGACAAGCTCCACAGAGCCCCTCTCAAGGCCCCATGCCTAAAAAACAGATGCTCAAAATGGCTGAGGATTTGATTACTCTTATCAGGGGTTCTCAACCCCCCTCGGACAAAAGGCCCAGATTGGAGGAAGACTACCCTTCCTCAGACCAGGCCTCTATTACCTCAGAACATTCTGAGGACCAGGAATATTCATATTCCCCTTTTGAAGATTCTGATGCTGAGGAGTCCATTCCCTCTGTCCCCCCCCCAGGACTATTCTTTTGGGGAAACCTTACATACCTTGAGGGAACACTTCCACTGGGAAGGCCAAGATTACTCAGATTCCAAGAAAAGGCTCAGGGATTTTCTCTTGCTTCCTCAGCACAGGCCTCTGGCTATCCCTCCTGTCTTGGACATACTAGATGATGTGTACACAGAGGCCAGCCTTAACCCAGATTCTTTACCTCCAGCTCCTGTTAATCCTGACCGGTACTACCGGGTTCCTGATTCACACCAATTCCTATACAAAAGCCATACTGCTGACCCAGAAACTATTTCACAGGGTCCCAAGGGAATTAAGGCCTCTACTGCCAAAACCCCATTACCTTCAGAGAGAGATTCCAGAGCTTTAGAAAGGTGGGGGAAAAAGGTATACACCTCGGCCACTTTAACCATGAGGGCATTAAACTGTCAGTTCCATATGTTAAAGTATCAACAGTTTTTGTTATCTCAGTTGAAAAGCAAAATGACACAACCTGAACAACCAGACTTGAAGGAGTTGCAGGATTTGTTGCATAGTGCAGAGCAAGTGGGTAAACATACCTTGCAATGTGGTTTTGATGCTTTAGAGGCCTCATGTAGTTACAGGGTCTGTCATACGTAGACATGCTTGGCTCAAAGAGCAAACCTTACCAGATCATGTCAAAGCTAAATTACTAGATGCACCTCTTCAAAAAGATGTATTGTTTGGTGTTAAAGCTGAGGAGGTATTAAAGAAAATGGAGGAAAAGGCAAGATCAATGCAAACAGTGAAAGATTTCCTACAGGTACAACCTCCACGTTTCAGCAGAAACTGGCCTTCAAAAAATTGGTCCTTTCCAGCCACGGACAGACCTCAAAGAGGTAGATACAGGCGCCCGAGGGGTAGAGGGCAATCTCAAGGATCATTTAGAGCCAGACAATGGCAAGCACCTTCACCAAGAGGTGGAGAGGATAGATCACAGCCATTCAGAAAGCAGACACAATGACTTTCCCCTTTGCATGCCAAGCAAAGCTTTAATGGCAGCATCTTTAGGCGGAAAACTGGCATTATTTTCAAAAAAATGGCATATTGTCACAAAAGACAAATGGATCCTGGACATTATAGACAGAGGCTACAGATTCCACTTTCACTCCCTTCCAAAAATGAGAGGCATGCCAAACCTGCCACAAAATCAAAGGACAGAGGCACAAAAACAAATTTCAGCTCTCATGGACATGAAAGCTATTCAAGAGGTACCTGCACAAGAACAGGTTCAAGGTTTTTATTCCAGACTATTCCTGGTACCAAGGAAGGACCAAGATTGGAGACCTATTTTGGACCTATCCATCCTAAACACATATTTACTCGTACCAAAATTCAAGATGCTCACATTACAGCAGCTTCTTCCCATGCTGGGCAAGAAGTCTTGGCTGGTAACATTGGACCTCAAGGAGGCATACCTGCATGTCCCTATCAGACAAGATTGCAGAAGATACCTCAGATTTCTTGCAGGTTCAACCCATTATCAATTCTCTGCATTGTCCTTTGGCTTATCTACTGCGCCCAGAGTGTTCACGAAATGCCTGGCATCAATAATTGCCTTCTGTAGACTTCAAGGGATACAAATATACCCATATCTGGATGACTGTCTGATCCAAGCAGACAGCAAGCACATACTTCTGAAACACCTGGCGTTTGTAATAAAGTTGTTGAACTTTCTGGGATACACAGTCAACAATAATAAATCAAAACTAATACCCTCTCAAGCAATAATTTTCCTGGGTGCCAGCTTGAATACAAACACCCAGATGGCCTACCTCACGCCAGAGAAGCAAGGGCAACTATCTCAATACTTCAGAAAAATGACAGCCTTCACCAGGCTGACTGCAAGGAAAGTCCTGCAGGCTCTGGGATTCATGGCATCTTGCATCCTGCTGATCCCATGTGCAAAGCTGCATATGAGGAAACTTCAATCGTACCTAAAAAACTTATGGTCTCAACACAGCCACAGTTTGGAAACAATTATACCACTCATTCCATGTCTCCAAAAGGAATTTCTGTGGTGGGCTCAAGCAGGCCAAAGAAACTTAGGTCTCCCCTTCTGCATGCCTCAAGCAAATCAAATCATCATAACAGACGCCTCGGACTACACCTGGGGGGCGCACATGACAGATCAGTGCATTCAGGGCAAATGGTCCCAAAAAGAAAAGCACCTACACATCAATCAAAAGGAAATGCTAGCAGTGCAAAATGCTATTATGGCCTTCAAAGACCTACTGTATCCAGGCCAGCTATTGATAAGGACAGACAACACCACAGTGATGTGGTACATAAACAAACAGGGAGGAACTCATTCATACCCCCTGTGCAGACTAGCCATGTCTCTTTGGAACACGGCTCTGGAATTGCAAATCCAACTTCAAGCACAATTCCTGCCAGGGAAGGAAAACACGCTGGCAGACAACCTAAGCAGAAATATGACTGATCCACACGAATGGAAGTTGCATCCTCAAGTTTTCACAAAGATGAGCAGACAGGCCAAAGATGATTCTCATTGCTCCAGACTGGCCAAGACAACACTGGTATCCATTCCTGAGGAGCCTGACGCATTCCCCACCATGGATCCTGCCTCTAGTGCCTCTTCTGTTGACCCAGCACAACTTCAAAACTCTTCACAGTCAGCTGAAAACCCTCAATCTAGCCACATGGAGGATTCCTTGATTTCCTAACAGACCCTCCTCTCCAAGGAGGTGCAGGATATCATCTTGGAGGCCAGAAGGCCCTCTACTAGAAAAGCCTACTCCGCCAAATGGAAACGGTTTTGTGCCTGGAATCAGAAAAAGGGACAGAATCCTTGGGTACTAAATTTACCTCAAATATTACAGTACCTAGCTGAGATGTTAAACAGTGGACTTTCCTTCTCCTCCATCAAGATCCATGCTTCAGCCATTTTTGCACAATACAACACTGATCCTCCTTTATTCTCTCACCCTCTCTTAAGACAGTTCCTCAGAGGGGCTAAGAATATAAAACCCCCAAGGAAGCCACCAGTACCTGCTTGGGACCTCAACTTCATTATAGAAAATACTGACCCTGCCTCCATTTGAGCCAGCTGCTTCAACAGAACTGCAATATTTGTCATGGAAAACAGCCTTCCTTCTGGCTATCACCTCAGCATGCAGGGTTTCAGAACTACAAGCCCTCATGGCTGTGCAACCTTTCATCATTTTCCATCAGGACAGAGTTTCCTTACGAACCAACCCTTCCTTTATGCCAAAGGTAGTATCCAGTGTAGCCTTGAATCAGACTATCCACTTACCTACTTTTTATCCTAACCCACAAAACAAAGGGGAAAGACTACTACATTCCTTGGACATTCACAGACAACTTTGTTATTATTTGGACAGGACAAAGCCATTCAGAAAATCAGAGCAACTCTTTGTGTCCTATGCTACAGGTGCTCAAGGAAAGGCTATTTCCAAACAGACAATCTCAAAATGGATAGCCCACTGCATACGCTTTTGTTACTCATTTCATCGTAAGACTGTACCTCCAAGCATCAGATCTCACTCCACAACGGCCACAGCTACCTCTGCAGCTTTCCTCAGGGGGGTTCCTACCAAGGACATTTTGGAAGCAGCCACTTGGAGTTCTGTGCACACTTTCTTCAAGCACTATCACCTTCCACTTTACTCTAAATCTAGAGCGGGCTTTGCCACAGCAGTCTTGCAGGGCATCCTTGCTCCTCCTAGTTCCACTTAGTGCCTGCCACCCCTTTTTAGCTTTGGGATTCTACCCATCTGTTATGATTGCAGCTGTATGCACAATGAACATAGTACAGTTTTGTACCTACCATAAATGTAGATGTTCGAGTGCTAATACAGCTGCAGTCCAGGTTTCCCTCCCTCCATCCCCTCTTGGGACAGGCCTAATGACAAACACCTTCTCATACAACCTGATTGGGGTATTCTTTTATGGTGTATTTGCTTGCAAACTACTGTTTTTTGATTATATTACATTGCATTATTACATAAGTTTATGTTTTGCCTTCCTTCCGGGGGCACCTGACATCTGGGGCAAGAAAAACTGAAGAAAATGGCGTAGGCTGGTTCTTTTATACCCCTGCCACACTGACATCAGGGAAGAAGCGACGACATCCGACACTGGACCTAGACTTTGGAATTCGGCCGACCGAGGACCCGCCTGACGGCAGGATAACCCATCTGTTATGACTGCAGCTGTATTAGCACTCGAACATCTACATTTATGGTAGGTACAAAACTGTACTTTTTGCCTTGTAGGCTGAGGTTGAGTGGCACACTGATTTTGTGGGCTATGTGTCATTTGGGTAGTGTTGGGAGGTGGTGGTTGTCTGCATTTCAGCTTGGAAGGTCTCTGTTGCTTGGGCAGATTTTTATTGAGACCCTCCGTGAATGTGGGTGTGTGCTTTGTGTTGATATGTATGGGTTTTGGTAGTGTGGGTTTTGAAGGAGTATGTGTTGGGTGTGGTGTGGTGCAGGTGTTAACCTTCTCCTCTTGACTGTCTAGTCCAGTCCTGGCTGGAGAGAGCTTTGGCTATAAAAGTGCATCTCTCACAGGTTGTAGTCTTGGGTAGTAGGAGGAGAGGCTTGTCAGTGTACATGAGGTAATTGCTACATTACCCCAAGATGCCCAGATTCATCAGGTGGACTGGAAAAAAACACCAGGAGCTGACCCATGGACATGCCTGGATAGGTGCTTATTTATTTAAGTACTAAGAACTGTTTTCCTCTTGACAAGTGAGAAAAGTAGAGTGCTATAGTAATTTGTAGTTTATTTAGTGCTTATAATGAGTTATGAGCAAGTGCTGAGCACAAGGAAACAGATGTGAGTGCTGAAACTAAAAGTACTGGCTAGTTCTAGATAAAACTAACTAAGTTTAGTACCAATCCCAAGAAGAGAAGCAGGCCACAGCCTGTTTGGTGATCCACAGTCTTGTCCCAGATGATGCAAGGGTCTGCAGGCTTGTCGCCTTTTTCTGGTAGATGCCTCGAATAGCAACCAGACCAATCAGGAAGTCCCTGCAGTAATGCTGGTGGTCAGGTCTGCCCAGAGGGGATAAATTTTGTTCCATAACAAAAACTGACACTTTAACCAATGATGTAATTCCTTACATCACTGTTACAGTTTTTGTTAGCTCGTCAGATGACCTGGACATCGGGCCAGAGTACCAAAGCCAAAACCTTCCATAGAGCCACACATCTAATGTGTGACGTCAAGGCTGAAGGAATAAGGGTACATAAGTGGATGTATGAGTGTAAAACCTCAGACTATCTCTCTGCCAGTCCAAGGCAAGTCTTGCATCCATCAACCTGTTCTATGCATGATTATTAGTGCCGTTAGCCATCATTGTGATACATGCACTGTCAAAGTACCTTCCTTGATTTTCTTTCTTTTATTGCTGTTTGATACTTTATTAAATGTCACCTAGGAGGGTCAGCAGATTCCCTATAGGGATCTCCACTCCCAGTGCCCCTTTTGTTTAGGCGCAGAGCATGGTTTTAAGAAATGTACTATTTACCAGTTCTTCATACCTAAAACCTTACAGATGTGACTTTCTTCCTCATTATGTACTTGGTAACCCCGCTCCTTAAGCATCTCGCTCAGTCTAAGATGGTGGATCCTTCCACCCCTGAAGTCCCACCTGTATCAAAGAAAAAATTATGATGATTAGATGCCTGCCCAGTTGGACTTACAAGTACTTGCTGAAGTCTTAGAATCCGCAGTACATTCGCTTTCTTAGGTGACCACTACAGTGACCCTGCCGGAAGCCGGTATGGCATCTGAGGTTCATACATTGAAAATGACTGATATTACTGATGCTGCATCTCCGAAGGACCCAATGTTGTACTGCAAATTTTGGTTAGAGAGGAAATATTAGGATCGCTTATCGAGGTAAGTCAGGTGTCAGAACCACTGCATCTTGTGAAAGTGGATGCCACAACAAAAAAAAAAAAAAATGAAAACGGAAAACTAGAAATGTTTTTCCCCAGAAATCTAAAGAAAAGGAGTAGATGGCTCTCTGACACGGCCTGATAAAGGTCATAATGCACTAAAGCCACCATCTTCTGCATTTTCTGCTCCTTCTCCTGTTAGACTACAAGAGAGACATTCAGAATTGTCTTCCGAGGATGAGAAGAAATGATGAGCACTCCTTAGCCCACTCCTCTCAGGTATATTCTTCAGGTCAAGTAGCCACTGATGAAGATTCTCTTTCCCTAATTCCCCTATTGAAGAAATTTCTTTTGGTTAAACCATCTGTAATATAATGAGAAGGTTTGAGTGGAGAATCAAAATGGATGTGCAAAAAAAAAAAAACATTATCTTTTAGAGATAGGCGCTCCTGCTCTTGTCCCTCCTCTCCTGGAGGACTTCCTCAGTGCCCCTGCATCTGTGTCTAGTAGTCCTGACTGCCAGCCACTGGATCCTAAAAGCCCTGATGGGTTCTACAAAATACCCACAGATCTAAAGTTTTTGTACAGGAATCCCTTGGTAGATCCTTCCTTGTTCTCTGTTCTCTTTGACTACAGAAAAAACGTCCATCTAAATTCCTGCCTGCTACCAGTGCCCTTTCCCTCAGATAAAGACAGCAGAGCAATGGATAGACTGGGAAAGATGGTGTATACTTTTTCCACCATAGTCTTCAGTGCTCTGAACTATTAGAATTAAATATGTTCTGTCTATCTTGGGGAACTTAAACAAAGCCTTGACTACTATGGAAAAACCAGCTAGTAGTTAACCGGCCAAGTCTGTGGTTCCCTAAGGCCCTACAAGTGGCCAATCACAGCATCAAATGCAGCTGTAATACAGTGGAAGCTTCCTCCAGACCAGCTGCCACAGGCCTTGTTATTAGAAGGCGTGCATAGCTGTGCTCTCCATTCCTCCCTGAGGACATCAAGCTTCTGGATTTTCATTTGAATAGTTACCTATTATTTGTCCCTAACGCAGCCAATTTCTTTAAAACCTTACAGAAATAGGGTAGAATGATGAGTGATTGCAGAAAATTCTCATTACTTCATTTCCTAGATATCAGAGAAAATACCCTTCTATGCCCACTTCATTTGCCTGCAGGGAGTGAAGGTCTTCTAATAAGGCCAAGAAAATGCCTAGGTATAGATTCCAGTACAAGTCTGACAGGAATTCTAAATTTGGAAGGCCTCCCTAGCCAGACAAGTCAACCTTACTACACTTGTGCCCCCCACCGGTCCCAGTCTGCACTGTCCAAAAGGCTTACCTCCTCTATAGAAAAGTGGCAGCTCATTATCACAGACAAATGGGTCCTGTCCATTATATGACTGGGTTTCAAAGTGGAAGGAAGTCCTTTCTCCACCTAACAATTGGAGAAAGCTAATTTCTCCTGTCATTCATGCCTTGCTTGACCATGGCATTCTATTCAAAACTTTTTTCCTGACTGAAAGAGGAGGGAGAATGGAGACTTGTACTGGATTTGTCAATTGTCAACACCTTTTTCAAGGTCCTTTCTTTCAAGATGCTGTCCTCCATACTGTTCTGCCCATCATTCTTCCACAAGCTTTTCTTGAGTTTATTGCTCTGAAGGACTTCACCTTCGTATTCCACTTCACCCTTAGTTCAGGAAATTTCTGAGGTTTTTGGATTAGTCATCTTTCAGTTTGCCATTTTTTCATTTGGACTTGATATAATCCTAGGGTTTTCACAAAGTGCACAACTCCAGTCATAACTTTCTGCAGGATTCTGGGAATTCAGATATTCCTTTACTTGGATGACCTGTTAATACAGGCATCCCCACCACAGACCCTTTTGTTCCATCTAATCTTCACTGTGTCCCTACTCCAAAGTATTGGGTTCATGACCATCTCAAAGAAATCCACTCTGGAACCAACCCAAGACCTAGTCTTCTTGGGCTGCAGACTGAACACCAAACTCACGCAGGCTTTCCTGCCTTCAAACAACATAAAGTGTTGCTTCTACTCTCTTCTTCACCTTCAGGCTTGCAAGAGAAATGCTCAGGACCCCCGGGTTCATGGCTGCAGCTATAACTATGGTCCTCTTTGCCAGGCTCCATATGAGAAAGATCCAGTGGTACATAAAATCCATTTGGTCTCAGCACTCCTGTCCAGTGGACATGCACATTCCTTTTCACCCCTGCTTAAAGAAAGAAATCCACTGCTGGATATCGCAGGTAAACCTCAACCCAGGCTTACATTTCAAACTGCAGACACTGCAACAAGAATTGTACACAGATGTTTCAGACATTGCGTGGGGGGCATGTGCCAGCTGTCAAAGAGTTCAAGACTAGTGGCCAGTGAATCTAAAGTCAGAGCACATCACTCTGAAGTAAATATGGGCACTTTTTCAGGCCCTGCAGACCTTCTCGCACTCCTAAGTGTCAGTATTCAGGACCTCTCAGGATTTTGACAGACAGCATCAGATTCATGTGGTACATGAATAAGCAGGGGGAACTAATTTTGCAGACTATGACATGAGATTAAGCCACAAAAAAAAAAAACTGTCCCTTCAAGTCATTTGCATCCCCTCACAGACCATGTCCAGGCAGATATTCTAATCAGTTCAAGGAAAGACCCCCCGAAATGGAGGTTGTACAGGGAGATCTTCCTAGACGTAGTAAACAAATGGGGTATTCTACTGATAGATTTATTTGCCTCCATCCACAACACATGACTTCCTCTTTTCTGCTTTTCTGCTTCAGGAGTCTTTGTCCGCATGCATGGAAAATGGATGCCATGCCCTTTCATTGGAAAGGGAGGTTCCTGTATGCTTTCCTTCCACTTTGTCTTTTAAAGGTCTTAATAAAATTCCAGAGAGACGAACCAAAGGTTCTACTGTTGACTTCCCTTTGGCCAAGGCAGCATTAGATGTTCTTCGTGTTTCTTGGGTCCTGCGTCGGCTGCTGTCGCCCCTTCCCTAATGTCAGGTCATCGGGGTGTAAAAGAAGCAGCCAACGCCATTTTCTTCAGTCTTTCTTGCCACGTGGTGCCCGAAGCAGAAGCAGTTCGCAAGTGCCGGTCGACCGACTCCTGAGATTTTTGTGTTTGAGTTTCAGATCTGAAGTCTTCAATAAAGCTAAGTACCCCATTGGGGAAACTTTTTTCTTGCTCCAGACTGATGTCAGAAAAAGTTAATAATTGTATTTCTTGTGGAAAGCAAATACCTCATAAGGATTTTCATTATTACTGTATTCCTTGCCTAGGCCATGATCACAACGTTACTGGATGTCGGTTTTGTGCTAGATTTAATCAATGCACCAGTTCGATTCTCGGTTGGGGTGCCTTCTCTGTGGAGTCTGCATGTCCTCCCTGTGGTTGCGTGGGTTTCCTCCGGGTGTTCCGGTTTCCTCCCACATCCCAAAGACATGCAGTAAGTGGATTGAACACACTAAATTGGCCCTAGGTGTGGAGTGTGTGCGTGTGTGTGCCTTTTGGCGGCGGGCTGGCAACTCAACACCGTAAAACTCCAATGCCAATCATGAGCGGACAGATGATCCACTGTGGCGACCCCTAACCGGGAAAAGCCGAAAGAAGAAGAAAGAGACTATTGAGCGTCGGTATGATTTTGCTTTAAACTTTTTTGGATGCCGGTTTAATTATCCTGAAATGTCATTGGGTAGCCATCCGACTACCGGAGTTTACAAAAAACGCAAAGAAAAGGATAGAGAAAAACAACCGAGGCCCAAAACCGATGACTAAGCTTCTCCTAAGCCAGTCGCCAGTTCTCAGTGAAGTGCTTTCGCAGCCCCTGGTGACCACTACTTTAGAGTCACAGGCCGCTACCGACTCCCACATGGAGTCGGCCATGCCGCTGGATAATCAAGGTATTGGAGCCTCGGACGCTAATCCCTCAGATGGGTCCGGAGCTGCTGAGCAGGTACCGGCTTCTGAGGGTGTATTCAGACCTAAACATCTTTACATTAAAACTACTTCAGCTTCAAAGCCAAAGACCAAAGTACCTTCTAAAGCAAGGAAACAAACTCAAGAGCCACGTGGACAGGCCTCTATGCCCAAAAAACAAATGCTCAAAATGGCCAATGACTTGATTACCTTGATCAGGGGTTCTCATCCTCCTCCTGATAAGAGGCCTAGGCAAGACACTGACTATGAATCTTCAGATCATATTTCTATTTCTTCTGATTCCTCTTCTGATCAGGAATATTCCCTTCCTCCCTATGAGGACTCTGATGCTGAAGAATCTATACCTTCAGCATTTCCTCCTGAGGACTATTCCTTTGGGGAAACCTTGCATACCATGAGGGAGCATTTCCACTGGGAGAGCCAAGATTTTTCAGAATCTAAAAAGAGGCTCAGGGATTTTCTTTTACTACATCAGCCATTCCACCTGTTAGACATTGTAGGTGATGTGTTTTAGGAGTCTAGTCTGACCCGTGACTCCTTACCCCCAGCTCCTGTTAAGCCTGACAGATATTACAGGGTTCCTGACTCACACAAATTTCTTTTTAAAAACCCTGCTGCTGACCCAGAAACTATTTCACAGGGTCCAAAGGGAGTTAAGGCTTCCACTGCAAAAAACCCAACCCCCTCTGACAGAGATTCAAGGGCAATGGATAGATGGGGAAAAAAGGTTTACACATCTGCAACTTTGGCTATAAGGGCCTTAAACTGTCAATTTCATATGCTTAAGTATCAGCAACATGTCATGGGATTGCTTAAACAGAAAATGTTGTTAAATTCTGAATGTGCAGAAAACAAGGAAATGCAGGATTTATTGTATGCAGCAGAACAAGTTGGAAAACATACTTTGCAATGTGGTTTTGATTCTTTGGAGGCCTCCTGCAGGACCGCAGTTGTAATTAGGAGGCATGCTTGGTTAAAGGAACAAAATCTGCTTGATCATGTTAAAGTTAAATTACTAGATGCACCTTTACAGCATGATACTTTGTTTGGTGTTAAGGCAGAAGAGGTGTTAAAGAAAATGGAGGACAAAGCTAAATCTGTGCAAATTGTCAAAGATTTTTACAAGTACAGCCACCTAGGTTTAGTAGACACTGGCCTACAAAAAAATGGTCCTTTCCTGTGTCGGGCAGATCCAGATGCCCTAGGGGCAGATCCCAGGGCAAGGTTCTTATAGGCCCAAGCAATGGGGTGCTTCTACCTCCAAAGCTGGAGAAGATATATCACAAACATACAGAAAGTCCCAATGACTTCCCCCTGCCTGCACCAAGCACTTATCTTCTGGCAGCACCCTTGGGGGGAATTAGCACTTTTTGCTCAAAATTGGCACATCATAACCCAGGACAAGTGGGTTCTAAACATAGTGTCACAAGGCTTACAGGTTCCATTTCCATACTCTGCTAAAGGCAAACGGCTGGCCAGATCTGCCAAAAAAATCAATGGGCAGAGGCACAAAAACAAGTTTCATCCCTCATGCACATGGGGGCCATTCAACAAGTACCAGAGCAGGAGCAGGGACAAGGATTTTACTCAAGACTGTTCTTGGTACCCAGAAAGGACAAGGCCTGGAGGCCGATACTGGACCTATCTATTCTGAACACTTTCCTGGATATTCCAAAATTCAAAATGTTGACTTTGCAGCAGCTTCTGCCCATGCTGGACAAGAATGCTTGGCTTGTGACTTTAGATCTAAAGGAGGCATACCTGCATGTTCCAATCAGACAATTATGCAGAAAATACCTAAGATTCAAGGCTGGTTCAATGCATTACCAATTCTCTGCACTGCCCTTTGGCTTATCTACTGCGCTCAGGGTCTTTACAAAGTGCCTGGCACTAGTAATTGCATTCTGCAGACAAAGAGAAATACAAATATATCCTTACTTGGACTACTGTCTCATTCAAGCAGAGAACAAGGACATCCTTCAACACCTGGCGTTTGTGAAAAGACCTCTAACATGCCTAGGGTACACAGTCAACAAAAAGAAATCAAAACTAGTTCCCTCACAAGAGATAACATTCTTGGGTGCAAGCTTGAATACAACTGGCCAGATGACTTATCTCACGCCATGCAAACAAAGGCAACTGACTACCTATTTGAAAATGTTAGCAACAAAGGCCCAGTTATCTGCAAGAAAAATTCTGCAGGCTTTGGTCTTCATGGCATCCTGCATCCTACTAATTCCATATGCAAGACTGCATATGAGGAAACCTCAATGGTACCTAAAAAGTGTTTGGACTCAACATTGCCACAGCCTGGAAACGGTCATTACTCTCATTCCCTGCCTGCAACAGGAGTTTCGATGGTGGGCAAAGGCTTGTCACCAGAACAAGGGACAGCCATTCACATTACTTCCAGCCAGGCAGACACTAACAACGGATGCATCAGACTATGCCTGGGGAGCCCACATGGCAGGAAGATGCATTCAGGGAACATGGTCCTCAAACCAAATGCATCTACATATCAATCAAAAACAGATGTTAGCTGTTCAAAATGCCCCGACAGCCTTCAAGGACCTACTTTATCCGGGACAACTACTGATAAAGACAGACAACACCATGGTCATGTGGTATATAAACAAGCAGGGGGGCACACATTCTTACCCCCTTTGCAGACTAGCCATGACCTTGTGGGACACAGCTTTGACTTACCAAGTACATCTGCCGGCACAATTCCTGCCAGGAAAGGAAAATAATCTGGCAGATGAACTAAGCAGAAACCTCATGGATCCCCATGAGTGGAAGCTGGATCCACAAGTCTTCAGCATGATAACGAGGAAATGGGGATGCCTGGGCATAGATCTGTTTGTCTCCCCTCTCAATTACCAGCTAAAAAAGATTCTGCACAAGGACTTATCCCAGACAAGCATGGAAAGTGGATGCCCTATCTTTCAGCTGGAAAAACCTATCGGTATATGCCTTTCCTCCACTGCCTCTCCTCCCCAAGGTGCTCCTAAAGGTCAGACAGGAGAAGCCAAAGATGATAGTGATTGCCACAGACTGGCCACGCCAGTACTGGTATCCAATACTAAGGAACTTATCTCTATACCCAGCTTGGATCTTACCTCAAATACCTCGACTACTGTCCCAGCAAAACGATCAGATCATGAACAGCCAACTCAGAACATTAAACTTGGCAGCATGGCGGATAATGTAGTCATACAAAAAACACCTCTCAGTAAAGCTGTGATGGATGTCATTCTGGAAGCCAGAAGGCCTAGTACTAGAAAGTCTTATGCTGGAAAATGGAAGAGATTCTGTGCCTGGAACCAGACACAAGGAACTGATACAGTGGTACCAAATATTCCTCAGATTTTGCAATACTTAACTGAGATGCTGGACAAAGGCCTATCATTTTCATCAATTAAAATTCATGCCTCTGCCATTTCAGCTCATTACAATACAGAGCCATTACTTTTTTCTCACCCTTTATTAAGGCAGTACCTCAGAGGAGCCAAAAATTTAAGGCCCCCAAGGAGACTACCAATACCTGCATGGGACCTCAACTATGTCTTGGAAAAGCTCACCCTGCCTCCCTTTAAGCCAGTTGCTACTGCAGATATGAAGTTTTTATCTTGGAAAACAGCTCTGCTCTTAGCAATTACGTCTGCAAGACGAGTTTCAGAGCTACAGGCACTCATAGCTGTGGAACCTTTCATCATTTTTCATCCAGACAGAGTCTCCCTGAGTACAAACCCAACATTTATGCCTAAAGTAGTGTCCAGTGTGGCTCTTAACCAAGCCATCCATCTGCCAACATTTTATCCAAATCCACAGAACAAGGGGGAGCAAATTCTGCATTCTTTGGACGTACTCAGACAGCTTAGATTCTACTTGGATAGAACCAAAGCTTTCAAGAAGACAGAGCAATTACTAGTGGCATATGCTGCAGGATCACAAGGAAAGCCTATCTCCAAGCAGACTATTTCTAAGTGGTTAGGCCACTGCATTCATTTCTGCTACTTGCACCATGGCAAGCCAGTGCCTAAGGGCATTAGGCCTCATTCCACCAGAGCTGCAGCCACCTCAGCAGCCTTTCTCAGGGGTGTACCAATCAAAGACATTTTAGAGGTGGCTACTTGGAGTTCAGTGCACATCTTTACAAAGCATTATCATCTGCCACTCTACTCTAAATCCAGGGCAGGCTTTGCCACTGCAGTTCTGCAGGGCCTCATAGCCGCTCCTACTGCTGTCTAGTTCCAGCCTCCCAACCATAGCTTTGGGACTCTACCCAAATGTAATGACTGCAACAGAGAATCACGAAGAACATAGTACAGTTGTGTACACTTACCATAAATGTAGATGTTCGAGTGTATTCATTGTTGCAGTCCAGGTTACCCACCCGCCTTCCCCCTTTTTTCTTTTGGATCTTATCTTTCCTTCTCTGGTTTATACTACCTATGTGGTGTATTTGCTTGTAGATGAAGGTAAAATTTATATTGGTGTATTTCTGAATATATATATATATATATATATATATATATATATATATAAAGATGTAATGTGATCCTATCTCGCCTACATTCTGTACTGATGGGTTCGGAGCCGATCCTGCCCGTATATACGGTTTCATTTCCGCTATACTATAGAATGAAGTCTCTTATTGGCTGAGCTATCCCACCTCCCAGGATGCACCACCACTGCTTCCCAGATCTCGTTTGCCGCTTCTACAGCAAAGACGTGGTCTCGGACTTGGCTGAGCTAAGTGCTTGTTACTTAAAATTTCTGTCAGAAATTTTTGGCTAATCTACCCAAAAGCTGTTTTAACAGCTATTCGTTGTTGTGTGACTGTGAGATTGAGTTCTTTTTGTGGTAAAATTGTCTTAGTTTGAGGGAAAGGATCCGTTTAAGTTAGAGGGGCCTTGCCCTTGCGCATTGTTGGAACTTCTTAGTGTGAGTCTTTTGTGGTATAGTGTTCTAGTTTTGAGTACAAGTGATTCCGTTTCAGTTAGAGGGGCCTTGTCCTCAGCTTACGTATTTCTTTAAGCTAATTTTTTGTTAAAGATTTTTTCTGTGGTAATAATTTGTGTGTCAACATGTCGAAAGAGCACAGACCATCTGGATTCAAAAAGTGCTCTAAATGCAGTTACAAAATGTCCATTACGGACGACCACTCTTTGTGCATTTATTGTTTAGGCCCTAAGCATCTTCAGGAGTCATGCAGCGTTTGTCGCGCTTTTTCCTCCCGTGTCCTCCAAGAGAGGAAAAACAAATTGATTTTAAAAGGGTTTATCACCCCTTTCTTTGAGGAGGCTTTATCTTCTTCCTCTTCACCTTTAAAGAAGAAGAAATCGTCGGCTCCGACCAGCCCGTTGGAACCAGCTACAAAGAAATCTCGGCAGGCTTCTCCATCGGCTCCACGGACTTGAGGCGGAACAGTCTGCCTCGATGCCTCCAGCCTCGACTCCTCTGGCCCGCAAGGAGAGGCGGGTCACGTTCAGCGGCTCCAGTGTCTTCAGAGCCGATGAGAGTTGCCCGCGCAGACTCTTCCTTTGGCCCGAAGTCCACGGCCCGAGGGAAATTGCAATGGTTGTGGAGTCTCCTCGGCACCGATATTTATCGAGACTATTTGGAGCCGGTCCCCCAGTCCTTCGGAACTGGTGGAGAAGTCGACTCAAACTCGTTCGATCTCTTCTCTGTCTTCGAGAATATCAGATTCAGACATAGACAGGGTGCTTCAAAGGCTGTTTCAGTCTCCGGTCTTTCAAAAGTTGGTTTCGGCTCCAGCCCAGTCGGCTCCGGAGCCGGTTTCCCACCCTGTTGTCTTGGTTCCTCCTCCAACAGCCTTGGCACTGTTGGAGTTGGTGCTGGTGGAGCCGGTGGAGGTTTTCGGGTCAGTTCCGACCCTTACTCCAACCCCGCCTTTCGGGTCGGAGTTTGGTACACGGACCTCCTCTGTCGGCCCGGGGTGGCCGGGACCAATGTTTTCGGTTCGAGCCTCCCTCTCAGTGTGCGGCTGCGGGAGTGCGCTCTACTGTTATGGCTCGGGGTTGGACCTTCCCAGGACTCTGGGGGTCCCGCCTTCAGGGCCATGAGGAGTGCTTTGGCCAAATCTTCTTTGGCCACCTCCACCGTCTCACCGTCACCTTCCCTTGGCACGGAGACTGGTTCCTTTGTAGTCCCCCTGTCTCAAGACAGCGGAGCCCTGGGGCCTGAGGCCACCCCCCCATTGGGGCTTCCCTCCTTCCCGAAGGTCCCTCCGAAGTGTCTTCAGAGGAACCTCCGAGGAAAAGACAGTGCAAGAGGAAGCACGTCGACTCCCCTGACGAGTCTCTCACCTCGGACACCGACCTCGATGATGCGGAAGGGTCCCCCAAGTCGTCCTCAGATTATGTCTCCTTTGCGGACATTTTGGAGATCCTGAAGCAGCGAGGCGACTGGCAGTCCAAACCCCCTTCCGCTGAGGAGTCGGTATTCCTCAAGGCCTTCGGGGCTCAGCCCTCCGCCTCCTGGGTGTCTCCGCCCTTAGATGAGCTTCTGGATTTGATCTCTCGAAGGGCGTGGGAACACCCAGATTCTGTGGAACGGTGCCAGCTTGCCCCAGTAAATTTCTCTCAGCACCCCCTGAAAAGGATTTTCTCTCTAAAGGTGTGGCTGTAGATGCCCTGGTGGTGGCATCTGCTACCCAACAAGATGTGGCAGAGGCTTCAACGTCCATCCATCCTCCTAATAAAGAGTCTAGGAGCATGGATGCACGGAAGCGCACTCTTACTTCAGCAACCTTTACTTTAAGGTCTCTGAATTATTTGCACTTCACCAGACTTCAGAGGGATCTGGTCAAGGAACTTTCAGATACCCTCTCTGGTAACTTACCTGAGCAGTTGGCCCAGACGGTTAACTCTCAGCTGGCTACCCTATCATCGTTATCGAACTTCGTCCATGAGGCTCATTTCATATGGAGCCGAGCAGGGCGAGGAACAGGCGTTGCTCTCACGGAGACAAGCCTGGCTCCGCCTGTGTCATTTGGCGGAGGCCTTTAAGTCTTCCTTTGCCGGCTCCCTTTGATGGGTCCTCTTTGTTTGGACCCAAGGTAAAGGACACCTTGACTCGCTGTGAACAAGAGGGTAAGACTTTAACTGCCGAGGGGCACGGTTTTCCACTCCCTTCAGGCCTTATCCCAAGGCTAGAAGAGGGGAAAATGTGGTTCCGTAAATCTAAAGCCTTACTATTAGCAGAGCGACCCCTTCTAGAGGCAGAGGAGGGAAATTTTTCAGGAAGACGCCATCCCAGAGGCGGCGGAGGCCCCGCAACACTGGAGACCGCGAGTCCTTTCGTGGCTCCTCAACCTTCCAGCATCCCTGAAGGAGTGCCCGACTGTGCAGCTCGGAGCCAGTCGGGGTCGTCAAGCACCTAAAGGCCTGGGAGAGTATCACTCAGGACCGATGGGTGCTCGAATCATCGCCGGAGGTTACACCATCCCCTTTCTCAACCCCTCCATCCCGAAAATCCCAGACCCACCACCCAGTCAACGGGATCTTGCAGCCAACGAAATATCAAAGCTGCTTCAAAAGGAGTCATCCAACCTGTCCCATGAGCCAGACGGATTAGGGACTTACTCAAGATTCTTTTGGTGCCAAAAAGACCGGGACTTGAGGCCCATTTTGGATCTCAGCAAGCTAAATCGATCAGTGAAAAGTCCAAGTTCCGGATGGTCACCTTGCAATCCATTCTCCCGCTGCTGGAGAAAGGTGTTTGGATGTGCTCCATAGATCTCAAGGACGCCTATTATCACATCCTGATAAATCAGGCGTCCAGGAGACACTTGCGCTTCAGCCTGGGAGACGGTAATTTCCAGTTCCGTGCACTGCCCTTTGGTCTCACCACAGCCCCCAGGGTGTTCACCAAATGTTTGGCGGTGGTGACTGCTCACCTGAGAAGTCTAGGATTCCAGATGTTTCCATACCTAGACGACTGGCTCCTAACTGCCACCTCCAGGCATCTACTCTTGCAAAATCTAGCAGCCATGATATCTCTAGGCAACTCCCTAGGAATCACCTTCAATTGGACAAAGTCCGTGTTGTTGCCATCTCAGCGCATTCGGTTTATCGGAGCAGAGATAGACTCGAAGCAAATGCGAGTCTATCTTCCTGCAGAGAGGATAGAAACCCTACAGTCTCAAGTTTGAGCTTTGCTCCTCAAACGTCGAGCCCCAGCAAGGATGGTCCTACAACTGTTAGGTTCCATGTCGGCCACCGTTCTCCTAGTCCCCTTAGCAAGACTACATATGAGGATTCTCCAGTGGCTCCTGTCAGTCCAGTGGTCTTATCAGGATCTCCCACTCAGTCACCACATTCTGATCACAGAGACGTGCAAACATGACCTTCGTTGGTGGCTTCTTTCCTCCAACCTGGATCAGGGGCGACCCTTCGTTCCACCACCTCCAGTGGCCACATTGACTACGGATGCCTCCCAGACGGGGTGGGGGGGACATTACCTGGGCAGGTCAGTCCAAGGCAAGTGGCACTCCAACGAGAGTCTCCTCCACATCAACATACTGGAAATGAGGGCGGTGCTTCTATTGCTGCAAGCACTACACAGTTACCTCCCCCAGGGCACGATCGCCATTCAGTCCGACAACATGTCGGTAGTCTGGTACCTGAACAAGCAAGGAGGGACCAGATCCTACCCCCTTTGCAGAGAGGCCATGAAGGTATGGGATTGGGCGATTGCAACCAAACATTTTCTGGTAGCAACACACATTCCAGGGAGATCCAATGTGATAGCCGACAAACTGAGCAGAACTATTCTCTCCCCTCACGAGTGGTCTCTGAATGACAGAGTGGCAACTCAGATTTTCAGGAGATGGGGGATTCCTTGTTGCGACCTTTGCAACCCCCTCAACACGCCAACAGTTCTTCTCTCTCACCCCAGTTCGGGGAGATTTCCAAGACGCCCTAGTCCAAGCTTGGCCCGGTCTGCTATCGCCTTTCCACTGGTTCCCCTTCTTCCCAAGGTGATCCAGAAGGCGATTCGCTTGGAGAGCAAAATGATTCTAGTGGCCCCATACTGGCCTCGTCAAGTCTGGTTTCCCTTTCTTCGCAAATATGCACTGGACGGTCCATGGTTCCTGGACCAGGTTCCGGATCTCTTGACACATCAGTCGGGACAGCTTCATCAGTCCCTCCACTCGTTGAAGTTAATAGCTTGGCTCCTCCTCTTCCGACCTTAGTCAGGAATCAGGCTTTGGACCCGGAAGTCATACATATCTTGTCCTCGGCCCACAAGGCTTCTACTAAGAAAATGTATAGTAGCAAATGGAAGAGATTTGCTATTTGGGCCCAACTCCGGGGCTTAGACCCCATGACAGCCCCGGTGGCAGAGGTTCTGAAGTTTTTAGCTTCTCTGTTCAATCAAGGTTCGGTCTGTACCATCAAAGTTCAATTGGCGGCTATTTCCAATTTTCATGTGAGCATAGAACCACCTTTGATGAGCAACAAGTTGTG
This sequence comes from Protopterus annectens, assembly GCF_019279795.1. Classification (NCBI taxonomy): domain Eukaryota; kingdom Metazoa; phylum Chordata; order Ceratodontiformes; family Protopteridae; genus Protopterus; species Protopterus annectens. The sequence continues at coordinate 1,330,775,826 of NC_056725.1, forward strand.
TAAAGCCTTCATGAAAGGTGCTGGGCTGCTACGGCCCCCGATATCTCATCCCGCTCCACCGTGGGACCTTAATGTCGTGTTAGGTGCTTTAACCTCTTCCCCCTTTGAACCGGCAGCAACTTGTGACTTAAAATTTCTTTCTTGGAAGAATGCTTTTTTAGTTGCAATTACATCAGCCAGGCGAGTTTCAGAACTTCAAGCCCTATATGTTAAACCACCATACCTAGTTTTTCACAAGGATAGAGTATCCCTCAGACCAAACCCATCCTTTGTTCCTAAGGTTTGTTCTAATTTTTGTCTGCAACAATCACTGGAACTTCCAGTTTTCTTCCCGAAGTATTCAAACAGAGCGGAATACATCTTTCACACCTTGGATGTCCACAGACAATTACGCTTCTATTTGGATAGGGCGACCACCACCGAAAAACAGATCAGTTGTTTGTGTCCTTTTCGGACATTAAATTAGGCAAAGCCGTCACGAAAGTCACTATTGCCAAGTGGATCAGAGACTGTATCAGTCATACTTACTTCATTTCTAACAAAGAACTCATAGCTACAGTGAAAGCTCATTCTACCAGGGCTATGGCTACTTCGGCAGCTTTTCATTCCAAGCTTGCTATTAGTGACATTTGTGCGGCAGCTACTTGGTCTTCTCCTCACACCTTTATTTCTCATTACAAATTGGATGTGGCATCTCGGGGGCGAGCTTCCTTCGGTTCCACAGTTCTCAGGAGTGTTTTCCAGTGAGCCACCCAGGAATCAGGTGCTAGGGACGCTGTCCCATCAGTACAGAATGTAGAGATAGGATCACATTACATCTTTTAGTTATGTACTTACCATAACTTTAGATGTATGGGTTCCATCTCTCCTACATTCCTAATAACCCACCCTCCTTCCCCCTGCCTTGGAGATCAGAAGAGACCGGACGGTCCGAGTTTAACTGTTTCATCTCTTGAAACAACTGGCAATATTATATCAACAGTCTATGTATGTGTGCATGTGTGCGGACAAACAAGATCTGGGGAAGCAGTGGTGGTGCATCCTGGGAGGTGGGATAGCTCAGCCAATAAGAGACTTCGTTCTATAGTATAGTGTGCTGAGTCGGAGCCGAGGATCGGCTCCGAACCCATCAGTACAGAATGTAGGCGAGATGGATCCCATACATCTAAAGTTATGGTAAGTACATAACTAAAAGTTTGGCTACCCTTTTTGGGGGCACCTAACGTCTGGGGCAAGAAAAACTGAAGAAAATGGCGTCGGCTGCTTCTTTTATACCCCTGATGACTTGACGTCAGGGAAGGGGCGATAGCAGCCGACGCAGGACCCAAGACTTTGGAATTCAGGCCGGCTGAGGGCAACCTGCCAGCAGGATTACCCAAATGTAATGACTGCAACAGTAAATACACTTGAATATCTACATTTATGGTAAGTGTACACAACTGTACTTTCCCCCTTCTCTCACATAGCCAAGGGTCAGCACCATAAGCTGCCCCACAAAGTGGACTTATTTACAGAGTGCTGGGGCTCTCTTGTCTACCCCAGTCTGTCACCTCTCAATGTGACGTTATGAATGATAGGATTCTGATCCCTTTCAGACACCAATTCTTTGAGGACATGCTTTAGGATGTTGTTTGTATTTTACTGTTACAGTTGTAACTGATGGAATTTCCTGCCATGGAAGCCCTTGGCTGGCCTGACTACCACAGAATGTTCTTCTGTGTCTGTAGTTGCAAATGCCCTGACTGACGTCAAGACATTTGGGTATAAAGGGAATCAGCTGGCGCCATAACCTCAATATTTTTCTTGCCGTCATAGCCTGCAGCAGAGTGCTAGTTAGTGCATCTGTTGGTCTGCACCAGAGAAGGAAGATATCTAAAGCTAAGTACCCCATTGGGGAGCTTTTCATTTGTTTCTTGACTACTGTTAGAGAAAGTTAGTAACTGTCTCTGCTGTGGTAAGCAGATACCTCACTTGGACTTTAACTTCTTTTGCATAACTTGTTTGGGCCCAGGACACTATGTATCTAACTGTCGGTACAGTACTCCCTTTAACAGTAGAACGATCAAGCATAAGGCCGAGATGTTAGCTAAGCACTTTAGCGAGTCGCTAGGGCCTTCCTGTACTATGTCATCTGCTGGTTAGGCCGAGGTTGATCTCCCTAGGCATTAAAAAGAAAAGCTTCAAAAACTTAGGGTTAGGGGTGACACTCATTCACCATCAGCCAGTCCACCTAGGCTTGTTATTGTAGGTGAAGGCAAGACGCTTTGTATTCCCCCTCAATGACTGAGGTTGTAGCATAGGCCTCTGTTGAGACCCTTTCAGAGTCTAATGTGCTGCCACGTCCCTGTACTTCCGCATAAGTTGAAGGACTTAGCTCGTCATTTAGGACCAGAACCACCTTGCAGGTTCAAGCTTCCAACAACTGCTCTCATACTGTTGAGGGGGTGTCCGGAATCTCTCATCGTCAGGAGAGCCCCTCAGATGTTTGAGTGTTTCACTGTTGCAGTCATCACATTTGGGTTATCTGCTTGCAGTAGCCCTCAGTCGGCCTGATTATCAAAGTCTTGGGTCTTGCGTCAGTTGCTGTCTCATCTTCCGTGATGTCAGGTAGTCGGGGGTATAAAGCATGCAGCCGATGCCATTATATCAGTCTTTCTTGCCATACGGTGCCCGTAGTAGAAGCAGTTCGCAAGTGCCGGTCAGCAGACTCCTGAAATTTTTGTTTTCGAGTTTCAGAACCGAAGTCTTCAACTAAAGCTAAGTACCCCGTTAAACTTTTTCTTGCTCTAAACTGATGTCCATAAACGTCAGTAATTGTATTTCTTGTGGCAAGCAAATGCCTCACAAAGATTTTCATTCGTACTGTATTCCTTGCCTAGGCCCTGACCACAACGTACCTCTGTCGATTTTGTGCCTTATTTAAGCAACAAACTATTCGTTGTCAGTATATTTAAGCTTCCAAATATTTTGGTACTCGGTTCAATTATCCAGATATGTCTTCAGTAAGCCATCCGACTACCGAGATTCCAAAAAAACACAAAGATAAAGACAGAGACAGGCCACCTAGGTCCAAAGCTGCCAACGACGCTTCTTCTAAGCCAGTCGCCAGTACTCAGTGAGCCGCTTTCGCAGCCCCTGATACCCGCTACTAGATTTTCAGGCCTCTACTGAGACCCATTTGGAGTCTGGTATGCTGCAAGAGGTTTCAACTGTGGAACCTGCGGATGTCCCTGCCTTGGATGGGTCCAGAGCCGCTGTGCAGGCACCGGCTTCTGAGGATGTATTCAGGCCTACTGACTTGCATATTAAACTGACGCCATCTTCTTCTTCAAAGCCTAAAACTCAAACTATGCCTAGAAAACCGATGCCCAGACTGCATGGTCAGGCCTCTATGCCGAAAAAACAGATGATAAGAATGGCTGAAAATCTTAATACTTTAATCCGGGGAAGCCAACCTTCCCCCTCTAAGAGGCCTAGGACTGAATTTGCTTATACTTCTGACCAGGATTCTGAAATGTCTGTTTCCTCTGATGACCAGGATTTACCCTTCTCTACCTATGAGGATTCTGATGCAGAGGACTCTATTCCCTCTGCTTCCCCCCAGTGGATTTCTCTTTTGGTGAAACCCTGCATACTCTTAGGGAGCACTTTCACTGGGAAAGCCAGGATTACTCTGATTCCAAAAAGAGGCTTAGGGATTTCTTACTCCTACCCCAGCACAGGCCTTTAGCTATCCCTCCTGTACTAGACATTGTTGATGATGCCTTTTCTGAATCTAGCTTGGCCCCTGACTCTACCTCCTGCTCCCAGAAAGCCTGATAGATATTACAGGGTTCCTGATGCTCACAAGTTCCTTATCCAATTCAGGCAGAAAGCCAGGACATACTTCTGAATCATCTGGCATTTGTACAAAAGGTGCTAACTTGTCTGGGGTACACCATAAACGAAAAGAAATCACATCTGGTACCCTGTCAACAACTTATATTCCTGTGAGCAAGCTTGAACGCAACTTCCCAGATGGCTTTCCTCACGCCAGAGAAGCAAATTAATTTGATAACTTACTTCAAAGATAAAGACAGAGACAGGCCACCTAGGTCCAAAGCTGCCAACGACGCTTCTTCTAAGCCAGTCGCCAGTACTCAGTCTAAAACCCAGATATCTGCAAGACAAATACTGCAAGCCTTGGGGTTCATGGCCTCCTGCATTCTACTAATTCCATATGCAAGACTGCATATGAGGAAAATACAATGGTATCTAAAAAGCCTATGGTGTCAACATTCTCAGGATCTAGAAGCAATGATTCCTACCATACCTTGCCTACAGTTAGAGTTCCTTTGGTGGGTAGAGGCCTGCCACCAATACAAGGGACTACCATTCACTCTACCCCCTGCCGCCCAAACCCTAACAACAGATGCATCAGACTTTGCATGGGGGGCTCACCTGGCAGGGAAGTGCATTCAGGGCAAATGGAACCCAAGTCAAATGCACCTGCATAATCAATCAAAAAGAAATGGTAGCTGTACAGATTGCTCTGACATCCTTCAAGGACCACATTCTTCCAGGACAATTAATGGTAAGGACGGACAACACCACTGTTATGTGGTACATAAAGAAGCAGGTGAGTACCCATTCTTACCCCCTCTGCTGACTAACCATGGCTCTGTGGAACACAGCCTTGAGCTACCAAGTGCATCTACAGGCTCAGTTGCCAGGAAAACTAAATACACTGGCAGACAAACTCAGCAGAAACCTCATGGACCCACACAAGTGGAAACTGGAACCAAAGATTTTCAACATATTGATGAACAAATGGGGGCGTCCAGATATAGACCTGTTTGCCTCCCCACAGAACTACCAATTGAACAAATTCTGCACAAGGACTCCCCACAAACAAGCTTGGAAAGTGGCTGCTCTGTCCTTCAGCTGGAAAAATCTGCTCTGTCCTTCAGCTGGAAAAATCTATCAGTTTATGCCTTTCCTCTTCTGCTTCTCCTCTCCAAAGTACTACTAAAGATCAAACAGGACAAACCAAGGACAATACTGATTGCACCAGACTGGCCACACCAGCACTGGTACCCCCTCTTGCACAGTCTGTCACTGATGGCTCCATGGCACCTGCCTCAGATCCCTGACCTGCTGTCACAGCAGGAGAGCCAGATTCTGCACCCTCAGCTTCAAACCCTGAACCTGGAAGCCTGGCTAATTTCCTAATCTCTCCATTACCATCCCTCAGCAAACAAGTGCTGGATGTCATTTTGGAGGCAAGGAGGCCTAGTACTAGAAAATCTTATGCTGAAAAATGAAAAAGATTTTGTGCCTGGAACCAAACTCAATGGATGGGCACAGCAGCGCCCAATTTACCTTGGATTCTTCAATATTTAACTGAGATGTTTCACAAGGGCCTTTCTTTTTCCTCCATCAAAATTCACACCTAAGCCATTTCAGCTCATTACAACACAGAACCACCCCTCTTCTTTCATCCACTGCTCAGGCAGTTCCTCAGAGGGGCCAAAAACTTAAGACCACCCAGGAGAGCCCCAACTCCAGCCTGGGACCTTAACTTTGTACTGGAAAAACTCAATCTTCCTCCTTTTGAGCCAGCTGTAAGAGCAGAGTTAAAATTTCTTTCTTGGAAAACAGCCTTCCTTTTAGCAATTACTTCAGCAAGAAGGGTATCTGAACTACAGGCCCTTATGGCAGTGGAGCCTTTCATCATATTTCATGCATACTGGGTGTCCCTCAGGACCAATCCCTCCTTCATGCCCAAGGTGGTATCCAGTGTGGCTCTTAATCAGTCCATTCATTTGCCATGACCTTTTCTAATCCACAGAACAAAGGGGAAAGGATACTGCACTCCTTATATGTGCACAGACAACTTAGATTTTACTTGGATACGACTAAACCTCAAAGGAAATCTGAACAACTGCTGGTGGCATTTGCTGCAGGGGCAGAGGGAAAGGGCTATTTCAAAGCAAACCATTTCTAAATGGATAGGCCATTGCATTCATTTCTGCTATAAGCACCATGGAAAACCTATCCCACAGGGAATTAGACCCCATTCAACCAGGGCTGCTTCTGCCTCTACAGCCTTTCTCAGAGGTGTATCTACAATATTCTCAGGGCTGATCGTGCAAAGAAAAAAGGTGGAGGAATAGCTATTATGTTTTAAAATACCCTGAACATCCTTAAGAATCAAGTACAACCTCCTATGATCTCTAACCTAGAAATTATTGCCCTACAGATCTGCCTAAACACTCAAAAACGCATCAACCTTATTGTAACCTATATCCCACCAGGGAAGAACACAGAAAACCTGGAGCAAACCCTGAGCTGGCTAGCCACCAACTACCCACAAGAAACCATAGTACTTGGAGACGTCAACATTGACTGGTCTCTCTTTTCTACCCATATAACTCCACAACCTATTAACCTACATGTTTTTTCCCAAAATATCCTATCCCCAACCAGAATCGGCAACTCACTTCAAAAAGAAAGTATTATTGACTGGATCCTAACTAATAGGGACTCTAATAACTACACCACTGGTACCCTTCCCTGTGACCTCAGCGACCACCTAATAACTTATATCATTAAACATAAATGCCCAACTTCTAACCCCCCCCCTATATAGACTAATCAGAAACAAAAAAAAAATTCGTCCCACAACTATTTCTTGCCGACCTGAAATCCTGCAACTGGACCATACTAAAAACTCTATCACTAGAAGAGAGTGTGTCCCACTTCAATGACACATTCCTTAAGATACTTGACTCACATGCCCCACATAGACAAATTAGAACCAAAACTCGTATAGCACCTTGGCAAACTAGAGATACTAAATCCAAAATCAAACTCCGTGACCAAGCCTGGGATAAATGGAGAGCCACAAAAACCTCCCAAGACCGTTATAAATTTCAACAACTAAGAAACGCCACTAAAACTGCTATTACCAAAGATAAATAACAATACTTCTGCAACCTCCAGCAAAAACACCAGAACAACCCAAAGAAATTCTGGGCAGGTTTTAACAACCTTCTGCACCCAGGTAAAACTTCCACCCCAACCCCCGAGAAATTGTTAGAGAAAGGGCAAGAAGAAGTAGCCAACACCTTTAACTCCTTCTTCACTGAGACTATCCAAACCCTAGCCAGTCAACTAACCTCCACTCCCCAACCTGCTGCTAAAGTGCATGTTGACACCCCTACCCCATTCAATTTAAAGCCAGTCTCTTCCTCCTATGTACGCTCCCTCCTAAAAAAACTCAAACCAACCACCCTAGCGGCTGACCACCTTCCTGCGGAATTCTTACAAATTGCATCTGATGAAATAGCCTACCCCATATCAATAGAACTATAACTGAGATGAACATTCCCTCCATTTGGAAGACTTCTTATATCATTCCGCTTCACAAAGGAGGTACCTCCATGGAAACGTCAAATTATAGACCAATAGCCATCCTGTCCCCAATAGCGAAAATCATGGAAAGATGCATCCACAAACAACTTCTTCACTATCTAACCTCTAATCATCTCTTGTCCAATGCCCAGCACGGTTTTCGCCCACACCATAGTACAACTACTGCCCTCTTTTCCTTTGTTGACTCAATCAACAACAATCGTAATAACAAACTCATATCCTCTGCCCTCTTTCTGGACCTATCAAAAGCATTCGATATGGTCAATCATCAACTCCTTCTTAACATCCTTGAAACCTTACGTCTGGACACTCCAGCACTAAACTGGTTCAATGCCTACCTCACTGGTAGGCAACAAGCTGTCCTGTGGCAAAACAGAATATCAGGACTGCTCCCTAATACCATAGGTGTTCCTCAGGGCTCGATACTGGGCCCACTTCTGTTTTCCATCTTCATAAATGACCTTCAATCAGTCATCCCTAAATCCACCTGCATCCAATATGCCGACGACTCCACCTTAATCTGCTCAGACGTCTCCCTCTCGAATCTCCAAACGATCACACAACATTGTTTTTCACTAGTTGAAAAATGGTTCACTGACTTAAAACTCCTGCTCAACCCAGCTAAAACGAAATTATTACTATTCTTCCCTAACGTCTTCTCACCGCTAGGTAAAGAACTCCCTAACACTAACAACATAACCTTCCATATTAAATCCAATAATGGGACCCTCATAACCCCTGTCACCAGTACCAAATTGCTAGGTGTTACTATTGATCATAAGCTCAAATTAGACATACATTACCCAAACAGTAAAGTCTGTTAACAAAAACTAGGATCCATGTACAGAATTAAAACTTCTTAACTCCCACTACCAAATTAACTATTGCCCGTGCCATCTCCTCTCTTCCTCCTCTATGCTTCCCGATCCTCTCTTTCCTCAATAGCGTGAACTTAACATGCTCTCTTGCCTACAACCACATTGCCAGATTTATTACAGGTTCCCCTTATCGAACCCATCATTGCCTTAACCTGAGGAACCTTGGCTGGTTGGAACTGCCTCATCTCCTCAAACTTAGCCAACTCGCCGAAGCGTATAAAATAATCAACCATCCTGATAGAACTCCCTCACTGTGCAGCATTCTGACTCCATACACTAACCTCAATAGTCTCCGATCATCCAACAGCATCCAGATCCTAACCATTAAAGCTAAAAACTCAGGCGGGGATGCCCTCTACGCCAATTCCATTGGCAAGCCGTGGAACTCCCTCCCAAACAACCTTAGACTCACTACCTCGCTCAATCAGTTCAAATACAACCTTAAGGAATATCTCTCCACACAATGGATATGTCCATGTCGTGAACCTGACTAACTACATATCTCATACCTTCTAGTCCCACATCTCCCTAGCCCATTTCCCTAATGCAGATCTCTAAAATCTCTCATTCCTTATAGCAATGAGGAAGATCTCCGATTCCAGTCTATTTTCCATTAATATGACGAAATCAATGTTTTTGTATAACCTCCTGTTTGTCCTTTTGTCTTATATAACATCTATGTAATTTTTTTTCATTCCTGTATATGGAATCTGTATTCTCGTTTTTGTAACTCTACTTTGAATCTTGTAATTTAAACATTTACTTCCATTTTGTATTGGAGCTTTTCTCCTCGGGCCTCTACTGAAAACGGATATGTATCCAGCTAGACTAGCCCGGTTAACAAATGTAAAATAAAATAAATAAATAAATAAATAAAAGCTGCTGCCTGGAGTTCTGTACATACTTTCACCAAGCATTACCATTTTACAATTTTCTCTAAATCCAGAGCTGGCTTTGTCACTGTAGTCTTGCAGGGCCTTATAGCTGGTCCTAATGTTATCTAAATGCCTCCTTCCATCCTTAGCTTTGGGAATCTACCCAAATGTGATGACTGCAACAGTGAAACATGAAGAACATAGTACAGTTGCGTACACTTACCATAAATGTAGATGTTCGAGTGTATTCACTGTTGTAGTCCTGGTTACCCTCCCCCCAGCCCCCTAACTTCTTTTTATTATACCTTTACTCTCCTTTACTATGCTTAAAAGCTTTTTGGTGTATTTGCTGTAACCTTATATATATATATATATATATATATATATATATATATATATATATATATATATATATATATATATATATATATATATATATATATATATATATATAGATATATATATAGATATATATATAGATATAGATATATATATATATATATATATATATATATATATGTGTGTGTGTATATATATATATATATATATATATATATATATATATATATATAGCTGGGGCAAGAAAAACTGATGTAATGGCGTTGGCTGCATGCTTTATACCCCTGACTACTTGACGTCATGGAAGATGAGACAGCAACCGACACAGGATCCAAGACTTTGATAATCAGGCCGACTGAGGGCTACTGCAAGCAGATAACCCAAATGTGATGACTGCAACAGTGAATACACTCGAACATTTACATTTATGGTAAGTGTACACAACTGTACTTTCCCCATCCCTAGGATTTGGCTAACCACTTACATACTAGCCGTAGTGCAGATGTTGACCTCAAGTCCACGCCTAAGACCTCACGTAAAAAGGCTGCATCCACTTTGCCCCAGTCAATGCCTGTTAACAGAACCTAGTTAGGCTGGCTGTGGATCCAGGTACCTCTCTCTCCCAGGATCTACTCCTGGTAAAAGGAGAAGGGATATCTCCGCACGAGTGTTTGATTCTTTTGACTCTGGGAATGTTAATGATGCAGCTTACCTTTGAAGAAGGTTTATCTATTGCATCATATGGGGATGACGATTCTGATGAGAACCTTACCTCAGCCTCCCCCTGAGGACATTTCCTTTGGGGAGACCCTACATACCCTGAGGGAGCACATTACATGGGAAGCACAAGACTATCCACAATTCAAGAAGAGGGTTAGGAAATTTCTAAAACTCAGTGCGCTTAAACCTTTTGCCTTTCCTCCAGTCTTAGAGGTAGTGGATGATGATTTTTCTGGATTCTTCCTTATAGCCAGATTCCCTCCCCCCTGCCCCTTGGAAACCTAATAGATTTTACAGGGTTCTGGATTCCCACAGACAAATTTTCGAGAATCCTGTAGTAGACCCTGAAGTGATTTCTCGTGGTTCTAAGGGAGGTAAAGCTAGCACTTCCAAAAAATCCTCTACCAACTGACGAAGAAAGCAGAGCATTGGACAGGTTCATAAAGGAAATTCTACCCTGATCATGGGGGCTTTGAGTTCCCATTTTCATATGGTGAAGTGCCAGGAAACCATTTTAGACCAGATGAAGTAAGAACTGCTGGACTTGTGCAATTCTTTCTCTCAAGTAACTAAACACTCCTTGCACCGTCTATGATGCTGTGGAAGCTTCCAGCAGGGAAGCAGATACAGGAGCTAGAATTAGAAGATGTGCTTGGCTGAGGGAGTAGTCTAAACATGTGAAATATAGTGTCGTAGATGCTCTTTTGGACAAATATTTTCTCTTTCACCCCAAGGCTGAAGCTGTGCTTAAGAAGGAAGACGATAATGCCAAGTCCATGCAAACAGTCAAGGACTTTCTTCAGGTTCAATCTTCTTGCTTCAGTTGCAGTTACCCTACCAGACACTGTCCCTTCCAGCCTTCCAGTCTAACTATAGATGTAGGAGACCTCAAAGGGAAAGAAGTCAAAGACAACACCAGCGACTGAGAGATTAGCAAGCGGATTCCAGTAGGCCTGTGGGGTCCTGTCAACAGGAACTCAGAAGGGAGCAATCATGACTCTTCCATGTACTGCTCCCTAGGGCACTGCCGAAGATAAGGGAAGAAGGGCCAAGAGGAATTCTGATAGCCTGAAATAGGCCAAGGCAGCACTGGTATCCCCCTAATGTTCAGTTTAAGCAAGAACAAACCATGGTTGCTGCCACAATGAGTGGACCTATTATCACAGAACAAGAGCTTATACACCCCAACCTGAACACACTCAAATTGACAGCTTGGATGATACATGGACCCCCTGGCGGGGGATAGCCCTAGACAAACAGGTCTTGGTCATTCTAGAAGTAGTCAGGAGGCTGAGCACAAGAAAGTCTTCATCCAAATGGAAGAAATTTAGTATATGGTGCAGACAAAAGGGATAGAATCCTGATCACGCTTAGATGCCCCTGATCCTTTCATATTTATCAGGACTTTTTGACAAAGGACTTTCTTATTCCTGTATTAAAATTCATGCTTCTGCAGTTTCAGCTTACCTACCTATTCAATACCCCTTTCTTCCATCCTTGCATGAAACGGCTGCCAAGAGGGGTTATTTTCATTAGACCCCCGAGAAAAACTCCTGTTCCATCATGGGATCTCACCTTCATTCTGGAGAAGCTCATCCTCCCACCTTTTGAGCCAGCTGCCTCTGCAGACGTCAGATTCCTGCCCTAGAAGACAGCCTTCCTCTAGCCATTATTTATTTTATTTATTTATTTTTTATTTTACATTTGTTAACCGGGCTAGTCCGACTGGATATATTTCCATTTTCAGCAGAGGCCCGGGGAGAAAAGATCCACATAGAGACAAATAGTTACATAATACAAAAAAAAAAAAAAAAGAATAATAAGAGGTGATAAGTCAGTTTACAATACTACATTATAGGAATCTAAATACATAGCCTGTACAGAATCAAAGGTTAAAAAAAACATTTTGAACAAGAAAACTGGCAGACAAAAAAAAAAAAAAAAAACATTCAAAAATTAAAAATTCCATTCATTTAATATGCTATCAAAATTTTTTGTAGATTTAAGAGGATCTACTAGAAAAGAGTGGAGAAGGAAGGACAGCCTTTAAAGTGAAGGTAGTGTCCTAGTAAAAAAAAAAAAAAAATAGAGGTGTCAGGGAGAGAAGGCGGGAAAGAAAAGGAGGTAGACATAGTTTTAATCAGGGTTAAAGCAAGAGCATAACCAGTGATTATTAAGGTATATTATTTTGAGTTTTTGCTTAAAGAGAACCTGGGATGGAATGGAAGTTAGTTCAGTCGGAAGATGATTCCAATACTTACCAATGGTGTTAGAGAAAAGGGAGTCACCAGCACAGTTGTTAGTTTTAGTTAAGGTTACTAGAAGTTTATTTGAGGAGCGAAGTGAACTGAGGTTGGCATAAGGAGTACAAAGGTTGGATAGTATTGGTGTATTATTAGGATGGTAGAAAATCCTATGGACAAAGGTAAGTTGGGAAAGGAACAAGTTTTCTAGTTCAAGCCAGTGAAGTTGTTGTAGGTTTAGACAATGATGAGTTCTAAATTGATTTCCGGTAACAAATCTAGCTATACTATTATAAGTATTAGACAGCTTCGAAAGATTATTTTTCTTTAGGTTGGTGTAAATAGGTGACGCATAGAGAAGAGTAGAAATAAGATGAGAGTGGGCAAGTGTAGCTTTGGCTGTAGGAGTTAAAAACATTTTGATTCTGTAAAAGGAGCCCAGCTTTCTATTTACAGTTTTAATAGTATTATTGATGTGACTATCAAAGGTAAGGCAGTTATCTATCATGACACCTAGCAGCTTGGTGGTAGAGTCAGGTGATATACGGGTGCCATTACTGGAAGAGATAGAGAATTTTAATGGGGGGACTTAGTAGTGGGCTTAAATAGGAGGAGTTTGTTTTTTTTTAGCATTTAAAAGCAGACGTTTTAAGAACCATGACTCTACAGTGTTAAATACATTTTGTGTAATTGTTTGTAATTCTGAGATGGTTTTTGCAGAACAGATAAGTGTGGAATCATCAGCATATTGTATGCATGTGGTCTGGAGTATTGCTACTTGAAGGTCATTTATAAATAAGGAGAATAGAAGCGGACCAAGAATAGAGCCTTGGGGGACACCAAGAGAGATTGGTAAAAGAGAAGAGAGTTTGTTATCCCAGAGGACTGCCTGTTTCCTGTTGTTGAGGTAGGAGGTAAACCAGTGAATAGACTTGGGTTCTAAGGAAAGAGATTTCAGAATTCTTATGAGCAAGGGGTGGTTAACCATATCAAAGGATTTAGACAGGTCTATAAATAGAGCTGATGATAGAATATTGTTATTACGTTTTTTGTTAATGAAGTCAGTGAAGGATAGGAGTGCAGTGGTAGTACTGTGAAATGGTCTAAAACCATGTTGGCAATTAGTAAGTATGTTATGTTTAGTTAGGTGGTTCATTAGCTGATAATGTACACATTTTTCCATAATTTTTGCTAGTGGTGACAAAAGTGCGATGGGCCTATAATTAGAGTACTCATTAGAACTACCTCCTTTGTGTAAGGGGATAACATAAGAGATTTTCCAGATATCAGGAATGGTTTCTTCACTAATAGTTCTGTTTATGAGGATGGATATAGGATAGGCTATTTCATTTGCTGCTTTTTGAAGGAATTCAGATGGAAGCTGGTCAGCAGAGGGAGTGCAAGGTTTAAGTTTTTGGATACATTTTTGGATAAAGGTGGTAGAGATGGGTTGTAGTTTAAAGGTTGGAAGATTGGAAGATGAGAGATCAGGGATGCTAGAATTATCAATGGAAATGTGAGAGGCCAGAGAGTTAATGGTGTCAATAAAGAAGGAAGGAATTGAAGGCATTGGCAATTTCATTACTTTATCTCGAAGGGTTTCAGAGCTTCAGACCCTTATATGTGTGGAACATTTCATCACTTTCCACCCTGACAGAGTGCCATTAGAATAGAATAAATCCTTCCTTTATGATTAAAGTTGTTACTGAGATGTCTTTAAATCAGACCATCCACTTACTTGACTACAATCTTTCTAACCCTCAAAACAAGTGGGAAAGGAATCCTTCATACTCTGGGTTTTCACAGGCAACTCTGTTACTACACAGAACAAAAAAATGTCAGGAAGTCTGACCAACTTTGTGTCATTTTCCCACAGCTGTGAGGGAAGACCAGTTTCTAAACAATCAGTCTCCAAGTAGATTTCCAACTGTATCTTGTTGGGCTACAGCCATCATAGAACAGAGCCACCAGATCTTGTGAGGTCATACTCCACTACTGCTGCATATACAGCCTTTCTTAAAGGGGTGGCCACTGGGTACGTTTTAGAAGCCACTACTTGGACCACGGTGCATATGTTCACCAAACATTATCACCTTCCAATCTTCTCCTAGTCCAGAGTGGGATTTGCCACTGCCATCTTTCAGGGCGTACTTTCCCACCATAAACTCTCCACCCACCCTCCTTTCAGTTTTGGGAGTCATCCCATCAGTTATTATTGCAACAGTGAAACACGTAGAACATAGTAAAATTGTGTGCACTTACCATAAATGCAGACGTTAGTGTGTATTCACTGTTGCAGTATTCTTTCCCACCCTCCTTCCCCTCTTGCTTCGTGAGTTTGGGGTGGGCATTCTCCTCTCTAGTTCCAGGTTGTTTCCTCCTCCTGTGTGTATATTCTGGAGTTTTCTGAACTTAGGCTCTTAATTTTAGAGATCTCTTAGGGGCTCTTGTCTGTTGAGGGCAGGAAAGTACTGAGGTTATAGTGCTGGCTGACTCCCTTTACACCCAGACATCTTTACATCATTCAGGCCATCTGCTGTCTATAGGAGGAGGAGGAGAAAATTCTCTGGTAGTCGGGCTGACCAAGGGCTTCCATGGTAGGAAATCCCATCAGTTATGACTGCAACAGTGGATACAGTCGAACATCTCCATTTATGGCAAGTGTACACGACTGTACTTTCTTCAGGAGGCAAGGAAACCTATTACCCAGACGTTTTTCATAGCTAAATGGAAACGATTTTCTGTTTGGTCTCACTCTGTTATACAAATGGATGGTGTCCTTCCATATCACTTTTGCAGTATTCTTTTCCTAGGGGAACTTCTGCCAAGGACAGCCCATTGTCTGGCCAGTATACCAAAGCCTTTAGTACGTATAGGCATTGTACATCACACGTATGCTTCCAGCTCAAGGCATAGGGCGTAAAGGTGATGTATGGACACACACAATCTCAGAACTTCTTTGCGCCTGCCTGAACGCCATTGTTGAACATCAGTCTGAACTCCCCTCTACTGTGCTAGTTATCAAACCATGTTTTCAGCTAAATGCCCCATTGGGGTTTCTTCTTTTATTTGTTGTGGTTATTGCGTTTGTCATCCAAAAAGGGAAAGTGCCAGTGTGGGAGGCGGATTCCCCATAAAGACTATCATGACCAGTGTCTGTTTGGGTGCTTCCCACGATCATACACAGTGTTCTGTCTGCTAAGCATTTGTCTATAAAACCCTGCATAGTTGCCTTTCCTCCTTGTTTGAGCTGTTGGCTCAGGTTATTATGGTGGAGTCTTCTCATTCTGGGAATCAGCCGTCAGCCAAGAAAAAAGGCCAAAAAACTCCGGCCTGATATGGCTGCTCTCTGGCCACCCTGGATGTCTCTTTCAAGGCTAGTGAAAGAACAAAGGATCATCTGTTCATTGCTGTTGATTCCTCTGCTGTGACCCTATTTGAGGCTGGCATGGCTCGACTTGTTGTAAATCCTAGAGGCTTTGCAAACGTCTGCTCCTGATGTTGAGGCTGAACCTTGGCTCATTATTTTTGAGGGACTGAGGGGGATTCCACAAATCTTAGTCAGTGAGGAGATGTTGACAAGAGTCCAACCCTCCTAGAGTTTTTTGTGTGGATGTCCCACAGAAAAAAAACGGAAAACCAAGTATATTTTTCCTAGTTAAGTATTACCAATGTGCATGGAATGAGTTTACTCAGGGGTTGTTTAATGCTTTAGTGGCTTTAAAGCCCCCTCAGGGGGTCTCTGTGCCTGCTCCACCCTGGTCTTCCATGTTTCTTAAGAGGCCTAGGGAGCAGGATTTCTCTGAGGATCAAGATTTGAGGGAAGAGTCATTAGTCTAATCTCCTCAGATCCCTTCACCTTTGGACTCTGGTTCAGAGGAGGAGGATTTTATTAGTTCAGATTCCTATTTAGAGGACCTCTCCTTTGGGGACACTATTTCCTGTATGATGAAATTCATTAACTGGATTTATTCCCAGGTTTCTAATATCCAGAAGAGGTATTATGATCTTCTCCAAATGGAGTCTCTCAAGCCTTGTACTGTTCCTCCAGTTATGGCTGCCCTCCTGAATACCTTTTCATCAGCATCTACAGCTCCTGATTCTCGGCCCCCAGCTCCTAAGAAACCCAACAGACTTTACAAGGTGCCTGATGACTGCAAATTTCTGCTGATCCTTCTATGGTGTCTATCTCCTCTGACAAACCCTCCAAGTTGTTGTCCTTTACCAAGTTGCTTCCATCAGATAAGGATTATAGGACCATGGAGAGGCTGGGCAAAAAATGTCTATACTGTTGCCACACTGTCTTTTATGAGTCTGGTAATTAATAGGCTTATGACCAGGTGTGTTTTACCCCTTCTTTCTTAGGTTCTTTCTGACCTTCCTGTTTCTGACTAGAAGGCTTTGACCCCTTCCTTGTTGGGTTCTACCTCTCAAGTTGCCTGCCACTCTGTTAAGTGCAGTTATGATGCAGCTGATGGTTCTTCCAGGGCTGCTGCATTTGTCTCTGTTTTGAGGCATTGCTCTTAGCTTCATTTTTAGGCTTTACCTGATGGCATTAAGGCCAAATTATAGGTAGCTCCTTTGGATAAAGTAATCTTTTCAGTACTGCTGCTGCTACATTTTTTAAATCTCTCCAGGATAAGGGCAAAGCCATGCAGGAATTAAAACATATTTTTGTTTTTCCTATTCCCAAGTTTCAGAGGATTTACCCTTTCCTTCCAAATTTGCTAGTGTTCGCAGATGGTCTCGCCCTCTGCTCAAGGGTAAAAAGGGTTCTAGACCTATACCTCCTGCTAAATCTACACAGACCCCTATTTCTCAGAAACATCCTTTTCAGGACAAGCCATGTTCCGTTTCACAATTTTCTTCCCTTTTCCCCTGTCCCTTCCAAATTGTTTAAGGATCACAACAGACTCTTGGGTTCTGTCCATTATCTGCCGAGGATATTTCATGATTTGGAAATCTCTTCCTCCATTCCTGGGCATCTCTCCACCTCCTCAAGAACAGCTTCCTCTATTCCCAGAGGTGCTTCATTCTTTTTTAATCAAGGACACCATTTAGGCTGTACCCCCTCCACTGGCCAGGAAGGGAGGGTTTTTTATTCCAGAATGTTTCTGGTTGTTAGGAAGGAAGACTTCATCTTTTCTGTTTCAGAATCCCCAAGTACCCTGGCTTGGAAAGTTAATGCACTATCTTTTCCTTGGACAGGGATGTTTCTGTTTGCTTTTCCTCCCCTTCATGTGTTTCTGAGAGTCTTGCACAAGAACAGCAGGGCTCTCCCAAAACCTTGCTGGTGACTCCCTTTTTTGCCCGGGCAACACTGGTTCCCCCTTCTTTCTCACTTGGCCAGGGGCAATCACCACAAGTTACATCTCACGGTGGACCTTGCCATACAAGACAAGGGGGCCTCTTATCCATCCTCACTCATCCACTCTTCAATTGATGCTGTGGTGATAGGGTTTTGATCCCTTTTAGGCACATTTTTTCTGATGATGTGCTTGGGGTCCTGCAAGAGGCCACTATCAGGAAATCATATTTGTCCAAATGGAAGAGATTTTCTGTTTGCCTCTGTCACCATTCTGCTTAGGTTCTTCTGGTCCTCCCTTATTAGTGTGATCTACTCCATGCTGGGTTGGGATTCTTCAGTTAAAGCTTGCCTATCAGCAATGTCTGCATGTCTGACTTGACTCCCCCTCTGACTTCCAGATTTGAGGTCAGACAGTTTCTTATATGTGTCCTTCATATTAGGCCTCCCAGGAAGCCTATTCTGCCTTCCTGGGACCTCAGTTTTGTTCTTGAAAAATTGACTCTGGCTTTTTGAGCCTGAAACTTCAACTTCCTTACAATATTGTACTTGGAAGACTGTACTTCTTTTGGTTCTTACTTCTGCCAAGAGAGTTTCTGAACTTCCAGCTCTCATGGCTGTTCTTCTTTCATAGTTTTTCACAGGGACTTAGCGTCTCTTCGTATTAATCCTTCTTTTATGCCCAAAGTGGTCAGTGAGTTCAGTATATTCATTTGCCTTCCCTTTTTCCTCCTTCACAGTATGCCAGTGAGAAAGTTCTTCACACCTTGGTCTTGCACAACAGCTCAGATAGCATTTGGATAATACTAAAGTTATTTGAAAATCTAAACAGCTATTTGTTTCTTTTCTTCCCTTACATTAGCAGTACTGCAGCGTGATATGGAAGGAAAGTTGTCTAAAATCTTACCATAACCATAGATGTCCTTCTCTTCTCTGTTGCAGTATTCGCCCCCTCCCTCCTACACCTTTGATGTTCATCGTGTTTCACTGTTGCAGTCATTACTCTTGGGTTATCCTGCTGGCAGGCTACCCGCAGTCGGCCTGAATTCCAAAGTCTTGGTCCGGCATTGGTTGTTGTCGCCTCTTCCCCGACGTCAGTGCGCCAGGGGTATAAAAGATGCAGCCGATGCCATTTTCTTCTGTCATTCTTGCCGCACGGTGCCCGAAGCAAAAGCAGTTCGAAGTGTCGGTCGGCCGACTCCTGAGATTTTCAGATCCGAATTTCAGAACCGAAGTCTTCATTAAAGCTCCGTACCCCGTTGGGGAAACTTTTTTCTTGCTCTAGACCGATGTCAGAAAAAGTTAACAATTGTATTTCTTGTGGGAAGCAAATACCTCATAAGGGTTTTCATTCTTACTGTATTCCTTGCCTAGGCCCTGACCACGACGTTCCTAGCTGTCGGTTTTGTTCTAGATTTAACCAATGCACTATTAAGTGTCGGTTAGATTTTGCATTTCATTACTTTGGCCGAAGATTTAACTATATAATGCCATCGAAACAGCCGATGACCGGAGTTTACACAAAACGCAAGGACAAGGAAAATGATAGGCATCCGAGGTCCAAAACCGACAACGAGGCCTCTGCTAGGCCAGTCGCTGGTTCGCCGGTTCTCAGTGAGGTGCTTTCGCAGCCCCTGACGCCCACTACCTCTGAGCCACAGGCCGCTTCCGACTCCCACGTGGAGCCGACTAGGCCTCTGGATACTCAAGGTATTGGACACTCTGAAACCATTCCCTCAGATGGGTCCGGAGCCACTGAGCAGGCATCGGCTTCTGAGGGTGTCTTCAGACCTACACAGTTATATGTTAAACCAACTTCAGCTTCAAAGGCAAACACTAAAGCAGTTCTAAAGACAAAGAAACAAGTACAGCATTCTCCTACACAGACTTCCATGCCTAAAAAACAGATGCTTAAAATGGCCGAAGACCTAATTACTTTGATCAGGGGTTCCCATCCCCAGCCTGATAAGAGGCCTAGGCAAGAGACAGAATATGATTCTTCTGATCAGGTTTCAATTTCCTCTGATTCCTCTTCTGAACAGGAATACTCTTTTCCGCCGTACGAGGATTCTGATGCTGAAGAATCCATTCCTTCAGCCTCTCCTCCTGAGGATTATTCTTTTGGGGAAACCCTGCATACCATGAGGGAGCATTTTCACTGGGAGAGCCAAGATTACTCAGAATCTAAGAAAAGGCACAGAGACTTTCTTTTACTACCTCAGCACAGACCTCTTGCCATTCCACCTGTTCTAAACATTGTAGATGATGCATTTTCAGAGTCCGGCCTGTCTCCTGACTCTCTAAAGCCAGACAGATACTACAGGGTCCCAGACTCTCATAAATTTCTATATAAAAACCCCACTGCTGACCCAGAAACTATATCTCAGGGTCCCAAAGGGGTCAAGGCTTCCACTGCAAAAATCCCTGTCCCCTCTGATAGGGATTCTAGGGCACTGGACAGATGGGGGGAAAAAGTTTACATTTCTGCTACCTTGGCTGTAAGGGCTTTAAATTGTCAATTTCATATGCCTAAATATCAGCAATAATTAATGTCACTGCTTAAACAGAAAATGTTGACAAATTCTGAATGTTCTGATAACAAGGAAATGCAGGATTTATTGCATGCAGCTGAACAAGTGGGAAAGCATACTTTGCAATGTGGTTTTGATTCACTGGAGGCCTCTTGCAGGGCTGCTGTTACGGGTTCTGTCATTAGAAGGCATGCTTGGTTAAAGGAACAGAATCTGCCTGATCATGTTAAAGCAAAATTATTGGACGCTCCATTGCAGCATGATACTTTATTTGATGTTAAGGAAAAGAGGTGTTGAAGAAAATGGAGGATAAAGCGAAATCCATGCAGACAGTTAAGGATTTCCTACAGGCACAGCCACCCAGATGTTCATCGTGCATACAGCTGCAGTCCTCACAGATGAGTTCTCCTGCCGTCAGGCGGGTCCTCGGTCGGCCGAATTCCAAAGTCTAGGTCCGGCGTCGGTTGTCGTCGCTTCTTCCCTGACGTCAGTGCGACAGGGGTATAAAGGAACCAGCTGACGCCATTTTCTTCAGTCTTTCTTGCTGCGTGGTGCCTGAAGCAGAAGCAGTTCGCAAGTGCCGGTCGGCCAGCTCCTGAGATTACGAAAATTTGGAAACCTTGGGGAACCTTTTCTTGCCTCAGACCGATGTCAGACAAAGTTAATAATTTTATTTCTTGTGGGAAGCAAATACCGCATAAGGATTTCCATTCCCTCTGTATACCTTGTTTAGGCCCAGACCACGAGGTCTCGGCCTGACGCTTTTGTGCTACATTCAACAAACGCACTATTAAGCATCGGGCGGAGTTCGCCCAGCATTATTTTGGAAAAGCATTTAACTATACTATGTCGTCGGATACTCCAACTCCGGTTTTGTCTAAAAAACGAAAAGACAAGGACTGACGTGCGAGGTCCGCGGCCTCTACCGACACCACGCCAAAGCCGGCTACACGTGGTCCGGTTCTCAGTGAGGCGCCTACGCAGCCCCTGCCTACCGACGACCTGCCTTTGACGGTGTCTCCTGTACCCGAGGTCGCAGGCTCCTCCTCCCACACCCCGACTACAGATACCGAAGCCACTGTCGGCGTTGAAACTCAGAATGTGGACAGGTCCACCTCCACTCAAGGTGTCTTCAGACCTTCCTCTTCTTTCTCTATCAAGGCTTTCACTAAGTCTAAAGCAACCATGCACTCTAAGAGACCAGCTGCACAGGGCCCATCTCCAGGCCCCATGCCTAAGAAACAGATGCTTAAAATGGCTGAGGATTTAATTACTCTTATCAGAGGTTCTCAGCCCCTCCGGACAAAAGGCCTAGAGTGGAGGAAGATTCCCCCTCCTCTGATCAGGGCTCCTTTATTTCAGAGCACTCTGATGATCAGGAACATTCTTACTCCCCTTTTGAAGACTCTGATGGAGGAGTCCATCCTTCTGTATCCCCCTGAGGATTACTCATTTGGGGAAACTTTGCATACCTTAAGGGAACACTTCCACTGGGAAGGCCAGGATTATTCTGATTCCAAGAAAAGGCTCAGGGAATTTCTCTTGCTTCCTCAGCACAGGCCTTTGGCTATACCTCCTGTCTTGGACATCCTAGATGATGTTTACTCGGAGGCCTGCCTTAACCCGGACTCTCTACCTCCAGCTCCAGTTAAGCCTGACCGGTACTACAGGGTCCCTGACTCACACCAATTTCTATACAAGAGCCATGCTGCTGATCCAGAAACCATCTCACAGGGCCCCAAGGGAGTTAAGGCTTCCATTGTTAAAAATCCATTGCCTTCCGAGAGAGATTCCAGATTCTTAGAAAGGTGGGGAAAAAAGGTATATACCTCGGCTACCTTATCTATGAGGGCCTTAAAATGTCAGTTTCATATGCTAAAATACCAACAGTTTTTGTTATCACAATTAAAAAATAAAATGTCACAACCTGAACAACCAGACTTGAAGTTGTTGCAGGACTTGATGCATAGTGCAGAACAAGTGGGTAAGCATACCTTACAATGTGGTTTTGATGCTCTAGAGGCCTCATGCAGAGCTGCTGTTACAGGATCAGTCATACGTAGGCATGCCTGGCTTAAGGAACAAGCCTTACCTGATCATGTCAAAGCTAAATTACTAGGCGCTCCTCTTCAAAAGGATGTACTATTTGGTGCTAATGCTGAGGAGGTATTAAGGAAAATGGAGGAAAAGGCTAAATCAATGCAAACTGTGAAAGAATTTCTACAGGTTCAACCCCACGTTTTAGTAGAAATTGGCCTTCCAAAAACTGGTCCTTTCCTGCCACAGACAGACCCCAAAGAGGCAGATACAGGCGCCCGAGGGGCAGAGGACAATCCCAAGGATCGTACAGAGGCAGACAATGGCAAGCTCCTACACAAAGAGGTGGTGAGGACAACTCGCAATCTATCAGAAAGCAAACCCAATGACTTTCCACTTTGCATGCCAACCAGATCTCAAATGGCAGCCCCCTTGGGAGGAAAGCTGGCATTATTTTCAAAAAATTGGCATATTGTCACAAAGGACAAATGGATCCTGGACATTGTAAACAGAGGCTACAAATTCCATTTTCACACCCTTCCAAAAATGAGAGGCATGCCAAACCTGCCACACAATCAAAGGGCAGAGGCACAAAGGCAAATTACAGATCTCATAAACATGAAAAGCTATTCAAGAGGTACCTACGCACGAACAAGGTCAAGGGTTTTATTCCAGGCTATTTCTGGTGCCAAGGAAGGGAAAAGATTGGAGACCTATTCTGGATCTATCCATCCTAAACACATTTCTACTCATACCAAAATTCAAGATGCTCACTCTACAGCAGCTTCTTCCCATGCTGGGCAAGGAGTCTTGGCTGGTAACATTGGACCTCAAGGAGGCATACCTGCATGTCCCAATCAGACAAAATTGCAGGAGATACCTCAGATTTCTTGCAGGTTCAACTCATTATCAATTATCTGCATTGCCCTTTGGCTTATCTACTGCGCCCAGAGTATTCACAAAATGCCTGGCATCAGTAATTGCCTACTGCAGACTTCAAGGGATACAAATATATCCCTATTTGGACGACTGCCTGATCCAAGCGGACAGCAGACACATCCTTCTGAAACATCTGGCTTATGTAATAATGTTATTGAACTCTCTGGGATACACAGTCAGCAAAAAGAAATCAAGACTAATACCCACTCGGAAGATAATTTTCCTGGGTGCCAACATGGACACAAACACCCAGATGGCCTACCTCACGCCAGAGAAGCAGGGGCAACTAATCCAATACTTCAGAACACTAGCAAATTGCACCAGGCTTACTGCAAGGAAAATCCTGCAGGCTCTGGGATTCATGGCATCTTGCATCTTACTAATCCCATGTGCAAAGCTGCATATGAGGAAACTACAATGGTATCCGAAAAGCATATGGTCTCAACACAGCCACAGTTTGGAAACAATAATACCACTAATTCCATGTCTGCAAAAGGAATTTCTGTGGTGGGCTCAAGCATGCCAAACAAACACAGGTCTTCCTTTCAGCAAGCCTCAAGCAAATCAAGTCATCACAACAGACGCCTCGGACTACGCCTGGGGGGCGCACATGACAGATCGGTGCATTCAGGGCAAATGGTCCCAAAAAGCAAAGCACCTTCACATCAATCAAAAAGAAATGCTAGCAGTAATAAATGCTATTATAGCTTTCAAGAACTTTCTACAACCAGGTCAACTTTTGATAAGAACGGACAACACCGCAGTCATGTGGTACATAAACAAGCAGGGAGGAACACATTCTTACCCCCTATGCAGACTGGCCATGTCACTTTGGAACATGGCCATGGACTTACAAATGGAACTACAAGCACAGTACTTGCCAGGCAAGGAAAACACGCTGGCAGACAACCTAAGCAGGAATATGACAGATCCACACGAATGGAAGTTGCATCCAAAAGTTTTTACAGAAATAATACAAGAATGGGGACGGCCAGACATAGATCTATTTGCCTCCCACAAAAATCATCAATTGACAAAATTCTGCTCAAGGATCTTCCATCCAAAGGCCTGGAGAGTGGACGCTCTCTCTTTCAGCTGGGCATCAATGACAGTTTATGCCTTCCCACCTCTTCCTCTGCTGCCCAAAGTACTATTGAAGACCAGAGCAGACAGACCAAAGATGATCCTCATTGCTCCGGACTGGCCAAGACAACACTGGTACCCACTCCTGAGGAGCCTGACGCATTCCCCACCATGGACCCTGCTTCTAATGCCTCTTCTTCTGACTCAACACAGCTTCAAAACTCTTCACAGTCAACTAAAAACACTCAATCTAGCCGCATGGAAGATTCCTTAGCATTACAGCAGGCCCTACTCTCCAAGGAGGTGCAGGATGTCATTTTGGAGGCCAGAAGGCCATCAACTAGAAAAGCTTACTCCATAAAATGGAAACGTTTTTGTACCTGGAATGAGAAAAGGGCCAGGACCCTGGAAAACTGAATTTACCACAAATACTACAATATTTGACTGAACTGCTAAGCAGTGGACTTTCTTTCTCCTCCATCAAAATCCATGCCTCAGCCATTTCTGCAGAATACAACACTGATCCACCTTTATTCTCTCACCCTCTCTTAAGACAGTTCCTCAGAGGGGCTAAGAATTTAAGACCTCCAAGGAAACAACAAATACCTGCTTGGGATCTTAATTTCATTCTGGAAAAACTGACCCTGCCTCCTTTTGAGCCAGCTGCTTCATCAGATTTGCAATATTTGTCCGGGAAAACAGCTTTCCTTCTGGCTATCACCTCAGCTCGTAGAGTTTCAGAATTACAGGCTCTCATGGCTGTCCAGCCTTTTATCATCTTCCATCAGGACAGAGTTTCCTTATGAACCAACCCGTCCTTTATGCCTAAAGTGGTATCCAGGGTAGCTTTAAATCAGGCCATACACTTACCTACTTTTTATCCTAATCCTCAAAACAAAGGGGAGAGATTACTACATAGGTTCATACTAGGCTATCTGCCGTAAGGCATTTATAAGCCTAGCCCAAAGTTTTGTGGCTTACGCCACCCCTTATGTTAAAAAATACTGTGCCCATTAGTTTGTTGTGCCTCTGTCCAGCAGTGACACAGAGATGATTCCCGGGGTAAACCTACGATCTCCCATCCACTGGT
Organism: Protopterus annectens; assembly: GCF_019279795.1. Classification (NCBI taxonomy): domain Eukaryota; kingdom Metazoa; phylum Chordata; order Ceratodontiformes; family Protopteridae; genus Protopterus; species Protopterus annectens. The sequence continues at coordinate 1,330,801,282 of NC_056725.1, forward strand.
CAAGATTTCTCTTGAACAGAGCCAGCGAGGTGCTCTGCCTCACATGGACCGGGATTTTATTCCACAGCATAGGGAGTCTCTGGGTGACAAATCTATCCCTCCAGCATGTCCTATTTATATCGGTGCTAAGGTTTAAGTTGCTTGCTCTAGTGGATCTGGTAGATTTGGATTTTTTGAGGTGGAGCATGTCCGTTAATTCTGGGTTGGACATGGCCTTGTATGTCAAGCACAGGTCACCTCTGAGCAGGCGGTATGTGACTGAATAGAGCTGGAGTTTCTTCAGTCTGGCAGCATATGACAGATTTTGGAGTCCCTTTATCCTTTTGGTGAGGAACTTTTGGGGTCTCTCCAATTGCTGCAGGTGTCTGATGAGATACATCCCGAATGGGGCATTGTACTCGATCATTGGTCTGATAAGTGAAGAGTACAGGGGAACAATGACCTTACTTGATCTGGATGTGAATCCCTTCATGATCAGGTGGGCAATGTAGAAGGTCTTTCTAACCACTTTAGCAATGTGAGTGTCAAAAGAAAGGCCACTGTCAACCTGGGTCCCCAGGTCCCTGATAGCCTCTTCTGTGCTTAATGGATTGCCACCTATATGGTAGCTTGGGGTTACCTTGTTTTTCCCGAAGGGTATGACTATACATTTTTTGGCATTTAACTTCAGGCCATGGCTCTGGCACCAGTTTTCAGTTTCCGTGAGACCCTCTGAAGGATATCTGTGTCCGATGTACTTTCCACTATGGCCCAGTTTGCAGTCATCTGCAAACTTTGTCAGCCATAGTCCTCCTATGTTTGCCTGTACTTCTGAGAAGTAGATGCCGAACAACAGGGGGCCAAGGACTGAGCCCTTTGGGACACCACTTGTGACCGGCTTGGAGTCTGACATGGCGCCAGCAACTCTAACCCTGTGGGTTCTGTCCTTTAGCCAGTTTGCAACCCATCTTGTGACATATGGGTTTACATTTAAGCTGGTAAGTTTCTCTATAATACCAGTGGGGTATTGTGTCAGCTTTGCAAGGTCAGGGTATGCTGTATGGACTCCCTTTCCCTCATCAATGGCCTTGGTGACTGTTTCGAAGAAGTCGACCAAGTTCAAAAGGCATGATCTGCCCTTGACAAAGCCAAACTGGGTCGGGTCCAATGTCTGCAAGTCCCCTATGTCTTTATGAGTTCCATTATGATCCTCTCCATAGCTTTGCAGACCAGGCTTGTTAAGCTTATGGGGTGGTAATTACCAGGGTCCGTAGAGGCACTGCCTTTGTGGAGTGGGACCACAGTTGCCGTACGCCACTCCTTGCGCACGTATCCTGTGGTAAGGCTAAGATTAAACAGTTGCCTTGTATGCGGGTTTAGTTCCTCGTTGAGTTTGTGTAGCACACAGCCGGGGACACCATCCGGTCCCATTGATGCTGTGTTTTTAGCTTTAGAGAGAGTAGCTTTCACCTGCGCATTTGAGATGTCTGGGAGGCTACACTCCACTTGGACATCCACAGACACCTGCGTTATTATTTGGACAGAACAAAGCTTTTCAGAAAATCAGAACAGCTCTTTGTGGCCTATGCAGTAGGAGCTCAAGGAAAGCCAATTTCCAAACAGACAATTTCAAAATGGATAGCCCACTGCATACGCTTTTGCTATTCCCTTCATGGCAAAACTGTACCTACAGGCATTAGAACTCATTCCACCAGGGCCACAGCCACCTCTACAGCCTTCCTCAGAGGAGTTCCTACCAAGGATATTTTGGAAGCAGCCACTTGGAGTTCTGTGCATACCTTCTCCAAGCACTACAACTTACCATTATACTCCAAATCTAGAGCAGGCTTTGCCACTGCAGTCTTACAGGGCATTTTGGCTCCTTCTAGTTACACCCAGTGCCTACCACCCCTTTCTTAGCTTTGGGATTCTACCCATCTGTGAGGACTGCAGCTGTATGCACGATGAACATAGTACAGTTTTGTACCTACCATAAATGTAGATGTTCGAGTGCTAATACAGCTGCAGTCCAGGTTTCTCCCTCCTTCCCCTAGGGTATTCTTTTATGGTGTATTTGCTTGCAACTACTGTTTTTTTATTATATTGCATTGCATTATTACCTAATTTTATGTATTGCCTTCCTTCTGGGGGCACCTGACATCTGGGGCAAGAAAAACTGAAGAAAATGGCGTCGGCTGGTTCCTTTATACCCCTGTCGCACTGACGTCAGGGAAGAAGCGACGACAACCGACGCCGGACCTAGACTTTGGAATTCGGCCGACCGAGGACCTGCCTGACTGCAGGAGAACCCATCTGTGAGGACTGCAGCTGTATTAGCACTCGAACATCTACATTTATGGTAGGTACAAAACTGTACTATTTAGCAGGAACTGGCCTACAAAGAATTCGTCCTTTCCAGTGTCAGACAGGCCACAAAAGGCAGATACAGACGTCCCAGAGGCAGATCTCAGCCCCAAGGCTCATACAGGCCTAAACAATGGGGTGCTTCTACCTCCAAAAGCAGAGAAGACAAATCACAACCATACAGGAAACAGTCCCAATGACTTTCCTCTGCCAGATCCAAGCACTTATCTTTTAGCAGCCCCCTTAGGGGGAAAACTAGCACTTTTTTCACCAAATTGGCAAATGATTACCCAGGACAAATGGGTCTTGAACATAGTGTCCCAAGGATACAGATTCCACTTTCACACCCTGCCAAGGACAAAAGGTATGCCAGACCTGCCACACAATCAATGGGCAGAGGCACAAAAGCAAATTACATCCCTCATGGACATGAGGGCTATTCAACAAGTACCACAGCAAGAGCAGGGGCAAGGATTTTACTCGAGACATTTCTTGGTGCCCAGAAAGGACAAAGCCTGGAGACCAATACTGGACCTGTCTATACTAAACATGTTTTTGGATGTCCCAAAATTCAAGATGTTGACTCTGCAACAGCTACTACCCATGCTGGGCAAGAAAGCTTGGCTAGTAACTTTGGACCTAAGAGGCATACCTGCATGTCCCAGTCAGACAATCTTGCAGAAGATACATCAGATTCATAGCTGGCTCAATGCACTACCAATTCTCTGCACTGCCCTTTGGCTCATCTACTGCATCCAGGGTCTTCACAAAATGCCTGGCACCAGTAATTGCATTTTGCAGACAAAGAGGAATTCAAATATATCCTTACTTGGACGACTGCCTTATTCAAGCAGAGAACAAAGACGTTCTTCTAAAGCATCTGGCATTTGTAAAAAGATTACTAATTTGCCTAGGGTACACAGTAAACGAAAAGAAATCAAAACTAGTACCCTCTCAAGAGATAATATTCCTGGGTGCAAGCTTAAATACAACTGCCCAGATGGCTTATCTCATGCCAGACACAGGCAACTGACTTCTTACTTCAAAAAGTTGGCAACAAAGACCCAGTTATCTGCAAGGAAAATCCTGCAGGCCTTGGGCTTCATGGCATCCTGCATTCTGCTAATTCCATATGCCGGACTGCATATGAGGAAACTACAATGGTATCTAAAAAGTGTTTGGACTCAACATTGCCATAGCCTGGAAACATTAATTACCCTCATTCCCTGCCTGCAACAGGAGTTTCGATGGTGGGCACAGGCCTGTCACCACAACAAGGATCTGCCATTCACTTTACCCACAGCCAGCAGGCACTAACAACGGATGCATCAGATTATGCCTGGGGGCCCACATGGCAGGAAAATGTATTCAGGGCACATGGCCTGCAAGCCAGATGCATCTTCATATAAATCAAAAAGAGATGCTAGCTGTTCAGAATACCCTGACAGCTTTCAAGGACCTACTTCATCCAGGACAACTACTGATAAAGACGGACAATACTACAGTCATGTGGTACATAAACAAGCAGAGAGGCACACATCCCTACCCCATCTGCAGACAAGCAGTGACCTTGTGGGGCACAGCATTGGCTTATCAAGTTCACCTGCAAGCACAATTCCTGCAAGGAAAAATAAATACTCTGGCAGACGAACTAAGCAGAAACATCATGGATCCCCACATGTGGAAACTGGATCCACAAGTCTTCAGCATGATAACAAGGAAATGGGGATGTCCAGACATTGATCTATTTGCCTCCGCTCACAACTGCCAATTACAGAGATTTTGCACAAAGATTTATCACAAGCAAGCATGGAAAGTGGATGCCCTATCCTTCAGCTGGAAAAACCTAACAGTATATGCCTTTCCTCCACTGCCTCTCCTTCCCAAGGTACTCCTAAAGGTCAGACAAGAGAAGCCAAAAATGATACTGATTGCCCCAGACTGCCATGCCAGCACTGATACCCAATCCTAAAGAACTTGTCTCAAGGTCCAGCATGGACATTGCCTCAAACTTCTCACTTACTGACCCAACAAAACAATCATATCCTGCACAGCCAACTCAGGACCCTAAATCTGGCAGCATGGCGGATAATGTAGCCATTCAGAACACTCCTCTTTCAAAAGCTGTTATGGATGTTATCTTGGAGGCCAGGAGGCCCAGTGCCTGAAAATCTTATGCAGAAAAATGGAAGAGATTCTGTGCTTGGAACCAGGAACAAGGCATTGACATGTATGTACCAAATATTCCTCAGATTTTACAATACTTAACTGAGATGCTGGACAAAGGCCTTTCCTTTTCATCAATTAAGATTTATGCCTCTGCCATTTCAGCCCATTACAATATGGAACAACCTATCTTTTCTCATCCTTTAATAAGGCAGTACCTCGGAGGGGCTAAAAACATCAGGCCTCCAAGGAGAGCACCAATACCTGCATGGGACCTCAATTATGTCTTGGAAAAGCTCACACTGCCTCCTTTTGAGCCAGCCTCAACAGCCGATATAAAATTCTTATCCTGGAAAACAGCTCTGCTCCTAGCAATAACCACTGCAAGATGAGTCTCGGAGTTACAGGCACTCATGGCTATGGAACCATTTATCATTTTTCATCCAGATAGGGTTCTCTGAGGACAAACCCTACATTTATGCCTAAGGTGATGTCCAGTGTGGCCCTCAACCAAACCATTCACTTGTCTACCTTTTATCCAAACCCACAGAACAAGGGTGAGAGACTTCTGTATTCTTTGGATATACACAGACAGCTACGCTTCTACTTGGACAGAACTAAAACCTTCAGAAAGACTGAGCAACTTTTAGTGGCATATGCTGCAGGATCACAAGGAAAGGCGATCTCAAAACAGACTATTTCTAAATGGATAGATCATTGCATTTGTTTCTGCTACTCACAGCATGGCAAATCAGTGCCTAAGGGCATTAGGACACATTCTACCAGAGCAGCAGCCACTTCAGCAGCCTTCCTCAGAGGAGTACCAACCAAAGACATTTTAGAGGCTGCAACTTGGAGTTCAGTGCACACTTTTACAAAGCACTACCACTTACCTCTCTACTCTAAATCCAGAGCAGACTTTGCCACTGCAGTTCTGCAGGGCCTCATAGCCTCTCCTAATCCTATTTAGACCAGCCACCCATCCTCAGCTTTGGGATTCAACCCAAGAGTAATGACTGCAACAGTGAAACACGATGAACATAGTACAGTTGTGTACCTACCATAAATGTAGATGTTCGAGTGTATTCACTGTTGCAGTCCAGGTTACCCTCCCACCGTCCCCCTTTAATTTCCTGGGTTTTATCTGTACTTCTCTATTCTATACAACCTATGTGGTGTATTTGCTTGTAGATGAAGGAAATGTTTACTTTAGTGCATGCATGTTTATTGGCATAATCTATTTAGCCTACCCTTTTGGGGGCACTTGACATCTGGGGCAAGAAAAACTGAAGAAAATGGCATCGGCTGCATCTTTTATACCCCTGGCACACTGACATCAGGGAAGAGGCGACAGCAACTGACGCCGGACCAGGACTTTGGAATTCAGGCCGACTGCGGGTAGCCTGCCAGCAGGATAACCCAAGAGTAATGACTGCAACAGTGAATACACTCGAACATCTACATTTATGGTAGGTACACAACTGTACTTTCTAGCACTTTTTAATCTTCCTTTTTCTCCTTCTGGATGCACATGCTCTTCTTGTCCCTAAGGGCATCCTGTCTAGAGGTAAAACAGTTCTGAAGGGTGTACTCCACCTAAAACTTTGCAGGAAAGCTATCCTGCCTCTCTGGGACCTTAACTTTGTTCTGGAAACAAATTACTCTTCCACCTTTTGAGCCTACGGCTTCTGCCTCTCTCAGATTCTGAACTTGGAAAAAACATACTTCTAGTTACTCTTACTTCATCTAGATGAGTTTCTGAGCTACAGGTCTTAATGGCATCCCAACCCACTCTTATCTTCCGTAAGGGCAGACCGTCTTCGAGGGTCAGTTCCTCTTTTATTCCTAAAGTGATAAATGAGCTATCCCTCAACAAAGACCATCAGTCTCCCTACCTTCTTTCCTCACTCACAGAATAGAAGAGAGAGAATCCTGCACTTACTGGATGTAAACAGCTCACCCTCTACTTAGACAAGACAAAGTCTATTTACAAGACTGAACAGTTGTTTGTCTCCTTTCAGTAATACAAGCTCTGTTTCAAAACAAACCTTCTAAAAGGAGGGGATTTAGAAATCCACTTAATAAACTCACCATGGCAAGTCTTTACCTTCATCAGTGAAGATGCATTTTTACCAGTGCAATGGCTTTAAGAGCTTTTTACAAGGGGGTAAGTTCAGGGGCTTTCCTAGAACCAGCCACTTGTTTCTCGGTGCATTCCTTTACAAAGCATCACAGAGTGGAAGCTTTTTCTGAGTCCAGAGCTGCCTTTATCAAATGAGCCCTCTCTGGACTGCTTGATAGCTCTCCTGTGTCTCATCCAACCACCCTTAACACCGCTTGAGCTTTGGAAATCACCCAGCTGTTTGGAATACTGTAACAGTGACCTAAGGAAGGACATTGTACAGTTGTGTAAGATCTTACCATAACATTAGATGTCCTACTGATCACTGTTGCAGTATTCCTTTCCAGCCTGCCACCCACCAACCCCTTTTTCCTAGTTTTGTTTACATCTTTCTGGGACCAGAGGGAACCATTTTCTGCCTTCTTCCCTCTTAGCTGACCTACTACTGTAGTTTCCTCAGGTGTCTACAGGCATCCTGGGTTGGAGATAAGCAGATGAAGAGTGTAAAACCTCAGACTATGTACCCTTACACCTAGAGACCTGGGTCATATGTTGGATATGTCACTCTGCAGAAGGTTTTGGCTTTGGGGTCCCTTCATGGAAGTCCAGTTTATGTGGAGAGAGAACCCAATAGTTTGGAATACTGCAACAGTGATCAGTAGGACATCTACTGCTATGGTAAGTTCTTGCACAACTGTACTCTGTATGGATGGGGACGTCAACAAGGAGGTGGGGTTCAGCAGTACCAAGTAGTTCACTGACCTGGAAAAAATTAGGGTCTGTCCTGAAACATGGGTGGCCACAGTCTGCAGGAGACGTAAAACCAGATCTTTGGGCTGTAAGAATTAGGGCAGACTCCCATGGCAACCAGACAGAAGAATAAGCAGTGGCAGAAGCACAAATTCCTCTGTGGATGTTCTGATGACCTCTTCCTCTGGTCATCTGAGCCCTACTACCTCCTGAAAATGTGCTTTAGACCAGTGGGAGTAGACAGTCATGTTGGCAGGAAAAGAGCTTGCAACAAAAGAGCTTGCAACAAAAGTGTACAGAATGCCTTCTCTCTGCTTGTGCATGTTAACAGTGTACATTACATATCTGTCACAGCGGTTAGTTTTCAGAATTTTGAGTTTTGCCATATTTTCAGATGAAGTTAAACCGCTTTGGAAATGTGTGCAGTTAAGGAAACTGTTTTAGAAGTCTAACCCTTGGTTTCCTTTATGTAACATTTATCTATATAGATGTGTGGCTATGCAACTGCTGAATGTAGTGTAGTGAGTAAAGATCTCTGTAATACCATCCACTTGCTCCTTCGTCTTGGCTATTGTGTGGGTTAGCCAAGGAGGTGAGTAAATTGTTGAGTTACAGAGACAGGGTGGGAGACAAAAGTCACATGAGGGCACTAACGGAGGTAGCACCACAGTAGTGATAAGTTGTCTTGAAAGTGCACTTGCTCCAGATTATTGCAAGGGCCTGTACCATATCCTAGTTGTGGGAAAAGAAGCCTTTTCTAAGAATTGAAGTAAATATGACTATTACTAAGCTTGCACTTATTAGAGGAGCATTACATGCCAGGGCAGTACACTCTGGTTAGGGCCACAGAAGAGTCACTATTTCAGGTGTCATTGGTCAGGGTTCATTTGGACCACAAAGGATGTGCGAAGGAGATTGGCAAATGCCCATTTTTGATGCTATACTGATGTTGTGGTAGAAAATGACTTTAATGATGCAGTACCTTGTTTGTATGCAGTTATGCAAAGACGGGTATAGACACATGTATGTATAGAAAAAAAAGAGGAGGCTCAGTCCCTGCTTACACCTCCAGTAAAAGCTGATGATGTGGCTATTTCAAAAAAAAAAAAGACCTGGGTAATATCCACAAGCCTGAATTAGAATCACAGATGTCAAAAATTAATAGGTGACTTATGAAAGGACTACTTCAGGGGATAAGGCAGTTGTAGTAGTAATCCTAAATCTGGACCACACGAGTCAAATGGTACTTGTCTTGGAAGTGGAACTAGGGAGGATTATCAATAGAAAGTTGCACCAAGCATAGCTCTTGGAACCTTCCTTATGAAACTTGAGGAAGATGGTCAAGGAGGCTTGCGGCTGTCCAGGGTAGAGTGGATCTAGTATACTGTCACAAGGGGTTGTTTTACAGAGAATGGTTTCCTGAAGGGGGTTGGAAGTTGAGGTAGCAGAATTTGCTTGCTCCAAAGGCCTAGTCTGAGTAGTTCTGCTTATAGGTTCATAGGTGTTTATTAGGCTAATGACCACAAGGGCCTTTTTAAGCCTAGCCATGTATCCCAAATTTCTGATGAGTTCTGATACCCTTGATAAGTGTAAGCAAGGGCCTGGAAGGTGAACCCTATATAGGTTACCTGTTTGCATCAGAGACATAGGTGCCAAACCAGGGATGAATTTCTGGTTTCCCATCCAATTGTCCAGGTTGCACTTGAATTGGATTAGGGAGGAACTCTGCTTCACATGGATGGGGAGCCTGTTCTATAGATGGGGTAGTCTCTGGGATACATACCTATCACTCCAGCAGGTACTATTTATATCACAGGCAAGGTTTAAGTCTTTAAAATGGGTAATTCTGGTACTGTTTGTTTTGTGAATATGCAGGAAGTACATCAGAGTGGGATCTGACAATGCCCTGTATGCCAGACACAGGTCTCCCCTCAAAAGCATGTAGGAGACAGAATACAAGGATAGGGCCTAGAGGCAGTCTGCATAGGACATATTACTTATGCCCTGCATTCTGTGGACGTTCCAGTTGTTGAATATGCCTAGTTAGGTACATACCAAAGGGGACATTGTACTCAATGATAGGTCTGATGAATGCCGAATACAATGGAACAATGACTTCATTGGACTTAGATGCCATACCTTTGGTTATAAGTTGCGCAACATGGAATGATTTCCTCACCACTGTAGACATGTGATAATCAAAGGCTAGATAACTATCTGTGTGTCCCTAAGTCCCTGACTACTGCGTCAACTCTAAGGGATGTGTTGTCAATTTGATAGTTACCAGGGATGGATGACTTCCCAAAGGATACTATTATGCATTTCTTGGCATTTAGCTTTAGACTATGACTCTGACACCAGTTGTTTATCTGTGTCAGCCCCTCCTGGAGAGCATTTGTGCCAGTGTGAAATTCAATGACAGCTCCTAATTTGCAATCAGTTGCAAATTTAATCAGCCAGAGACCACTGACATTGGCCTTGACTTATGAGAAGTAAGTGCCAAAAAAGAACGGTCCAAGGACTGATGCCTGAAGGACTCCACTTGTGACTGGCCTCTTTGTAGAGGTGGATTCCCCAGTTTTAACTTCCTTGGTCCTGTCTGTGAGCCAGTTGTCTATCTACTAGGTGACATACGGGTTTGTACTTAACCTCTTGAGTTTGTCAACAATGCCAGAGTGGGGTATTGTGTAAAATGCCTTGGCCAGGTCAAAATTTCAAGCCCCTATAAACCCTGAAAACACTTCTGCCTATGCAGAACTGTTCACAGAAACTCTGTGCAAACATGTTAATAGCTGTATAGAGGCAGCTGTACCCACCAGTAAGAAGTACAAAACTAACTCAAAAAACAAGCCACCCTAGTCGAATCACAAAATCAATCGGATGTATAACAGGAGGAAGAAGATCATGGCAAAAATTAGGAAGTGCAGTACCCAGGAAGATAAAACCACTCTCATTAAACTAAACAAACAACTCAGAGGATAAATAAAGTCTACCAAAGCCAAACTTTGAGGTAGGTTTGGCCTCCCAGGCTAAGGACAACCACAAAGCATTCTTTAGCTATGCCCACAACCTCAAAGCCAATGCACAATTGTGTGCAGAGCTCATTGCAAATGGAGCTACCTATACTGAGCCAGACTATATAGCAGACCTCCTGGCTGATAAATTCAGTTTCAACTTTACTTCTCTCTCCCCCTCCTCAACCTTCCCTCAGGAAATATCAAATATAACTCCCCCCTACTATCACTAGGGAACAGGTCCCTAATGATCTCTCTAAGACCAAGAACACTGCATCAATGGGCCCAGACAATATCCCAGGATGCCTTCTAAATAGCATGAAACATAATCTATTAGGGCCTCTGGAATTACTGTTTAACTGTAACCTCCAAACATGCTCCATGCCTCATGAGTGGAGAAAGGCAACAGTCATCCCTCTGCACAAAGGTGAGCCATATACAGACCCTGGAAACTACAGACCCGCAAGTCTCACTAGTCTTATATGTAAATCCATTGAAAGAATTGTTATGGAGATGATCAATAGAGATATAGTAAACCTCTAGACACTGGACCCAACCCAGTTTGGTTTCGTAAAGGGCAGATCATGCCTACTCAAGCTGGTGGACTTCTATGGTCACCAAAGCAATAGATGAGGGCAAAATCATTCACACTACCTACCTTGACCTGGCCAAGGCATCATAACCCATGATATTCATTTATCAGGCCATCTGGGCATAAAATGCATAAAAAGGAGGTTTATGCAAGTTTTGAGTAATTGTAAAGTGTGTGAGTAGTGCCAAAAGTTCAAGGCATGATACAAAACAAGTTCTGCTTTGGGGCTTTTTCCAGCTTTTGAACTGTTTCAAAGGTGATAGCTGTGCATATTTTGGGGTTTATTAACACTGAAAGCACCACAAATAATTATGTTGGTAGTGGTGGATTATGCTACTATGTACACTTAACGTGATATCTTCATCCTTTGAGACATAAAAGGTGACAAATGCTGTTAGAAATTTTAAGCAGGGTAGTTTATTCCACAGCAAGACTTGATCAAGAGAGTAAACTTCATCAGATCTGCTGACCTGTTTGTGGAAGTGGTATAGAATGAAACATTTTAAACATATCCCCTACTATCCACAAACAAATGGTTTATGCAGACCATTCCAAATCCAGATTAAGTAGGAACTGGACAAGTACCCATAATATTTATTTGCATACAAGGAGGTACCCAAGGAATCCATATTTTCACTATTTGAGCTGCTTTTTGGTTGTAAGATAGGTGGGGGTATATGGCTTTAGACATAATTCATGATGAAAGGGAAGATGAATGAATGTATGTGTGCCAAGAAAATAATACTCAGCCAGCTAACAAAGCTTCAGGGCACCTTCCAAGCAACTTAACTGTCAAACACCTCAAGTTGAGCTGAATAAAAGACAAATTTGGGCACAAATCCCTTCAGAGTTTCTGTCACCTAAGATTACAGCTCACTGAGAGATAAAGCCACTCTTGTCAGTCCTGGGAGAGAGAACAGGGACAATTTTCCTATTGTGTCCATCCTTGGGGAATCGGCTGCTGCTGTTAGTAACATGGTTGGCCCCATTTTTCCTATCAAATAGAAACAGAAAACCAAATGTATCTACCCCTCCTTAAATTTGCTTAGAGAGGAGTAGTTTGCTGAGTCTGGCTCAGAGTTTAAGTCAGGCTATTGATCCTTCTTGTAAAGTAATTTCTGGTAAAAGAGAAAGGGGTACCTCTTTTTTGTGAAGAGATTTGAGATTGTGAATCTGAACAGGAAGATGCAGGGATAGATTCGGGTTTTTATCATTAGATTTCTGATTCAAACTCAGAGGATAGATCAGTGTCTGATTCTCAGTATGTGGATTTCTCCTTTTCTGAGACTATTGCTAGAATATCCTAGTGCTTTCAGTAGAAGAACACTGAGGTTTCTTAGAAAATGGTATGAGGTGTTCCAAATCCATTACCCATTCCTCCCATCCTGTATGATTTAGAGGATGTGTGTCTTACTACCTGCAGTTTTTCATCCAGCTGTTCCTAAAAAGGCAAATAGGAAGTGTAAAGTTTGTTGGTCTTTTAAATTTTTATACACTATTCCCAAACTTGACCAGCAGCTATAGCCTTTGTTGATCCCACTACTGCTAAGCACTTAGTTAATTTCAATTCTACTCTTTCTAATAAGAGTGGAAAAATATTTGATAAGCATGGGAAAAAAAGTGTATTCTGCTGTAACTTTGATTTTCAGAACTTTGAATTGTTGGTCTTGTATGTTAGTTTGTCCTGACAAATGGTGAAAGAATGAGGAATGTTTGATGTACAGTTCTCTTCTTGTGAAGAAAAATATGCTTTTAATAACTTACTTTCTTTTGTTGCACTAGACACTACTCATTGTATATGGTGTGTATGACTCTGTTGATACATATTCCAGGGCTATGGCCACTGGTACTGTTTTAAGGAAGTTTTGGCTGCATTCTCAGAACCTCCCATACGATGTAAAACATGAGACTTTAAATTCTCCCTTGGATAGAGATTTAGTGTTTGGCCCCTCTGCTGCAGAGGTGAACAAAATGTCTTGAAAGGATCAAGCTGATCCAGGGAATCTCTACGAATTTCAGCCCTCCTTTTCCAAAGTGCCCAAGGCATTTTCTTTCTCCTCTTTTGGTAAAAAGAAAACAGAATAAACAGCCTCAACAGAATTCACGTAAACATATATTTAAGAAGAAATGGCAAGGGGGTTCCAAAAAGAAGTCACAAAACCAAGGACAGTCGAACAAGTACGAATGACTGTTCGAGACCTTGTGACCCCCTCCCACCCTGACTCCCCATCTCTTCCAGAAAGTTTTAATCTCCATTTTTTTCTCCTTGGCAGTAGATTGTTTCAGAGAAATGGGTCCTGAAAGTCATTAATAAAGGTTACACATGACAGTGGGAGGTCCTCTTTCCAGGGGTTCATTCCACATCCTGCAGATCAGACTCTTTTGTTTCCACCTGTTCTTTAGCATATGCTGTCCCAAGAAGTGATAGAACCAGTTCCTCCTTCCCAGGTGGGGAACTGGTGTTATTCAAGGATGTTCCAAGTGCCAAAGAAAGGAAATTATTGACCAGTTCTGGATCTTACTTTTCTAAACCTGTTTGTGATAGTGCCCAAAGTCAAAATGTTGTCACTTTACAGTGTTAGCTCTTCTTCCTCTTTCAAATTTCCTGTAACACCAGACTTAAAAGATGCTTATCATCACTTTCCTATTCATCCAGACTTCAGCAGTTTCTTAAGGTATTATGTCTTTATCACATTGTCAGTTCTCTGCCTTACCCTTTGAATTATCCACTGCACCAAGAGTGTTCACAAAATGTCTAGTTCCAATTATAGCTTATTGCAGGCTACAGAATATCCATATTTTTCCATATTTAAGTGACTTGTTTTTTTTAAGGTGTCAGGAATCTCTCTCTCACTCACTCTGTCTCGGGAGAAAGGTCTCTTGCACAAACTGTGATTCCAAAAGAACATTCAAAAGTCCTTGACTCCTTCACACAGGATATGTGTTTTGGGATGTCAACTAGACATCTCAGTTCAAAGAGATTTTCTTCCACAGGGGAAACATAGATCTTTGTTTTAATTTCTAAGATTTTTCACTCAGACTTTGGCCACTGTGTGGGAATACTTCACGATTTTGGGTATCATGGCATCTATTATTGTTACAATACCCCTGGCCAGATTCCACATGAAAGATAAACTAGTGTCTAAAATCTCTTTGGTCTCAGCATCAGTACCCTTTATCTTTTCAGATCCCAGTGCTGGGATTTGGCAGTAGAGAAATCTTTTGCTGGAGACAACATATATCCTTAAAAGCAGGTCTTTTGGGAATATTTCTGGCTATGTAAAACATGTAAATTGCAAAGAAAACTGAATAATAATTCCTCTTTTTATTCCTTTTCTGTATTATCATTTAATGAGCTCTGTTCAAACCTGAAGCAGCAAAACATTTTCTACAGGAATTGCAGGAGTGAAGATGCAGCCTGCTTTTATAGAGACCTCAAGTGAAATCTCTAATCATCTTCTTCTTTCGGCTTTTCTTGGTTAGGGTTCACATGGATCACCCGTCCACTCATGATTGGCAGTGGAGTTTTACAGTGTTGTGTTGCCAGCCCGGTGCCCAGCCTTCCACAGAAGGCGCACACAAAAATGCACTCACACCTAGGGCCAATTTAGAGTGTCCAATCCACCTACAGCATGTCTTTGGGATATGGGAGGAAACCGGAGCACCTGGAGGAAACCCATGTGACCACAGGGAGGACATGCAGACTCTGCACAGAAGGCACCCCAGCCGAGGATCGAACTGGAGAACCTCTTGCTGTGAGGCGGCAATGCTAACTGCTGCACTACCATGGCCACCCAATCTCTAATCTGCCTATGTGTAATCTACAGCTACTGGATATTGGTAACATATGTAATAGCTGGGTAGCAGTCTTCTGCAGAAAGTGCTAGGTGCAATATATGTAGCTGCAGTTACAGTTTTTGTTTTATCATATATTTGTTTAACATTTTTGTGTTTCTCCCCTTTGCAGTTGATTTACTTGTTTCATGTACTTTGATTTTTCTTTTATGTATGTACCTGATTTCCTCTTGAATAAACTGATTTAACTTGTTGTAAAAACATGTAACTTTTGTCTTAATTTTGTAATTTAAAATGTAACCTCACAGCACTGTTCTGACTGCTGAAGTCTGGTCTTCTAGATGAGAGGCTGTATATGTTTAAAGTATGCAGTAGCATATAACGAATATATTGGTTGTATCATTGAAAGAGTGTTTAAAAATCAAGACCTTAATAATAGATTGATCTGTTTGGTAGCAATGTGTACAAAAGAAAAATGAAAGATGAACTGTCTTTGGAGAGGTATCAGTAGCCCTTTCTTCAAAATTGTGTGTGTGTGGCAATAATTGCTATTAGTAACATTGTATTAGGAGGCACTGAGCTTGACTGAGATATTTGAAATCCTGGGGAACCGGTTAGTATAACTGTGTTATGTAGCTGTTCAGTGTAAAATTTATTTGTGTTTGTCAAATATTGCTTATAACCTGAGGTAGCAGAACAAATTTGACATAAGCTCCTAAGGCCAATCACTTCCCTGTATATGTAATTAGTGGAAGTGGTATGGAATTCAAATCCTGTATTTCTTTTCTCCCTTAAGTTCTCTAGCCCCTGCACTTGTGACATATTCTATTTATAACCTTCAGAGTATTTTGTTAATTAAATGTGATCACATTGATGTTTTGTATACGTAAAGATTCCAAACAGTAGTAGCTCAAGAATTTACTCTGAATGATATCGGATTCCTTTGAAACATTCCATTAGTGGTCTGTCTTGTTGCTTCTTTCCTCAAAGACCATTGTGAGCCCCTTAAAGTAATCTGTTAGGTTTTAATGTTAGTGCATTTTTTTTAATAACAGTGCAGTGTAATGCTGAAGAGAGTACAACAGCCCTGGCAAAAAGTTGTTGGAAATGTAGCCAGATTCAGAAAACATGATATACCTTTATGAAACTTGATCCATTTATGATTTCCTGATATGCACTCATATGCATTTATTAACTGTTTTTAATTAAGTAGCCTTTTAAAGATAAACACTTGTTACATTGGTGCGGTTATTCCATATGTTGAAAATGTATCCACAAGTTGACAAGGAAATGTTTCATGTTAGAATGAAGCCCTTCAAGATGAATAGCAGCCAGTAATTGCAAATGTTTACATGCACGTCTCAATAGCACTACTGAATTTATTGAACACAGACTGCAACCAAGAAGAAAAAAGTTGATGATCTATGGTTTAGACCAGCCACACGAATGTGTATGTACTACCACAGTAATCTACAGAAAGTCGGCATTGCTTACTGGCAGTTTCTAGCCAAAACTGCCTTTATAGTAGGTAATGATGACTTTTTGATAGCTAATTAGAAACTTGAATTAGGTTACCAAAAGATGACCATGCATTAGCTCTCATTTCTTAACTGCAAATACCAACAATATATAACTTGGAAATATTCTGCACAAAAGGGTTTTACACTTAGGAAATCTCATCATGTACAGTGCATGTAACAGCATCATTGTTTAACGAATTAATTTTGTGTAGTAGATTGCATTAGACTAGTTTACTTCTAGACTGAAGTATTTACACTTGTAGATTCAGTCATCCTTTGTAAATAATATGAGTTCAGCAGGCAGTAAAGTGGTATGATATTGTACAGCACTTGACTGTCTCTGCATACATTTGTTCCTTTTGTGTGCCTGCACTGTTGAAAGTCCCTCAGATATGTACTGAAAACAGAACAGAACCATGAAAAATCACAAAGCCAGAAATAAATCAATCCCACATACTAAGCTTCCTATTCTACCCATCCCTGCCATTTCTTTTCTGCAATTTGTGTTCATGTCCTTGCTGTGGAAGACCCTTTCCATACTGCCATTCTTTATCTCACCATACCCCCTCATTCGTGTTCTCAAAATGATGTTTGGGAAACAAGTACAAATGAGCAGATTACTCCTGTTTTGATAATGCTGCTAACAAAGATCTGAAGGCCTCCGCACTGACAGATGAAAGTACTTATAATTTTATCACCTTTATAGGGTCAAGTTCATTGGATTGTATTAAATAAAAAGTTGATTTTTTTAGCAGTATTCTGTGTTTTTTGTACAACATTATTTTTATACTTTGACCTTTTTTGAGGAACTTAATTGTTGTTTCTTATTGCTTTGATCTCCCACCAGAAAATGCATTTTTAACACCTGCCATCTGTTCACAATTTCCTATTCATTGATTTTTAGCTTATTTATTTGTCTTTGTGTACCAGTAAAGTCTGACTGGGTAATACCCATTTTCAGTGGAGACCTGGGGAGAAAAGTTGCATTTGCTTACATTGCATTATACTATTTCTATTTACATTTATCCACAAACAGTAGTTACATTTCTGTTTACATTTATATACAAACAGTAGTTACATTTATACATATACATTCTAAGATTTTGCAGAGGTGGAAGTTACAAAAGAGAAAGCACACGTGCATCTTAGTGGATTATACAGGCAGCAGTTCTGTATAAAAATGTTATTTCATGTAGAGGTTAAGAATATTATGTTTAAGGAGAGTCTTTGGATAGTACTGTACAGTGAAAAAGTTTTATTCCTGTGATGAGCATGTACAGGACCAGGATTGGTTAAGATGTTGTTTAAGCAGTGGAACTGAGTTCCCTTGCTGTGGACAGTAGGGAAGTAATAAGTTTTGTAGTGCAGGGCTTTTTTCTGCATGATGAATGAATTTGTCTGCTGTAGTCAATTGTGAATATATTAGACGGCTGTGCAGTTCAAGCCAGTTCAATTCCAGTTTAATTCCTTCCTTTCAGCTACCCCCTCCACAGTGTACATTGGGGCTGTAACCTTCAGAGCAGGTTATAGTACAACCTACAGGTTGAATCTTTCCACCACGTCACACGATGACAGCATCTCCACTCCTTTAGTAGAACTTTAAGCACTTCCTGCAGCCTGTCACTCATCTTTTGTTACTGCCATGCCATTATACCATGTTATGCTAAGACAGTCAGATGTTTATTGGTTAAGATGTGTGAGTGTGAGCATTTCATACCGTTTTGTGATGTGTCCATCTTTCAGATGGTCCTGTACTTGGCTCATGTCAGTTTTATTTGTAGAAGTAATCTTCAACGCTGTATTCTAGTTTACTTGCAGTAATTATCAAACAGGATGTCTGTGTAGTTATCCCAGCTGGAGATACTGTTTTGATTGTTTTCCTTGTGTCTGCTTTTATGGTGACTTGTACATAACATTCAGTATGACCCATGAGGGTACAGTTAAATAATTGCTGTGGAATTGTTAACTTTTCCTTTTTCTTCTCATTTGTCAGCTGCCTGTACTAATCATGTTCCAGTCATCACTACATTGCTGAGAGGTGGTAAGTGTTTCATATTACTAGGGAATATCTTTATTTTTGGTTTATGTGTGTTCTGTTTTTAAAATGTAACAAGCAACGTTAAGGTATTCTAAAGCATTTGATTTGAAGTGTCTGAGGGTGCATGGTGTGCCCATAAATAGAAGAATTATGATTTATCCATATGGCCAGCTGCAAAGTGAAACCTGCTGGTAGCTTAATGTGGGAATTAAGGAATGTAGCAGCGGATTTTAGGTCATTGTGTAAGTGATTGTTTAGTCTGTATATAGTTACATGATTATATGTCATTATTAACTGATGTTTATTAGCTGAATCTTTCTGTGCAGTTTAAATTGGTATACTTTAAAAATAGCAGTATTTGTGATTGTGCTGTAGTTAATCTTTCTTGGTAACTGATAGTTTCTGAGATTATTTTTGGGTTGTTTGAAGAGAATGTTCCTGAATTCTTTTAAATGTGTTATTGGGAGCAGCACTGCTTGTTGTCTTGTTGAACTGTAAAATCTCACATAGGGTGGTCCGGGAAGAAGTCTTCTGCAGTATATTCACGAGGCAGGAGAAATCCCATGGCTCTATAGCTTGACTACAGTGCTTTCCATCCCCCCCTTTTATCCCAAGGACATTGTTTTCTTTGTACTGTATGTTCTCAGCTGACTTTGTGACATTGCATAGGCTGTTTAAAGTGCAAAAATTAACTTGCTTGCCCATCTGTCATATTTTGACCAAAGCTTGACTTGCAACAAGTTGAAATTTCTTACTCAAAAATGACCTCTGCCATGTGGAACAAACTTCATAATGATATATTTAGAAATGTCTCCTGGCTATTACTTTTTAATGCCCAGAAAATTATTATTAACATTCCTAACTAGGGTCTAACTTGAAATACTAATTGTATATTGTTGAGAGCTTTATTTTTCTGTTTATAAATTCTTAGACTTACAACTGCATTCCCATATTTTGCCTGATGTCCCAGAAATGTTCTCGCCTATTTATTTTTCCTCTGGGTATTCTTGTTTCCTCCCACCTTCCCAAAATATAACAATTGTCTGGTTAAATAAGATGTTCATGTATGAACATTTGTACTTGTCCTTGTCAATGTGTCCCAGGTCATGGCTTAAAGGAGTCCTTGGACTAGCCCACATGGCTGAAAGGAGTCCTTGGACTAGCCCACTAACAAACAGGCAGATGATACATGGATTAGCCAGATAGTTTAGATAACAGATAAGTAATTGATCTTGTAAATTAACAGCATGATTTCGTTTATAGTTAATACATTGTAGCTTGTACTGTCATTCGTTAATCGATTATGTTATTTACATTTATTACTTACTTTGCATGTTATTGCTGATTATGTGTATTGTTTTCCTCATGACTCAGAACAAAGTTGGAAAGGGTCTTCTGACCACTTCATTTACATGAATAACAAACCAATAAATACATTAAAAAATATTGAGCTGTGGAGGAATTTGGAGTCTATCACTGATAGGTCAGTAAGTTGGACTTGCACCTCGTCCAAGTAGTGACAGGAGCACTAACACACATAAAGGATAGAGAAAACAAAACCAGTGGGAAGAGAAATTGTGGGTAAGAAATTAGGCCAAGGCCTGCAATATGCATCAGGGAATTGTGAAAGTGTTTACAGGAAGCTGAATCTGTTTGAGAATTAAATTAACTAAAGGAAATGGTGAGAAAGTATTTGATTTGGTGAAAGGAAGGTAATGTGTAATAGGGTAAAAAGGGATGGCAGAAGACAAAATGGGGTAATGGACATAAGGTAAGAGTTGACATGGAAATGGAGTCAGGATGCCTGGGTGGTAAACAAGTTGTGAAGCATCAAAAGTTTGGTAATCATCAGGAGAATGAACAACATTTTAATATAAGTAAATGACATGAGATTATCAGAAATACAGTATTGATAAAGTGGGGCAGCTGAATGTTTGAGTGAGAAATGCTGAAGGAGAGTGGGTGCTACAGAGACGGACAGTGTAACTGGGAAGAATATGAAAATATGGCAGTGGGATAACTTCCAGTAAGAGCAGCAAGAGAAAAACCCATGCTAGAGCGTGAGAGACTAAAGGAGGAATATGGGAATATTAGTAAAGAGGGAAAGATAATCATGAAGATGTGAAGTAGGTTTTAGTACACTATACTGCAAGCCATTTGACCAATTATTGATATGCTGCACTTCCTACAACAAACATATACGTTTGAAGTTAATCTGAAACATTGTCTTGCCGCTTTACTTACCCCCTCAACTTTATGTAGCAGTTTAGAGATCATACAGCTAGTGGGGAAACTATATTTTAAAACACTTCATCTTTTCCCTATCTTCCTAATAGCTAATATATGGTAAGGCTTATTTTTAATCCAAATTAAGCCAGTGTCTTGGTCATCCAAGTTGTTCCCTCTGAAAGAACACTGTTGGAGCAGATGGTATATTTATGCAAGTGGCTGCTATTGCACAAAGTGTCTGGTAGTGACGGAAAGGATGGAAGTAGAGATTTGTTTGATTGAATAATAATCCTGGTTTAACACTTGGTTGAGTAGATCACTAATGCTGAAAGCCATCAGACAGTATAGGGTTACATCCTGTGAAGTGACTTATGGTCTGTCATGTAAGATGGTAAATGCTGGAGAGCTCAGCAGGAAGATGAAGAACTTGCTGGTTTTCTCAGAGGCTCTGCTGGTACTGTTTGTGACAAGAATATGTATAAGGTATTTTGGAATTTAGAAAATGTTAAGGACTTATTTAATTTGGCAAGGAAAAATAGATGGCAGGATCCGATGCTTTATTCCGGGAAGTAGTCGCATGTAAGTGTGGATGAAGATGTTTCAGATATTCAAGCTGGAAAAATGAGCACAGTTAAACCAACAACTGAGAGTGCTGGTGGATCAGAACTGTGCAGAGGAGGATACTTCTTGTCTTAAAAGGCGACGCTGCATGACGTCAGCAACTTGGGTTAAACAACAACAAAAAATAGTCTGCTACATGCTGTACTTGTAAAATGAGGCATTGATTGCAAACATAACAGTAACAAAAACTCTGGTCTAAAGAATACATAGGAAACAGAGGGAAGTAGAGGTTGTGACTTGTGTTCAAATAGTGCAAAATATTCTGGATGAGACTGATGTAGAGGAGGAGAAGGAATGCCAAAGTGAAATGTTGACTTTGATGCTGCCGTGGGGGGGGTCCCTGGTTAGTGACCATATTACAAAGTTGGAAGGGGTCTTCTGACCACTTCATTTACATGAATAACAAACCAATAAATACATTAAAAAATATTTTAATAGTATGCAAGAAAGAATAATAATTACACTTAAGTACATGCTTACTATATGGAGAAAATGAAGAGAATGACTGCCCATAGGAGACCTAGCACAGACCTAGGAGATGCCCACATCCATGGTATGGAGTGGAGTGGGTCCTAGAGCTGCCCATTTCCTGTTTAAGTTTAGAAAAGAGAAATGGTACAAGTTGGTGAAAGCAGACTGTAGCTGAAAGCCTTAGTGAGGAAAGGGACATTCTTGATGTCCTCTTGCAGGTGGGATGGTATTGGTAAAGATGATGGGCAGCAGGTGGGATGGTATTGGTAAAGATGATGGGCTGCAGGTGGGATGGTATTGGTAAAGATGATGGGCAGCAGGTGGGATGGTATTGGTAAAGATGATGGGCAGCAGGTGGGATGGTATTGGTAAAGATGATGGGCAGCAGGTGGGATGGTATTGGTAAAGATGATGGGCAGCAGGTGGGTATTATTGGTAAAGATGATGGGCAGCAGCAGTAATCTCACTTTGTGGGTTATGGTCCCTGAAGTTGTTATTATGGATGGGGATTAATGGATACAGGATGGTAGACTTCATTCTGTTGGAAAACGCAGAGAGAAATAAAGGAGTGGCAGAACTTGAGAATACTGGAAATTCTGTAGGATATGGAACAATAAGAAATGAGTAAAAAAGAAAAAGATGTATTGGTGAAGAAAAAATAATGACCGGGCTAAACAGTGATAGCAGGGTAGCAGATTAGAAAAACAAGGTTATCCTGTACAAAGTTGTATATGAGAATGAGAAATAATAATAATTGTGGTTTATAAGGATGCTAGAAAAGCAGAATTATTCACCCAGTGGGCCACAGTGGACCTAGATGGTTACAGGTAAAGTTAGGACAAAACTCTGAAGATAGTTTAAGGAATATTGGAGAAACTGGTATGATGCTGTTACTTGGTGTGAGCAAGTCATAAAGCTTCAGAATGGCAGATCAGGTACCTGATAAATTATTAATTTCCCATTATTTACAGAGAAATGACATGGAAACCTGTCAGCTTGGAAGGCTAGTGAACAGCAAGGGTGCAAAGGTACTGACAGATAAGAAAGTGATATGGGACAAAGTAGAGATGAAACTTCAAGGAGATAAGGACATTATCCCTGAGATTTGATGCTAGTTTGGGATGAACCAGTGGTGGCACTTTATATGCACTGCCTAAAAGTTAGAATGATGCTGCAACATTGGTGTATGGCAGCAGCACTTTGAGGGAGTACAGGAATTTGAGACCGACATCTGTGATTCTGCCAAACGGTATTCTGAAAAAAGATACAGTCCCCACCACAGAGATTATTCCCACATATTTTTTTCTGGTCAGGTTGGTTCTTGAGTTGAAAGTGTATATGCTGTGTTCCTGCTTCATGTTTTCTGCTTTCAGTTTTTATGCTTGGGCAGCGAATGCAGATATGAAAGACAGAAGAATACATGAGGACTGCCAGTTTTGTTTGTGACCAAGCCATACCTCAGCACAAGGGCATGCCCCCTTTGCCTAGTGTGCCTCCTCATTACATAATATATTTGACTGAAAGCTCTTAATGCCTTTCTGCATCAGTAGATTCTTGTTATCAAGGGCTACATGAATCACCCCCTTTTCTTTTTTTTAAATTTGTCATGCAGTGGTTATGTCTGATTCCACGTCCTATATCCAGCTGAAGATCTGCTTGAGTAAATCTGGCTATGCCCTCTGCATTGTGGCCAGGGAGTGTTTCAGCTCCTAGCATAGATCTATGGTTCAGCCATTTTGTCTTTGAGGTTATAACAGATCTTCCTTTCTTCACTGTGCTCCATAGTAGGTGACTTGAACTTTGTAATTTGTCTGTCAGTCGTGCTTTAACACAGACAACATTGTCCTGTTTAGCATTCACTCTCTTGCGCAGTTTTTGGCATGTTTTAGATACTGTCATCAATGTTTCTGTAATTAGCCTTTATTGACTGGGTTAGTCCCACTAAGCTAGTAGAATTTTCAGGGGAGACCTGAGGTGCTGTTTATACTACTAGAGGAAATCTGGCCAGAGCATTGATGAATATTTTGTATTCACCTGAGCTACCACCAACTGAAGCAGACAGGACCTTGGTTTAACATGTCATCTGAAGAATTTTATTACATAATTCACCTATCGCTGCTTGTGTACCACCCCTTGTATGTCGGTTACAAGGCCTTTTCTCAGTGTTTAATGGGAACAAGTCAACTGTGGGACTCCCTAGGCCTGCCAAACACTTCATCATCCATGCCACCCTTTTCCTTGCTGTCTCTGTTGCTTGCTGCTCCTTTTACATCTGCTATTGCTACTTTGCCTAGAGAGCCAAGACTATTTCCCTTTCATGCTGCTTAGAGGAAAAAGCTGATTTGATTCTCTCTTGTTACAGCAAGGTGAACTTTCACCTCTTCGACGACTCCTGTTTTGCCATTGGACTGTTCCTTTATGAATGTCCTTTTACACATGTAGTTGGGAGTATCTCGCACACTGCCACCTCATAGAGCTGCTTGAAGCAAAGAATGTTGCCACTGTTCGAATCTTTCTCATCAGGAGTAATTTATGCATACCTGCCATTTGGGCTCTCATCTTCTGGGCAGTTGGAAATATAGACAAATGTAAAAGTTCATTGAATTTCCAGCTGATACACCCTTCTAAGGCAGAATCAGTAGTAATTATTGTAGCCCACTGTTGCTCATCTAAAGCTATGATATGGATCTCTTGCAACGTAATAGGGGACCAAAAACTTGTGATAGATTCCATACGGACCTTTAATTCATTAGTATGTGGACAGGTAGTAATTATCCCTTATTTCGTAGGGTGCTGAAAAGCTGCAGCACTGTAACACACAAGTCAAAAGTGTTGCCATCAGTACCTTGCGGTCTGTGTCTTGTGTTCATGTGCTTTTGCCTGTATGACTGACTGTTGCATTTCCCTGCATCATAACCCCCACTTTATTTTTTTAAGACAAGCTATGTTGTGGGTGCACCTTTTAGTGACTTCTTTCTCTCTGCTCCTGGTTATAAAGTCCTTATACCGAGTAATGGAGAAGCTGTTGCCTTCAGTGGAGCATCTGAATACCTTCTACAAGTGTGAGGAGCCGCAGGGCAGGAAGTGACCAAACTGCATGTGGTATTATCTGACCAAGTGGCAAGCTACTGTTCCTTAATCACTCCTGTCAAAAAGTAGTAAAAGGAAATGAGGACCCTTGTACCTTAGTCCAAAACATGCCTTTGTCCCAGTATGGGAAGCTGCCACTTTGGTTTGCAGAGCCCTAGATAGAGCTACCAAATGCCACACTGCTTGAAGATGACCTGTAATCCTCCCACTGGAATATAATTGTGATGTCACAATCCCAAAAAAATTAAGAAGTGCATGGAGGATATGGTAATCAAGGAGAAAGTCAAACTAAATGGCTTAGAGGAAGGAACGGGATTCTGGGTGTTCTGTATTCTGCAAGAAATTGTAAAGGCAGTTCTTTACTTCAGTTTCCTGATCTGAAGTTGGAATGGTGTAAGATTGGAGCTGTGTTGTCCTTCCCACATGGCTATACCCTTTCAGTGGATGGGACTTGTAGGCTGTTTGGCATATGTTCAATTCAAAAATGCACCTCAGGTTTCTGGAGTTCCAGGTAAACAGTTCCTGCTTTTGGCTTTAAACAACTTCCATCTATATTCTGTATGTACTCCCCTATGTTATACTCATGAGCCTTTTTGCATATCTTTAAAAAGTGAGAAATTGTTCCATATTCCTTAATTCCACAATCCCATATCATGGAGGTGGAGGGAAACTTAGATTTGGTTTCATGATGAGTTTTCTTTGCATTAGAATTGGACATTTCCCTAATGCACTTGATGATGAATACATCTGTCTTGTTAGATTTATTGTAGTCCTTTCTAGATCTTAAGAACACCAGCATTTATGTATGTTGTATCCTGTGTTGGATGATCACAGCAGAATGACTTCAGCATGAGAAGAACTTAGACTCTTCACTGTAGTAATTATACAAGGATTTTCAGCCTTGTATTTATGGATGATGTGGGCCATCTGCTTACGTGTGGGTTTGTTCCATGAAACCTTCCCCTTCTACAACCTTTTGATGAGTTTTCATTGTTTAAATTAATTTCAGTTCATTCTGTTATACAAGTTCCCTTATTCAGTTAATATCTTGTACTGCTTTTGCTATAACATTGGGCAGTGGTAATGTCAATCAACCATCTTGTATTTTTGGGAGGTGGAAGGAAACCAGAATGCCTAGAGAAAACTCACACAGCAATGGGGGGTATATACATGGCATATAACAGACAGCCGTCAGGGCAGAATTCTGGACCTTAGAGATATGAGGCAGATAGATTGACTACAAAGCCAACTGCGCTGCTGTCCTTGCTTGGGAGGAGAAGTCGTCATTCATTTAGATTTACATTTGGATCATGGAGAGACATTTTATTAAAACCTGTAATGCTCTTCAAAGTTTTTACCCTGTTTGGCATGCTTGTTCATTCAAACAGTATGGTGCTGATTTGATACATCAGCAACATGGAATGAGTGGTCATGCTTGGCTAATCTTTGGCTGTACAGCTGGAAACTTTTGAAAACATTTCCAATCCCATGAATCACAGACATAGGAGAACTGTTTAAGAACCCAACTTTCCGAGCCCTTGAAACTGAGAAATCACTCTTTGATCGCTAGAGCAGTTGCCTTATGCTTGGTGTATGCCATTTGTGTGTGCTTACCAGCTGCCCTAGCTCAATCTGCTGAATGGTATAATAGGGATCAGGGACTGTTGTGGCTCATTTGGGTAGGAATGTTTCCTTATTTCCATTTGCATTTCTCATCAAGCAGTGGATCTTTCTAAAATGTTTTAAATTATGACTTTAACTCATGCTGGTTCCCATCTAGTGTAGATAACAGCGGCTTCCTCCTGCATTGCAGATCTTTAAGGCATGCTTTTGAGAGTTCCCCATTACAAAGCTACCCTTTATTTTCATGCAGAGTGGGGGGGTCATGTAAAATTCCAGATCTAGGTGTTGGATTTTATTCAAGAAGTCAAAGAAATCTTTGTGACTTTCATGCCTTTTCATTTGTTTTATTCTTGGAAATAATCAGTACATGCCTTTTAATATAGACCAGTCCCACAGCATTACATACACTGTGACACAAGTTACAGGCTGCAGTTAAGAAAGTTTTGAGTAGTATGGCAATCAAATTGATTTTGAGCACAACTACTAGTTTCGTATTATGTTTCCTTAATTTCTATTCTCTGATCAGTACATGTTGTTACAAATCAGTTATTCATGTGAACTATCTAGAAAGTTGAGCACAAATTATAGTAGATAATGGGACAGTTTGAAATAGATGATGTGCTTCATCAGAAAAAAAAGATGATTAACTTCATATGATAATTCACTGTCATCCTCCAGGTTTGCCTTATAACCACAAGTGTTTATGTTAACCATCAATGAACTATATCAAACAATCTCACAACTGTGATATTATTGACCTACTTGTATTTTTACTTTGAATATGCCTTCTTTTGATTGTATATAACTCTTACTATTTTTTCTGTACCTGTACTTGTTTTTGTTATATAATTGCATAATACTGTTTATACTATGTTGTGTAAAATAAAATAAATAAATAAATAAATAATTCAGTTTGGATAAAATATAAACAACACAAGAAAATTATTGATGTAATTAACTGTATGCACTCATAACAGTCAGCAATACATCTCAAAGTTGAGGGACTCAGTACTTAGAATAGTTATCTACTGCAAGGTTTTGTCTTAGAGATTGCAGAGAGAAGGCAGCAACGGCAAGGTGAGGGATGTATCACAAGATATGGGAAGACAATGGTTTCATGGTGCAAGATGGAGAAAAGGGTTAGGACTGAAATATACAAATCTCTGAGAAGCAGGTCTTTTGCCAGTACATTTAGCTTTGTTCAGTTGCTCTAATGACCTAGAAATATTTTATCATTTTTTCCCGGGGAAACAATTCCAAAAGCCTATTCTGATGTTTCCTGCACCTTGGTTAAATGGCATGCTCAGCATCATAGTTTTGAAGTATTTCATGCAGGAATATGCCTTTGTCTGATACTGAAAGAAAAGATTAAGATTAAGCTTGTCTAAACTGCAAACAACCTATTTGGTTGTCATATCATGAAGATTCTCTCATTGTGAAGCAGTCCGTTCACAAGATTTGAATGTTCTGCCATAGATTTGTATACAGACTTTTTGCCATCAGTGACTCTGATTTTATCACTGCAAGCTAAAACCTTTTTCAGTGTTTCTAAAACTGGAATTTGAACTGGGATAAGGTCAGGAAAAAGTAAAGGAATCTTTTTAGATGGTCACCAGCTGAAGCAGTTCTACAGTCAAAGTTGAGTTTTTAAGCGGTTAGGAGTCCAGGCCTTATGTGAATTATGCAGTGGTTGCTGAGACGTCTTCTTACTAGCCATGTCCTGTAGGACTCTGTCCTCTTTGTTTCCTGACCCATGAAATAGAAGTGGAGAGGTTCATTCTTGGCCCATAATTTTGGGAGCAAATTCTGAGTTGCATCAAATCTAGCCTGCCTTCCAGAGGTCACCCAGGGGAACACCTTAAGACACAGTTTCCCATTACAGCCATAATGTCTGACTGAAGTCCTCACTGGGGTGTCTACTCAGGCTACCAGTCTTTCAGCAGTGTCTCTTTTTTCTTAGAGTAAGAGTGGAAGATTCTGTGCTTGTCAGTGATCTCACTAGGCAAGTTATGCCATGTCATATTTCTACCCGTAGCCGATGTTGAAAAGCTGTTCTATGCTAGATAGACATTAGCTGAGCCTGTGTGTAAAAGCCTGCATGAAGTAGCTAAAGCAAACCTTGACTAGTAGAGCTATGCCTGTGATAGAATTGCAACAAGTAAGGAAGCTAATAGTATTCCCCTAGAATACACTTCAAAGGCATGCAACTCTGCACCCCTGCTTCTTCATCAGCTGGTAGTTTCTTCTCTTCCAAATTTTGATGGTGAGCGTCAGTCGTCTGGCCTTTTGGTTTGTATTTGCTCACCAAAGTGGTATAGTTAAAAAAATGATTTTGTAAGAAATTGGAATTGCTGATCATTTTTGGCAATTTTCCTTTCTGAGGACCTGTGCTTTGGGCAGATCATTGGGGTGATAATGAGTACAATAAATTGGCCAAAAGATTATTGCTTATGCTAAATAAATGCCTGAATGCATGTATACGCCATGGAAGTATTTGAAGCCTGTCTGGTGATATTTGCTTAACTTGAAAACATAGTGACTTCATGTTTTCACCGTTAGTAACGGTGGAGCACCAGTTCAGGTCAGTCTGTGACTTGTGTAATTTTTGGAGGTGCAGAAAGCATTGTCACTTCTGCACATGTTGCAGATTGTAAAAGGCCCAGAATCTGCCACACTGACTGCTTTGACCAGAAGATCTGCACTACTACTGTCTTTGTTTACTTGTCCATATCGATCATTTTTGGATAGGTCTTGGTAACAATTTCCACCTTTCTGATTCTCCCTAAAGAACTACTGGCTTGAGAACTCCTACTTACAATTTCTTGAATGAATTTTCACGTAATTGACACCATCATGGTTTAGGTTCCTAGGTGTAATTTTAATACTACCACATAGGATGTTCGCATGCTTTTATGGTTTGCAGGAGTTCCAGTACAGTGTGCTCCCATTTATCCTACCATCTACCACAAAAATATTCATTAAATGCATAATGGTGTTGGTAACACTCGTGCAGTAGTTTTCTCATACTTGAAAGAACTTTCTGATCCCTTTCATGGACATTCATTTCCATAATTTGAGAGAAACTGACCTTGCTGTATGTCATGTGTTAGGATTGGTAACGAGATGGTTTCACTTCTAGGCCAGACGTAAATCAGAAAAAATTACTCAGCCCCAGTATGGTGGTACTTTGAGACTACTGTCCAGGTTTTTATCTTTAGTTTGAGAAAGAATAGATGTATCTATTTTTCTTGGCTCCCAAGATGCTTTGTCAGTTGAAAGGAGGATAAAAAACTAGGAGAAACTGAGTTTCATTCCATTCATCACAGCCATTTTATATGTGTAGTATTGCAAAAGTCTTTCAACTCTAGAATTATTTTTGAGAGGTAGTATTCTTGGTGCACTCCAGTGGCAGCTGCTGCTTTCAAAGCAAGGATGCCTGCAGGAAGCCACTAAATGAGTGGGCCTAACTGGATTAAGGTTGAGTTCATAGACGTATAGGTTTTTAGTAGGCTAAAGGCGACTAGGGCCTTTACAAGTCCTGCCGTGCACCTTATTTATTTTATGACAGGGTCAACTTTGAGTGAGGTTGCAGTATTACTTAAATGACTGGTCAGTACGCTATTTGTAGGTTCATAATTACTTACAGTCTATTGATTCTGTCAGGATCCTTAGAAGTCTAGTCATGCAGTCTGAAGTAGTTTTTAGCCCTTTTAAGTATGAATAACCCAGAGCACTAGTTTAAGTACAAATAGCTCAGATCCAGGTAGTTGTTTATATGTTACCCCTATCCATAAGGGGCAAAGGTATAAAACCAGGGGAGTACTTGTAGATGTTCTTCGTGTTTCACTGTTGCAGTCCTAACATATGGGTTATCCGGCTCCCAGTAGCCCTCAGTCGGCCCGAATTCCAGAGTCTTGGTATATGACATCGGCTGCCGTCAGTTGTAAACTGATGTCAGATTGTCAGGTATAAAGGAAGGTGGCTAACGCTATTTTTTCCTTCTTTCTTGCCATGGAGCCCGAAGAAGTTGCAATTTGCACTAGTGCCGGTCAGCCATTTACCTTCTTTCCTGCATTCTGACTACCAAGATGAAGACGCCTTCAGATAAGTACCCCATTTGGGATCCTCTTTGCTTGCTTTACCTAATGTCAGATAAAGTTGTTAATAACTGTCTTGTCTATGGAAAACAGATTCCGCATTGTGATTTTCATTCCTATTGTATAACTTGTTTGGGCCTTGAGCACAACGTCCCTAACTGTGATCTCTGTGCTTCCTTCAACCCACGTACCATACACCATAGAGCTAAGATTTTATATAAGCATTTCGGAGTCTGGCCTAAGTTCGTCGGTATGGCATCTTCTGGTCTCCTGACTACGGATATACCTAGGAAACGCAAGGACAAGGACCACGACAGGCCTAGGGCTAAAGCTGCTGACGATGTGCCGGTGAAATTGGTCGTCGGCACAGTGGTTGCTAGTGAGGCGCTTTTGCAGCCCCTACAGTCTGCAGAATTTCAGCCACAGGCCTCTGCCGAGACCTTTACGGAGTCCTCCCTGCCACAGGCTGCTATCTTGTCCTCAGACCCTCCGCCTGTCGCCACCTCAGATGGGTCCAGAGCCGCTATGCAGGCACCGGCTTCTGACGCCTCTTCTCTTCGACATGAGATCAGAGCCAGACCGACTACCTTAGCTCAGACTTCTGCAGTTGCTAGGCCTCCCGAGTCCCTCTGGATTACTAGTAAACCTTTCGGCCGCAAATCTACCCACAAGCGGGCATTGGCCTCCTTTCCTGTGCCTCAGTCCCAGTTGGTAAAGATGGCTGGTGATCTTCTTACCTTTATTAAGGGCTCTCATCCCCCCTTCCAAGAGGGTTAGGGAATTGTCTCCTGATGTTTTGTCTGAATCAGATTCTGAGGTTTCCAGTGTTTCTGCTGGAGAGGAAGGAAATTCTCAACTTTTTTCTGGCTTTGAGGATTCTGATGCTGAGGATTCTATCCCCTCTGTCTCCCCTCCAGAAGATTTTTCCTTTGGGGATACTTTGAATACTCTTAGAGAGCACTTTAAATGGGAAAGTCAGGATTTCCCTCAGTCTAAGAAGAGGATCCAGGAATTTTTAGATTTGCCACAGCGTAAACCTCTGGCTATACCTCCTGTTTTGGAAGTTATGGATGATGTTTTCATGGAAAATTCTTAACTCCTAATGCTGTTCCGCCTGCTCCCAGAAAACCTGATAGGTATTATAGGGTTCCTGATTCTCATCAATTTCTTTTTTGAAACCCTACTGCTGATCCTGAGATTATTTTGTCAGGGTCCCAAGGGTGTTAAGGCTACTATTGCTAATAACCCTGTACCTTCTGATAAGGAGTCTAGGGCCTTGGACAGGTAGGGTATAAAAAGGTTTATACCTCTGCAACTCTTGCCATTAGATCTGTGAATTGTCTTTTTCACATGCTTAAGTATCAGCAGCATACTTTGGAGGCTATTAGGGCTAAGCTTGGGGATATTCCTTCCATTTCAGAGAACAAAGAATTACAAGATTTACTAAATTCTGCCACTCTGGTTAATAATCATTATTTTCATTGCGTTTTTGACACCTTGGAGGCTTCCTGCAGAGCAGCAGCCACTGATTCTGTTATTAGAAGGCATGCTTGTCTTAGGGAGCAGCCCCTTTCTGAACCTGTAAAATCTAAATTGCTGGATGTTCCTTTGCACAAAGGCAACCTTTTTGGTAACAAGGCTGAGGAGGTACTGAAAAAGTTGGAGGATAAGGTGAAATCTATGCAAGCTGTAAAAGATTTCCTTCAGGTTCAGCCTCCTCGGTTTAGTAGGCATTATCCTTCTAAGAACTAGTCTTTCCCTGATCCTGCCAAGCAGGGTCGCTCTAGGCTTAGGGGTTTCAGATCTTCCAGAGGGCAGGCTTCTGCCCCTCAAAGGACTAAACAATGGCATCCTTCTTCTGCTAAATCAGGGAGTTCTAAGCCAGCTTCCCAAAGCAAGCATTCTCAATGACTCCAGCCTTCTTGTGCCTACCTCTGCAGGCCCAGGGTTTCCTTTGGGGGGAAGGTTAGCCAGGTCCGCAGGGGCATGGTCAACCATCACAGATGACAAATGGGTACTCAACATAGTAAACCAAGGTTAAAAGTTTTATTTTCACACCTTCCCTGTTCTACAAGGTTACCCAGACATTCCCAGCACTCTCAGGGCAGAGGTAGAGAATCAAATTTCTTCTCTACTGACTATGGGGACTATAGAGCCAGTTCCTGCAAATCAGGCAAGCCTAGGTTTTTACTCTAGACTTTTTCTGGTACCCAAAAAAGGGGGCACCTGGCACCCTATTCTGGATCTTTTCTGGTGATTCCCAAATTTAAGCTGCTCACTCTTCAACAGTTACTACCAATGCTGGGCAAGGATTCATGGCTGGTAACTTTGGATCTCAAGGATGCTTATCTGCACATCCCAATAAGGGAAAGTTGCAGGCAGTTTCTTCATTTCAGGGCTGGGGAGCAACACTTCCAATTCTCTGTGCTGCCTTTTGGCTTATCTACTGCTCCCAGAGTTTTCACAAAGTGCCTGGCACCAGCCATTGTTTTTGCAGGCAGAGGAACATTCAAATTTATCCTTACCTGAACAACTGTCTCATTCAAGCAAACTCCCCAGAACAGTTAAAAAAAGATTTGGACTTCGTGAAGAACATTCTCACTTCTTTGGGTTACACTCTCAACGAGAAGAAGTCAAAGTTGGCTCCTACAAGAGAGATTGTTTTCCTGGGAGCGAGTCGGAATACAGCCACCCAGATGGTGTTCCTCCCTCAAGACAAATGAGCTCTGTTGGCTTATTTCAAGAACTTGGCAAGCATGACCCAGCTCTCTGCAAGGCAATTCCTGCAAGCACTGGGGTTCATGGCTTCGTGTGTCCTGATGATCCCATATGCAAGGTTGCATATGAGAAAACTTCAGATGTACCTCAAGAACCTTTGGTGTCAACACACACAGGACTTAGACTTGATTCTCAACACACACAGGACTTAGACTTGATTCTTCCCCTTATTCCCTGTCTACAAATGGAGTTTTTCTGGTGGGTGACTGCCTGTTCTCAGAACAAGGGTCTGCCTTTCTGCCCACCACCTGCCAGCCAGATTGTCACCACAGACTCATCAGATTATGCATGGGGGGCACACCTGGGAGGCAGGGGCATACAAGGGACTTGGACACCCAACAGATTCATCTGCACATAAACTTAAAAGAATTGATGGTAGTGCAGCAGGCCTTGCTGGCTTTCAAGGACCTACTCTACCCTGGGATTAATCAGGACAGACAACACCACAGTCATGTGGTACATCAACAAGCTGGGTGGGACTCGCTCTTAACCTTTGTGCAGACACAGCATGAAACTATGGTCCTTAGCAGCTTCCATGGGCCTACATCTCATACCCCAGTATCTTCCAGGGAGGCTAAACTCCTTGGCGGATCAATTGAGCAGACATGTTCTGGATCCTCATGAGTGGCAACTGAACAAGATAATTTTCCATCGCATCACTCTGCATTGGGGCACTCCTCAGGTGGATCTTTTCTCCTCTCACACCAGTCATCTCCTTCCAACCTTCTGCACCAGGGAGTTTCACAACAAAGCATGGAGAGTGGATGCTTTGTCCTTCCCTTGGACACAACTCTCAATTTATGCCTTCCTCCCTCTGCCTCTTCTTCCCAGAGTGCTGCTAAAGAAAAGGGACAAACAAACAAAGGCTATTCTGATAGCACCAGATTGGCCCAGGCAGCATTGGTATCCCCTTCTATGCAGCCTTTCCCAAGCTCAGCCTTGACATATTCCCCTGGTACCAGATCTTTTGGTTCAGGATGGGGGAAAGTTTCTTCATCCTCATCTTCAAACTCTGCATTTAACTGCCTGGCTAATATTTTAAATCTTTCCCGACAAGTGGTTGAAGTTCTTCATGAGGCCAGGAGGCCTAGCATCAGGAAGTCCTATGCAGATAAATGGAAGAGATTTTGCTCTTTGATGCTGGTTAAAGGAGAAGAGTCTTCTCATCCTTCTCTTTCCCTCATTCTTGATTATCTAGCAGGTTTGCTTAATGGTGGACTTTCCTTTTCTTCAATTAAGATTCATGCTTCAGCAATTTCTGCGCATTCTTCTTTTGAGCAACCTATTTTTTCTCACCCCTTGATGAAACAGTTCCTGAGGGGAGCTAGCAATCTTAGACCTCCCAGAAGAGCTCCTACTCCTGCTTGGGATATTAAATTTTCTCCTGGAAAAGCTTACTCTTCCTCCCTTTGAACCTGCTGCCTCTGCAGACTTAAAGTTCCTTTCATGGAAGACTGTTTTTCTTTTGGCTATTCCTTCCGCCAGAAGGGTTTCGGAGCTGCAAGCCTTAATGGCAGTAAAACCTTTCATTATTTTTTATACATACCGGGTTTCTCTGAGAGCTAATCCATCCTTTATGCCTAAGGTGGTTTCCAGTCTGACACTTAACCAGTCTATTCATCTGCCTATATTCTTCAGTAACCCCCAGAATAAAGGGGAAAGGATTCTGCACTCTCTTGATGTGCACAGACAGTTGAGATTTTACTTAAATAGGACTAAACCCTTTCGGAAGTCTCAGCAGTTGTTGGTTAGTTTTGCTCAGTGTAAAGCTATTTCCAAACAAACCATCTCCAAATGGATTGCTCATTGTATTAATTTTTGTTACCTGGAGCATGGAAAGGTCCCCCCCCAGGGTATTAGGACACATTCTACTAGAGCAGCCTCTACCTCTGCAGCTTTTTTGAAAGGTGTGCCTATTAAGGACATTCTAGAAGCAGCCACTTGGTCTTCTGTCCATACTTTCACAAAGCATTACAACCTGTCTTTGTTTTCGAAGTCTAGGGCTGGTTTTGCCTCTGCAGTTTTGCAAGGCCTCCTTACCAATCCTTAATCTGTGATTGTTCCTCCACCCTTTTGTTCTCTTTCTGGGCTTTGGGAATCAACCCATATGTTAGGACTGCAACAGTGAAACACGAAGAACAATAGTACAGTTGTGTACATTTACCATAAATGTAGATGTTCGAGTGTATTCACTGTTGCAGTCCTGGTTTCCCACCCTCCATTCCCCCTTTTTTCCTAAGGCACAGACTACTTATGTTATTTTTTGGATGGCTTTTTACTAGGGTGTTCCCTTCCTGGTTTGGCCTTCTTTTGGGGGCTCCTGACAGTTAAGGCAAGAAAAACTGAGGAAATGGCGTTGGCCACCTCCCTTTATACCTGACATTCTGACATCAGTTTACAACCGACAGCAGCCGACGTCATATACCAAGACTCTGGTATTTGAGCTGGCTAAGGGCTACCGGGAGCCGGATAACCCATATGTTAGCACTGCAACAGTGAATATACTTGAACATCTACATTTATGGTAAGTGTACATAACTGTACTTTTTCCATCCATTTATCAAGATTATGCTTAAATAGTGTAAGAGATGTACTTTGCTTTATATGGAGAAGAAGACTATTCTAGAGAAGCGGTATTCTTTGTGATGCATATCTGTCCCTGCAGTGTGTTCTACTTGTGTTGCAGAAGAGATTGAGATTTCTTAAGCTGGTGTTTATACCACCACTGGACATGCAGATGTGCAGTAGGTCTGAAGGAATGGGTCAGCTGAGGCTCTGTTAGCAAGGCAGAGATCGCACCTCAGTAGCATGTAAGATAATATGAAGAGGGACAGGATTTTGAGATGGTCAGCCTAGCATTTATGATTTAGGCCCTTAATTTTCTTGGTGACAAAAGATCATGGTCTTTAAAGTTTCTTAAATGTTCAGACAGGTACATACAGAAGCAGGACAGTTCTACTCAATGATCAGCGTAAATGTCAAGTACAGTGGAATGATCACTTCCTTTGACCTGGATGCCATACTCTCATGCAGAGAAGAAAAGACATTCTTAAAATAGTGGATACATGGTGATCAGAGGACAGCTCATGTCTACATAGGTTCCCCAGACATTAAATACTGGATCGGTTTTCATCAGTGTGTTGTCTTCTGTAATAGTTGTGTGTCATACACCTGTGAACTTAAAGTTCTATGTTATTAATATAATCATTGACTGAAGATTTGGATGTAGAAATGCTGTTCAAAATACTATTTGGTTCTGATGTACATTAGGCATCACATGGGTAGCTATGTCACCCACTGGACTGCCAGCAGACTCACAGATAGGACATAGGAAATCAAAACAAAAGTTACCTTGACAAACAGAGCAGTCACCAGTGGAGACCCACAGGGTTCTATGCTGGGACCTTTCCTGTTTGGTATCTACTTTTCTGAAGTAAAAGCCATTTCCAAAGTGTTCCAGCTGACTAAGTTTGCAGATGACTGTAATCTAGGAACAGTCACTGAATCCCCAAATGACTTGCCCATCCTGCAGGAAGGTTTATCCCAAATAAATAACTGGTACTAAAAATCATGGACTAAAATATGTACATTTCTCATTCTTCCCAAGTTTTCCTCTTTGCCAATTTACCCTTTATCTCCTCTTGCTTGACTCATTCTGGTTGAGACTGCATCCCCAAAGGAACATCTCCTGGGATTTCCAAACCACCAGAAGGCCCACTAAAAATGCACCCACAGAGATTTGAATTTTGAGAAACAGCCATCATCCTTATTTTTCAAAGTCCCGCAAGAAAAACGCAACAGATTAGATCCTATGGGCTAGGCTTGTAAAGGCTCCAGGGCCATTAGCCTAGCACACACCTATGAAACATTCTTTGCTATTTAGTTTTAGGCCAGATATTTGTTTGGGAAAGACCCACTTGAAGGATTTTGGTGTCCTTTGGAGAGTTTATGGTGGTTCTGGAAACATGGTTAGCCATAAACACTTTTCATTAGCTCTGACCTCCAAGAAGTACATGCCATAGAGGAGTGGCTGAAGGAGTGAACCGCAAGGTACACTACTAGTGACAGGTCTTTGGGAGTAGGTTGAGCCACCTACACTAATTGCCTCTGTTCTGTTAATAAGCCAGTTTGCTATCCAATGAGTTATGTAGGGATTTTCATTTAGCTGTGTGGTTTGTCAGCTATACCCAAGTGTGGGATGATGTTGAATGTCTTTGTGAGGTATAGATATGTGGTATGTTCCATCATCCATTGCTTTGGTAAGCTTCTTGAAGTCAACCAGGTTAAGTAGACCTGATCTGCCTTTGACAAAACAAAGCTGGCTTAAATCAAGAGTTTGTACATTTCTTATGTAATTATTCAGGAAATTCATAGTGATCCTTACAGATGAGGCTTGAATCTGTAGTTGTTGTGATCAATTAATGTTCCACCTTTGTGCATGGGGACAACTGTTGCCATCTACCATTCATGCAGCACAAAGTCTGTTTGGTGTCTGATGTTGAATAGGATCTGTAGGGGAGTTTGACAAGTTCTTTTTCAGGCTGGGTGGTAGGCATCCTGGTATGTTATCTGGTCCCATGGAATCAGTGTTCTTGGCCTTGGACAATGCTTTGAAGACTTGTTTTTGGAGATTTGAGGATCTGTGGGTGCTGACTTGCGATCGGGGAATGTGGAGGAGTTGGGGTGAAGTTACAGCTCCATTTATCTGCTAGTAGATTGTCTATGTCCCCTGGGTCTGAGTATGTTATGTCATTTACTATTAGATCTGCAGAGTGCCAAGTACTTTTCTGAGGTTTCCAGTGTAGTTGAAAAAAGCTTTGTGGTTATCTTTCACCTGGGTGGTTATTTTTACCTAATCTAACTTTGGTTGATTCAATCAGGGTCTGGAGTTCCCTGTTAAGTTTATTAAGAGTGTTTTTGACATCGAGAGAGTTGCATTTACTTTTATGTTCAATGAGCTTTTTATATTGTAGAGGCAGCTTATATTTGAGCTCCACCATAGGGGTTTATTTTTAAATCTGGCATTATATTTACTTCGGAGGGGGACAGATGCATCTGTATAGCTAATTACATGTGCATAGAATTTGGTCGTATAGGATTCCATATAAACAGAGGGTCATCAGGT
This sequence comes from Protopterus annectens, assembly GCF_019279795.1. Lineage (NCBI taxonomy): Eukaryota > Metazoa > Chordata > Ceratodontiformes > Protopteridae > Protopterus > Protopterus annectens. Next base: position 1,330,839,656 of record NC_056725.1, read on the forward strand.
TTGAAGGGAATGTTGAATTTAGCCTGGTCTTCTCTCAGTTTTAGTAGATTAGATTTAGCGTAATCTCCAAAACTGAGTTTTTGGAGGATGCTTCCAGTTTCAGTCTTATGGTGATTGTGACCAATTTATGGTCCGATTAGACTAGGGAGGAAGTTTTAATTGGTATGGAACAGAGCTGTCCCATATTGGTGAGAGCCAAGTCTAGGATTTTGTCATTCCCAGTTGGTGTGTGGACATGCTGGTTTAGTGAGCTTGAATTTATGAGGTCCAGATATTTCTGACCATACATGTTAATATATTTTCAAGTCTGCCAGTTGATGGAGGGGTAGTTGAAGTCCCTTAGGCAAATGGTGTTTGGCTGAAGGCATAGAGACTACATGCTAGTCTTTTAGGAAGCATGTGCCACAAGTTGGATGTAGATGGGGTCCTATAGTTGGCTATGATGTGATAAGGGTGTTTTATTTTAAGTTGGACAAGGAGAAGTTCCAGGTCATTATCCTGTCTAATGAATCTGAAAATGGATTTTTTATGAATATAGACACTTGTTTTTAGTGCTTCATCTAGTGCAGTTGGCATGAACATGTGGTAGGTGTTGAAACCTTCCACTGATGGGGCGCTATCAATGATCTTGAACCAGGTCTCAGTGATTATGCATATATATTAATGCATTTGAGGTAAGGAGTGTCTTCAGGGAGTGGAATTTTTTGTTAAGACTCCTGTCATTAAGCAACAATACCTTTAATGTTATCCAAATTCTGTTTTGTTAGTTAATTTTAGACATATGAACTGTGTGCACCTCAGATGTCTTTGATCAAATTAGTGAATAAGTAAATAAATGGATGTCCACAGTAATGTTTTTCCTATTGCTGCCAAATACAGTGCAGGCCATTGGATCATTCCCTCAGATGCAGATTTGCCCCACCACTTTGACTGTGTACATATCAGATGTAGACTGTGATGAAAATTAAGTTATGTATACATACTGTCTCTACAATGGCAGTGTCTGATTGGAATGAGTATAGAAGCTGAAGTAGTGGGTGCCAAGGCTCAATGGTCAGAGTTGACTCTGAAGTTTTTTGAGCCTTCCTTGCCCCATGGTGCTTCCACTGTGGATGGCTTGGTGCTGTTATTGGCTTCATAGCAGAGTTGGAGCAGAGCTGGGGATATTCCATCTGTGTCCTCCTTGGGAGAGGAGGTGGCTCTGTCTCAGTCAGCTCCATCCCGATCTCCTGTGGATCTTATTTACCATGTCTGTTCATCCTGGTTGACAGGGACATTCAGCGTTGTCATAAATCAGTGTGATATATTAAATTAAATTAACTGCTTTTGAAATATTAACACATGATTGTATATTTTTACAATTTTATGAGGAGTTTTTTTTAAGTCTTAATTATAGATTTATTTATATATTCGTACTTGTAGTATTTTAATATGGAAGGTAATAGAGTGAGATATATTAGGGTGTATGTTTTTAAATAAGGCAGCCTTGAATTATAGGCTCATTAATGATACTGAGATGTTGATTCTGATTAGTCTATTGTCTTGATTAACTCTTTGAATTTGTTATAAATAGTAACTTCGTAGTTATTGTATTGTTCAGAAGAAGTTCACATTTAAATGAAAAAAATGCTTAACCATTTGACCATCTACCATGGAAAAAAATGAAGACCTTCTCTCTTAATAATACAGCCATTGGAGTCACTTTTCATAGCAGATTGTTAGTGATGATGATCTTTATTTTGACCTGCATATAAAAACCATTGCACCAAAAACTAGGGCTGCTTTACAGAGCCAAAATGTTTCTCACCAGCATAACTAAAACTACACTTGCCACTACTTACCTGCTCTTCTTGCAACTTTATGCTACTCCTATCCTTACTAACCTCCAGGCATCAGAAAAATCAAACCTTGAAAAATGCTATACTAAAGTGGCTAAATTTGCAGCAAATACCCCTTTCAAAACCCACCGTGCTATAGCTAAAAAACCTGAACTGATTAGAACTACCTCATAAACTAACATATGCACAGCATCTTACCACTTATAAAATTATCCAGCATCCATCTGCTTATCCAGCACTAAATACCATTCTAACCAACTGTTTTCCCAATCGGTCAGTATGATCAAGTGACCAAAAAATCCTCTGTCCACAAATGTATCAGATCTGCTAGGCATGATCTGTGTTTACATCATGTTGCTAAGGCCTGGAACTTCTTATCTGTGTCCATCAGGTCATTACCCTCCCTTCAGGCCTTTAAACCATTCTGAAAGACTTCCTAGCCAAAATCTTACTCCTCCTTCCTCCACCATTTCCTTACTTCAATCAATTTCTGTCTCCTGACTCTCTTTTAAATATGCCACAACTTTGTTTTTCTCTCTTACTTCTTATTGCAATTCCTGTTTGTAGGATATTAACTTACATTAATTTCTCTATAAATTGGCTAAAAATCTCTTTAAATATTAAATCATTGTCATATAAGTTATATCTATTTTAACCCATGTTTTTATATTATAACTGATTTGGTATAATTATTTAAACTGCAGATGTTTTGTGTTATTTTTGAAGGCTGTAAAATTATTCTTAAATTTTTTTAATACTTTGGAGCTTCTCTCCTCAGGCCTTTTCTGAAAATGGACACCTACCCACTCAGATATTCCCTGTAATCAAAGTCCATAAATAAACATATGTATTGTCATATCAGGGTTTGCAATGTGCCATTCAGTGTTTTTTGTTTATTTTCCAAGTTTATATTTTCGTTGAATTTACTGGTGCGATATTCTAGAGCTGATGAAGCAAAGAGGATGCTGGTCCACCAAAGCCCTCTCCCTGAAGGAGTCTGTGTTCCTTAAGGCATTTTGGGTTGGCTCTTCTACCTCCTGGGTGGTCCCACCCACTGATGAGCTAATAGACCTGGTCTGTCAGTGGGGCTGGAAGGAACCTGATATGGTGGATTTGATCCCATGTAAACCAGATAAGATCTTGGTGGCCCCTAGGAGCAAGTCCCTCTGGAGAAAGGGTGTCCCACTAGATGCAATAGTTGTTGCAGCAGCTGTGAGAAAGGTGTTGTTGGGGGATAGCCCATCTGTTCATCCCTCTAATGTAGAATCTAGGGCATTGGACAAATTAGGGAAACAGATGTACGCTTCAATGATAAATGCATTCAGAGCAACAAACTACTTGCCTCATATGACTGTATTTCAGAGGGATTTGACAAAGTAGTTGTTAAACTCTCTCTCCAGTAACCTGCCTGGGGACTTCCAGAAGTCAGTAGAATATCAGCTTTCTACCCTTCAGTCCATGTCTAATGTGAATGTGCATCTGCTTTCTAACATAGCTGATGGCACAGCAAGGGCAGCAGGCACCGGCATTGGTTGGCACACTTGGATGCAGAGGGGGTGATTTTAACAGATATCACCCCAGAGGCAGACTATAAAACCAAGGGTTTCAATGTCTTTTCATGGGTAAACCCTTCCAGTGCTTCTGAACAGTTGCCTGACTACTACACTGTGGAGGCAATAGGGGGATGCTTATGCTGAAGACCTCATGGCTGGCAGGCCATCACCCAAGATTCATGGGTGCAGGGGATAATCAACAGAGGCTGCATTATTCCCTTTGTTTCCCTTCCTCAGAAGAGGAAGAGAATTCCCAATGTTCTATCCAGCCAAATGGAACTGACAGCAGCAGAGGTAACAAAGCTGCTAGAAAAGAGAGTCATAGAGGAAGGTGCCACCAGATCAGCAAGGATCTGGAGTCTCTTCAAGGCTTTTTAGTTCAAAAAAACAGGAGAACCTCACACCTCTTCTGTACCCAAGTTACCATCAACCAGTTTGTAAAGAGATGAAGTTCCAGATGGTCATGATTCAGTCCGTACTGCCTCCTTTTGAAGAAGGATGATTGGATGTGCTTAATAGATCTCCAGGGCACATACTCTTGCATCAAGGTAAACAGTCCAGGAGATTTCTCCGTTTCTGACTGGGAGCCAGGCATTATTTCAGATCACTCCCCCATGGTGTTCACCAAAAATATGACCGTTGTAGCATATCCAAGGCTGTAAAGGTTCCACATGTTCCCTTGTTTAGATGCCTGGCTCCTCACTGCATCAACCAGGGGTCTAGTAATTCAGTGCAGGGACTTTGTTCCACCTAGTTCTGCACTTGGAAATTAACCTTTAGTCTTGCCAAAATCCAGTTGACACCACACAACACACACTTTAGAGTTCATTGAATGCTACCAGAACTCAACTACTGAGATAGCCAGACTCCCACAATCCAGAATCCTATCTCTGCATCAGATGGCTTCAGAGGAACTCCATCATCCCACCCCACAGTGAGACATATTCTTTGGCTTCTGGGCTGTGTGGCTGCTTCAATTACAGTAGTACCTCAGGCAAGATTTTACATGAGAATCCTGCAGCCCCGTGGTTCTCGATGTCTCACTCCCTTCATATACTAGTATGTCTCACACCTATATATATGTAGAGAGCACATCAGTTGGTGGTTGACCTCACCTCCCAAATAGCCACCATAATTATGATTAAATAAATAATAAATAAATGACCATGGACACTTTCTTTCTGGAGTCAAGGAGGCATTACAAAGGGAAGATCAAGTTTCTTGGTCAACAACAGAGGCCAGTCTTCATATCAATGTCTTGTAGATGAGGGCATTCCTCCTAGCTTGCAGGCATTCCAGGACACCCTTCCTGTGGGTGTGATTTCCATCCAGTATGGCAACATGGCAGTAGTCTGGTATATCAAAAAACAGGCAAGAACTCCTTCATATCCATTGTGCTTGGAAGCCGTGAGAGTGTGATAGTGTTATTTACTTGCCATAATGCCAGATCCGTGTTTTCTTGTTTCTTCCAGTTCAGTAGTCTTCTGTCTTATCCCCCATCCTAAGTTGTAATGCTAGGGTTCTCAGCTGACCGGTTTGACCTGGCCAAAGGCCTTGTCTTTTGGATAGCCTTTTGCTTTTACATATCTCCATGATTTAGCATGATCAGTTTGTTAGGTCTACATTGTTGTGTTCTTTTTAGGTGATATTATTGTTACAAGCAGGAGTCTCAGTCTGAGGTAATCAGGGGACTAGAGTGAATTATGGGTATGTGAGATGTCAGAACCCTGGATCCAAGCTCTTGAAAAAAAGCACTGAGGTTGGATCTGGTCAGATCTGATAACACAGTTCTGATAAGTCGTTGTTCCATACAAAACAACACTGAGCTAGCGTTATGGTTAAGTTCAAAACTTTTAAACAGCAAAGATGTGGTAAAAGTGCCCAAAATGTAACTAGTAATCCAAAATTAGGCACTGGAGACCAGCAGTTCCAACACACAAGTGATTTAATGTTCAAACACAGCAAATTTAATTTATTTTTGAAAGGATTCACTTTTATACCCAGGGTAAAAACCATTTTGGTGAATTTATTAGTTGATTTTAAATTATTTATTAGACAAAAAAATCTAGAATAATTTTTTAATGGACAGGAGAAAAAGAATATTCACAATAGACTAGTGAAGAAAAGCACTTTCAACCCCCCACTGCGCCCCCAGCTTAGAAATTTTGAACTGGTGGTGGAAAAAGAATTAAGGGAAATGTTGAAATACGACAGAGTGACCCCAAATGTAATTACTGAGGAGAAGAATATTCTATATGATTTTAAGGAAAACAAAAACCTTAGAACCATGAAACCTGACAAGGGTGGAGGGGTTGTTTTAATGGATCATATCAGCTATGAAGGCAAAATTTTGACTTTGTCACTAGAGTTAGTTTCCTTGAACGAAGTTAACATTGCCTACAAAAAGATTTCTGTGTGTCTAAATGACCTAATGATAGAGGGGCTCATAGACATTGAGACTTATAACTTTTTAAATGTCGACAAGCCCAGAGTACCCACTGTCTTTGGCATACCCAAGATCCACAAAAGTATTACTGACCCACCGCTTAGGCCTATTGTCTCTGCGGAAGGATCAGTAACTGCACCTTTGACAAAATATATAGATTATAATCGGAAAAAAACACAGTTTTCAAAAATGAGAATACTCTCAAGGATTCATGGGATTTTTTAAGACGGATAAGCAATGAACAACAATCCAACATAAGTTCTTTCATTACACTTGCTGTAGTGGATTTGTTCACGTGTATTCCACATGATGTGGGGCTTGCTTGGTTTGAGGAATTCATGGCCAATTGTTGGGGATATTGCCTTTGGTGTATTTCGCACTTGTCTAATTTTAATGGACCTAGTCCTTAAGAATAATTTTCTTTTCTTTCAGGGAGAATACTGTAAACGATTGAAGGGCATGGCAATGGGGGCACACTGTGCCCCTACCTACGCCAATATTATTCTCCTATATTGGGAAAACAGATATGTGTTCACCTCTGAATTTAAGCAATATTCGAACCTGTATGGGCATTTTTTTAGATGACATCTGTATTTTTTGGACTGGTACTGATGATCATTTTTTCGAATTCCTTGAATACATTTCTAAGACTATTAAGTTCCTAAAATTTACATATCAGCTTAACAATAGTGAATTAAATTACCTTGATGTTAACATTCAAAGGGTGGACAATTGTTTCAAATCTAAAATATGCAGAAAGCAGACATTCTCGAGATCTTTTCTTCACTATGCGAGTGCCCACCCCCCACACCAAAAAAGAGGGGTAATAAAAGGTCAACTGGTCCGGGCTAGCAGAATGACATCTGATGACCAGGATTTTAAAATAGAATGTGATTTTATAGTAGAAATGTTCAAAGCCAGAGGGTACCCTCCCACACTTTTGAATGATGCATTAACAGAAGTCATGGATGGTAGAGAGTCTAGGTTTGCCCCTATTTTGGGTAAAAATCACCCCTCTGATTATGCAAGGCTAGGTACGAAGATAGAAGGAGAGTCTTACCAATCTGCTTTGACTATCACATATGATGGTGAAACAAATTTGGTCAAACAAGTTATAGACAAGTAGTGGAAAAAATTTGCAGCCTTATCAGATTTAAATTGTATATTTGACAAGCCACTTAAATGTGTGTACAAAAAGGGACGAAATATCAAAAATATTTTGGAAGGAGGCTCCCATTATAATAATTTCGGAACTCTCGTTAATAACAAAAAAGGTACACACAAATATGGAAGTTGTACTGAATGTAAGTACATACGGACTGGGGACATGTTATATTTAAAATGTAGAAACAAGTATATAACTACTAGAGGGTATGCAAATTGTAATGCCACAGGTGTGGTATATGTTGTTTTGTGTGGGGCATGTGACTCCTATGTGGGTAAGACGGAAAGGAGGTTAAAACAAAAAATGTATGAACACCTTTATGATTTGAGGAAGAAAAATGATAATAACGCCCTGTACAAACATCTTTAGGCATGTCCAAAAGCAGAGTATCAATTTTTCGTGATAGAGGTGGTCTCTATAGATCCCAGGGGTGGGCCATGGGTGACCAGACTTGAATACAGGGAACTATATTGGCAATTAGTCCTAGATGCTTGCAACAATTCAGGACTTAATGATATGGTGTCTATAAAACCTGTACTCAAGCTCAGGTCTGCAAAATTGTGAACATTTTACATTTTTTTACATTTTTTATGTATATTCATGTTATTTTATACTGGTTTATTTATTTAAGTGAATTCTTGATTTTATATACATTTTCATGTGTTTCATTATTTGTCCACCAGATGGTGCTAGACCAGTAAGACTGTCACATCCACTCTTTCTGTATCTTGGTAACTAATTGAATCACTGATTTCATTGGTCTATTCAAACAGGAAAAGTTATTTAACTAGGTAACTATGAGGTTTTTGCCCATCTGATGAAGTTCTATGAGACGAAAACTTAAGGGGAAGTGTTTTTATCACCGTTTATGTTATTTGTGGATGTGTGTTCCTTTTGCTGTGTTTGAACATTAAATCACTTGTGTGTTGGAACTGGTGGTCTCCGGTGCCTAATTTTGGATTACTAAGTTCAAAACTTTCATTTGTATTACATCTTGACCAGAAGAAACTCTGTCTCAGACTAAAACACCTCCATCTTTATCTGCCTAAGTAATTACTAAACCAGGATAACAATAGCTTTTCTCTTATTAGTCATGTTACCCCTAAAAAGATGAAAAATGGACCCAGCATTATCATAAATCTCTTTCAGAATTGCTGTTTCAAAATCCCTAATAGCAGAGTAAGAGGGCAGTTGAAATGTGGAATCATGACATTTGTAGTTTACAGTAGCCATAGATGGACTACTGTGCTAGCCCAAAAAATTTAAGCTGTAATTTCGGTACTTTTCCGTTATCAGGGCAACACTTGTAATGCAGAAGCACGTGAATGCAAAGATTGCACAGCTGTCAGCCCTGACGCTGCATGTTTGAAAATCAAAAGAGACACAGATGTATGTGCTGCAGTGTTTGTTTGCTTTCACAGAAATAACAGCTCATGTGTGTGTATTACAGAAGCACAGCAGTTCACCATTACATGATAATAAGACAGCATAATTGTAAAATACATATGGTTTCTTATCTGAATCAAACAGTTATCTGCCTAAAACTCACTATGACAAGTATGGCAGAGAACAAAGTTAGGATGCACAGCATGCCCCTTGGATCGGAATCTTATTTAAGGACATTTCGGTAATTTTCAGCCCAGTACTTGTTGCTAGTCAAGGTATAGCAGATAACATAGACGTTAATGCCTAATAATAAAGGAACTAGTATCTACCAAACAATCTGAAGATGTCAAAGTTATTCAGGTCATTCGGTTAAGGTACATTGCTATTTCCTTTAGCTCAGCGTCTCCTTCAGGATCCTTATAACTTTCTGTGGGAGGACAATTGCAGTAATCACTTTTCAGAAGCTAAAAACCAAAAGTCCACAAGAGCTCTGTCTCTTCTAGAAAGCGATTCCCTATCTAACCCAAAGCTGTCAGGAAGTAAGGTGGTGAGACAATGATCTGATTTTTCCAGATGAAATCACAATTTCTTCTTAAAACGACTCAATCTGCTGCACTCTGAAAAGTACCCAGTTAAGCATCAGCTGCAAAATCATTGCTAGTGTGTTGTAACATTCCAAGCACTCTTAACAAATGTTGCCCCGATAACGGAAAAGTACCGTAATTTCTTATGGAAGGCTTGAAGGTCTTGTACAATCTGATATTCAGAGGTGAAAGGAACAGGAATAAAATTCGGGTCTTTATTCAACACTTTTTTTTTAAT
>NC_056725.1:1330853865-1331123865 GCF_019279795.1 Protopterus annectens
ATCACTCCCTAGCAAAGCCTTTGATTCGTAATGGCAGCAACTGCTTACTAGCTAGAACTACATAAAGTGTAGAACCAGAGCTGTGTATCATTACTTGTTTCCAAAAACATGCCAATCCTCCACATTGCTCTGAAGTGTTGCTGAGCATTATTGGAGCAAAAATGTCAGTGCAAATTGTGCAACAAAATTGTATTAGGAAAAACATGTTGGTTACACAGTTTTTTGTGGTTGTCTGGACAGGGATGAGCTTTGTTTTATGTGGATGGAAAGTTTGCTGCTAAATCATATACTCCTTCTGTCCAGATTTGTAAAGTTGCAATGCTCCTGTGAATGGACATGATTGCTCAGATGGATCCCTTTGGTAACATAGTATGATCTGCAGTCATGAGCTGAAAAGTTTTATAAATTGCTGTTGCCCATGATACTGAAAGACTGTGTGCAAAACTGGCATGCAATCAACAAGAGGTATACAGTAATACACACTTTTCTGTACCTTCTGTACTGATGTTCATCATGTTTCACTGTTGCAGTCATTACAATTGGGTTATCCTGCTGGCAGGCTACTCGCAGTCGGCCTGAATTCCAAAGTCCTGGTCTGGCGTCGGTTGCTGTTGCCTCTTCCCTGACGTCAGTGCCCCAGGGGTATAAAAGATGCAGCCGATGCCATTTTCTTCAGTTTTTCTTGCCCCAGATGTCAGGTGCCCCCAAAAGGGTAGGCTAATTTATGCCAATAAACATGCATGCAGTAAAGTAAACTCTTCCTTCATCTACAAGCAAATACACCACATAGGTTGTATAGAATAGAGAAGCACAGACAAGTCCCAGCAAAGGAAAGGGGGATGGTGGGTGGGTAACCTGGACTGCAACAGTGAATACACTCGAACATCTACATTTATGGTAGGTACACAACTGTACTATGTTCATCGTGTTTCACTGTTGCAGTCATTACAATTGGGTTGAATCCCAAAGCTAAGGTTGGGAGGCTGGGGCTAAATAGGATTAGGAGAGGCTATGAGGCCCTGCAGAACTGCAGTGGCAAAGCCTGCCCTGGATTTAGAGTAGAGAGGTAAGTGATAGTGCTTTGTAAAAGTGTGCACTGAACTCCAAGTTGCAGCCTCTAAGCTGTCTTTGGTTGGTACTCCTCTGAGGAAGGCTGCTGAAGTGGCTGCTGCTCTGGTTGAATGTGGCCTAATGCCCTTAGGCACTGATTTGCCATGCTGTAAATAGCAGAAATGAATGCAGTGGCCTATCCACTTTGAAATAGTCTGCTTTGAGATAGCCTTTCCTTGTGATCCTGCAGCATATGCCACTAGAAGTTGTTCAGTCTTTCTGAAAGCTTTGGTTCTGTCCAAGTAAAAGCATAGCAACTGTACTTTTCCTGGCCATACCGTCTCAACAAGGCATATCTAGTAGTGTGCACGCTGCATATTTGGGGTGCTGGATATGTGCACACCTTACTGGTAAAAAAAAAAAAAAAAAAGCGCATCCCTTGCTGTGATGTACGTAGTACATAAGCATAAAGTATGCACACCTGATTCCATGCTTCCCAGTGTTGTCAGTGATGCTTGCTGTATTTCTGATCAGTTTGATTTATTCTACTGAGCTCTTTGCTTTTAACCAGCTCATGAAAGAACTGTAGAATGTGCTCCTGTGATTGATGTCAGCAGCAGTTTTACCAGTACTGGAGAAAGGCCTATCCTTCTCATCAATTAAGATCCATGCCTCTGCCATTTCAGCTCATTACAATACGGAACCTCTTATTTTCTCACACCCACTGCTAAGACAGTACCTCAGAGGGGCAAAAAAGATAAGACCCCCAAGGAGAGCACCGATACCTGCATGGGACCTCAACTTTGTCTTGGAAAAGCTCACACTGCCTCCTTTTGAGCCAGCCAGTACAGCTGAGATAAAATTCTTATCATGGAAAACTACTCCACTCCTAGCAATAACTTCAGCAAGAAGAGTCTGAGTTACAGGCATTAATGGCAGTGGAACCTTTTATCATTTTTCATCCGGACAGGGTTTCTCTAAGGACAAACCCAACATTTATGCCAAAGGTAGTATCCAGTGTGGCTCTTAACCAAACCATTCATTTGCCAACATTTTATCCAAATCCCCAGAATAAAGGGGAGAGACTTCTGCACTCTTTGGACATGCACAGGCAGCTACGCTTCTACTTGGACAAAACAAAAGCTTTCAGAAAAACTGAACAACTTTTTGTGGCATATGCTGCAGGATCACAAGGAAAGGCCATTTCAAAGCAGACTATTTCAAAATGGATAGGACACTGCATTCGTTTCTGCTATGCACAGCATGGCAAATCAGTGCCTAAGAACATTAGGCCACATTCAACCAGGGCAGCAGCCACTTCAGCAGCCTTTCTCAGAGGAGTATCAACCAAGGAAATTTTGGAGGCTGCAACTTGGAGTTCAGTGCACACTTTTACCAAGCGCTATCACTTACCTCTTTACTCTAAATCCAGAGCAGGCTTTGCCACTGCAGTTCTGCAGGGCCTCATAGCCACTCCTAATCCTATTTAGACCCAGCCATCCAACCTCAGTTTTGGGATTCAACCCAAGTGTAATGACTGCAACAGTGAAACACGATGAACATAGTACAGTTGTGTACCTACCATAAATGTAGATGTTCGAGTGTATTCACTGTTGCAGTCCTGTTGCAGTCCAGGTTACCCACCCACCATCCCCCTTTCTTTGCTGGGACTTATCTATACTTCTCTATCCTATACAACCTATGTGGTGTATTTGCTTGTACATGAAGGTATTGTTTATTTTAGTGTGTTTTTTATAAGCAATATGTATTGCCTACCTTCTTGGGGGCACCTGACATCTGGGGCAAGACAAACTGAAGAAAATGGCGTTGGCTGCATCTTATATACCCCTGGCGCACTGACGTCAGGAAAGAGGTGACAGCAACTGACGCCGGACCAGGACTTTGGAATTCAGGCCAACTGTGGGTAGCCTCCCAGCAGGATAACCCGAGTGTAATGACTGCAACAGTGAATACACTCGAACATCTACATTTATGGTAGGTACACAACTGTACTATATTTATACAGAATTTGTGACATTGAGTCCCATTTTTGCAATTTATTTTGTGTGGAATGCTTTGAGTAACAATATTAATGTTTTATCTTTTCCATGCTGAGTTCCTAATGGATATTATTGAAAGCTAGTCAGACTGTGTAAAGCCAGGTATTTAAAACAATTTATGCCGCTGATGCAGAGTTGCTGCCTTAGAGCACTTGGTTCTCTGGTTTTGTTTCTGACTGATGTCTTCTCTGTGGAGTCTGCATGTTACTCATCTGCTCATGCTATTATTGAATGTCTTGGTTTCCTCCAAGTTTCCAGTAGATGTGCATCCAGTGTGTGTGTGTGTGTGTGTGTGTGTGTGTGTGTGTGTGTGTGTGTGTGTGTGTGTGTGGGCATGCGTGTGTGCACCTTTGTGCGTGCTCATCTGTACTTGTGTCTGTGTTTACTTCCTGACGTGGACTAGTATTTTACCAAGTAATAGTACCCTGCCTTATTCCCACTGAATGTTGGGATGGACTCTGGCTCCTCAGTGACCCTGCAACTTATATTGTAGGTGTCACAGGATCTGTCTGCATGCTTTCACATGACCCTAGGAGAAATTTGCTGATTGTATAGTGCATGTCACTATATCAGAGGTGTACTGGGGCTAGCCATCTACCTCCCAAAAGATGGTCAGTCTGATATTGGGCACTCAGTCTCACCCTCCCTCCATGTCAGAACCTTTAATTGCCATAATGGCTAATTAAACTCGATTAGCTGTGGTGTAATCGGAGGTTTATTCTGCTACTCTTCAGGGACTGGCAGGAGTGCAGAATTCTATTATGATGCCAGTGATCTGATAGCTTTGTGAGGCAGAGGGCTTTGTGAGGCAGAGGGATAAAGCCCTAACTGATCCCCAGATCTGTGTGGATGTTTTAGGGGCCATGGGGAAATGGGAGTCTGTGGCTAATGTCAGCTCACCCATCTTTCAAGGACTGAGGTCGACTAAGCTCACTGCAGTATGCAGCATATTAACCTGGTGTGGCCCATACTGCATAAGTGGTGATCCACCTAGCTGAGAGGTTGCATATGTGTGGAAGCATGCATGCACTTTCTGAGAGTAGCAACTGTAGAGCTGTCAAATCTACCTCAATGTGAGGAGGGGTGGGATTAGGGCAAACACTCCCTGGCAACAATAGGATGCTGCATTAGTGGCAAAGAACATCAGTCGGCTTGAGCTCAGAGGAGGCTAAGGTGGATCCAGAGGTGAGGAGCTGGTATCAGCTGATGGGCAGCTGAGGGGAGAGAAAAAAAATCAGTAAAATGAAGAAAGAGATTAAGATTTGTTAAATAATCTCAGAGTTCATCTGCATGTGATTAAATGGTTGTTGCATGTTGTGATGTCCCTGCTCTGAGCCAGTAATCAAGGAGACTTAATCCTCACCACTGATACTGGAGAGAGACGTTCACTTGGAACAAAAATAGATATACACAGTATTTCCAGGTACAGCTCTCTGCACCAACCATAGTTTCCCTTAAGAGGACACAGGTAACACACACCCGTCCTGTGGCTGGCTTTCCCTCTCTCCCCAGGCCCTAAATAAGATTCCCCAGTGACACAACTGTAGAGTTGAGTCCCCATCTGAGTGTTCCAAGCCAAGCCCTCCACCACCCTCTCTGTGAAACCAGTGCTGTGTGTCCCTGCTTCAAGTAGCTGACACACACAAGTCTTTGAGATTTGATTTTCACACACACACACACACACACACACACACACACACACACACACACACACACACACACACACACACACACACACACACCTGGGATAGACTGGCTCAGATTTAGCAAAGCTTTTAGGGGTGGCCACAGTGTCACCAAATATAAGTACTCTCAAAGGTCAAAATATTCTCAAAAAGACCACCCACAATGAAAAGTTTAAATATATTTAATAATAAGTAATAAAATAACATGCAATTACTAAATATCTATTTTCAGTAAACACCAGAGTTTCAGTCACAGGAAATATTAAAAAATAACACAGATGGATAGATTCACACAGATACAGAAAAACAGTGCTTAACTAATCTCACTGTATTTTCCTGACTGATCTAAAGAATTAATGTTTCCTATTTGTTTAATAACACAAGGCAAAATGAAGTGGGTGAGTAGTCTTGTCAGTTCCAAAAACAGACTGCCCTGAGACTTCTGTCTCATCTAGTATTAAAACATCATTTCAGTGCTGGATTAGAGAATGACATCACATACATGTGGTCATCTGACTCTGGTTCCCACACTTTACCCCCTTTACTAGAAACTGAACCAGAATCTAGCACATAGGTGTTACCATGCACTCAAAGCTTTGCTGAGATGTGTTATAGTATCTGGAAGCTATAAAACCATTTCAAAACTTCCACCCTCCCAGGGTAGTAATTAGTTCACCTCTAAGGAAAATGCAGTAGGATTCCTAGTCCTGGTTTTCAGAGACATTTCATCTCTGGCTGCATTCAGAACTTTTCCAGTATTCTCTGTTACATTATATTCATTTCAGCAATTACAATACAATTTGATAGACAGGTGTATTTATTTTCTGTCCAGCAGGACCCACTGTCTATACATATTTAACACAAGTAGCTTTACAAATACATTTTCAACACAAGTATCTGTACAAATCAGTTTGATATACAGATGACATATAATTCTTTACAAAACTCCAGCTAGCTATGCTGGCATATGTTACACATCCACTGCCCTACTTCTCCTGGTATAGCTGGCAATGCCTCACATTATCACATCTCTCCCACCTTTGAAGACTCAAGCTAGTTTCTGAAGTGACCCTTGAGAAACGTGGCTTGAGGGAGTCCCTTTTCTTGATATCCCATCTGCACTGGGCATTGCTGACCCCACTACTGTGCTGCACTGTCATATCATGTGCCTGCCACCATAGGCTCCAAAATAACTTGGCATTTTGTTGGCTGGCTCAATGTAGCCACAGATCCCCCTCAGAGTCCTCCTGCCACTCGCTGCAAATACTCAGCACAAGGACCTTTCTATTACGGTAAGGCTTCATCATGTAAACATGGTACAGTTTGTGCACCTGCCTCCTGCCTAGCATGTTTACCATGTAGTTAATCACTGGCCTTCCTTACCACTTCAAAAGGTCCCTCCCAAAGTGCCTGCAGCTTATTGTGTCTGACAAGAGTGAGCACCATAATCTGTTGTTCCACAGCATAGTCTTGGGCTCGAGCATTCCTGTCATACTAGACCTTTTTCTGCTGTTGAGCTTCTATCAGGTTCTCCTGGGCCAAGCCCTTGAGCTCTGTAAGTCTTGTCCAGAGGTTTTAGACATATGCCACAACAGACTTCTTGTGGGATTCACACTCACCCTCCCACTCATCATGAATAAAATCTAAAGGCCCCCTCACCCTATGTGCATACAGCAACTCAAAGGGTGAAAAACCTGTGGATTCCTGGGGCACCTCTGTGCAGACAGCAGATGGGGCATATATTTATCTCACTCACTCTTAAACTGGTCTGCAAATGCCTATAGCATGGTATTTAGTTTAGAGTTTAACCTCTCCACAAGACCATTAGTCTGGGGGTGGTAGGGGGTGGATTTTAGGTGCTTCACCCCACAGCGCTCCCGCAGACATGCCAGCAAGTCTGACATGAAATCGGGACCTCTTGTCAATCAGTATTTCTCTCAGGAAACCTACCCTACTGAAAATATCTAGCAAAGCATTTGCCACCTTCTGTGTCTCAATGGAGGATAGAGACACCTCCTCAGGGTATCTAGCAACATAATTAATTACCACCAGGATATACTTCTTCCCTGTGGAACTTGGGGTACTCAGCGGTCCCTCAATATCCATAGCTACCCTCTGAAACGGCTCCTCAATCACAGGTAAAGGCATCAAAGGAACCTTGACCTTGTCTCCTGCCTTGCCTACTTTTTGGCACTGCTCACAGGTCCTGCAGTGCCTTGCTACATCCCTTGCAATCCCAGGCCAATAAAAATTCCAGCATAATAAATTTTGTGGTACTCATTTCCCATATGACATGCAAAAGAAATGTCATGGGCTATGACTAGACGTGCCAGACGGCATTATGGGTAAGGAGAGGAGTCTGGAGCTTGGATCCATAGTTGGAAAATGCGGCTGTGTTGGATCCGATACCCACAGGTTGAAGACAGATTAAGTACAACTACTCAGATGGAACATTATGGTGAGTACATAACTTATTTTCCCCTCACCAAAGGATCTACCAACCTTTCAGAAGTGATGACCTGACACCCACTCACCCACCTATGAAAATAAGTGCTTAACTCAGCAATATAATCGCATACACTTTCATCTGCCTTCAGTCTATGCTCACAAAACTTTTTTTCTGTGCTCTGTTGTACTTTATCATAGTGTAAACAATCAGTATCAGGCAATTTAAAAACAGCAGTTACAGCTTTACCATGGAGTAAGGGGGTCAGGAACTGTACCTAGAGTCCTTGGTCAGCATTATGCTGTTTACATACTCTTTCAAATATATGAATAAAACTATCAAAATTATCACCCTCTGTAAAGTGTGGAAGACATTTACTAATATTTATTGCTTCTGGGGTTCTGTTATTCCCTTCCCCATTACCTCCATGACCCTGATGAAGAGTCAGCATTTCCCTCTCATGTTGGTGCTGTTTCTCATTTTCTTTGGCCTCCAAACACTGCTGTCTCTCTGCTGATTCTAATTCTGTCTGTTTCTCTTTTTCTCTGGCCTCAAAATGCTGCAGTCTCGCCGCTGTTTCTAATTCCATCTGTTTCTCCTTTTCTCTGGCCTCAAAACGCTGCAGTCTCGCAGTTGATTCTAATTCCAAACATTTGGCTTCCAGTTCAAGTCTCTAACTCCAAATTAATTTTTAAGTCCTCTGAGGAAACGGTGACCTGTCCTGTTTCTGAAGGCTCCAAATCCCCATCACCAGACTGGTTGTCTTCCTGGTTGTGGGTCTGAGCTGTGACTAAGGCTGAAATAATTTCCTCTTTAGTCAGATTGGCATGCGCCAGTCCTTTGGGTTTGCACACCTTGGCCAACTAGTTCTTTGTCAGTTTTCCATAATCTTCTGCTGATGAAATAGATAAAACTGTTGTGAAAATGAAACTCTGTATGTTTACCTTGTGGCATACACATTAAATGACAACTGCCTACAGGCCACAGAAGTTCAATTAATATCCACACCACTGATCACCAGTATGTGATGTCCCTGCTCTGGGCCAGTAATCAAGGAGCCTGAATCCTTACTGCTGACACCAGTGAGTGATGTTCACTTAGAACAAACATAGATACACATGGTATTTCCAGATGCAGCTGTCTGCACCAAGCACCATTTCCTTTGAGAGCACACAGGGAACACACTCCTGTCCTGGGGTTGGATTTCCCTCTCTGTACAGGTCCCAAGTAAGACTCCCCACTGACACTGTTGTAGAGTTGAGTCCTCAACCAAATGTTCCAAGCCAAGTCCTGCACCACCCTCTTTGTGAAACTAGTGGTCTGTGTCCCTGCTCCAAGTAGCTGACACACACATTCTTTGAGATTTGATTTTCACACACACACACACACACACACACACACACACACACACACACACACGCTTGGGAAAGGCTGGCACACATTTACTAGCTGTACTACCTCTGCCGAGGCTTTAAGGTAGGTACTGCCACCAGAGCCAGCCACTCTAAGACTGTTACAAGGGTACCCAATTATACTGAATAAAATCACCACTAATACAAAAGGTAGTGATTGACCAATGCAGCAGGGCTTTCGGGAGTGGCCTCCGTGTCACCAAATAAGTATAAGTACACTCAAAGGTTAAATATTCTCTAAAAGACCAGTCACAATGAAAAGTTTAAATATGTTTAATAATAAATAACAAAGGAACATGAAAATACTAGATTACAGTAAACACCAGAGTTTCATTCACAGGAAGTATTAGAAGTAACACAGATGGATAGATTCATACAGATACAGAAAAACAGTACTTCACTGAGGAAAATATAGTGAGATTAGTTATCTAAGGAATTACTGCTCTCTACTTAGTAAACCAAGGCAAGATGAAGTGGGTGAGTAGACTTCTCAATCTCATCTAGTATTAAAATATCATTTCCACACTGGATTACAGAATGACATCACATACATCTGGTCATCTGACTCTGGTTCCCACATACCCCCCCACCTTTACTAGAAACTGAACCAGAATCTAGCACATAGGCGTTACCATACACACATAAAGAGCTTTGCTGAGATGTGTTACAGCATCTGGAAGTTATAAAACCATTTCAAAACTTCCACCCTTCCCGGGTAGTAATTAGTTTACCCATAAGGACAAATACAGTAGGATTCCTAGTCCTGGTTTTCACAAACATTTAATCTCTGGCTGCAATCAGAACTGTAAGATACAATCTTTATGGCCTAAATTAGTTAATTTAATTTCAGACTATTTTTCAAAGTTAGCTGGACTGAGATTAACCTTCTTCTCTTCCGGTATTCTCTGTTACAGTATATTAATTTCACCAGTTATAATATAGTCTGACATGCACGTGTATTTATTTTCTGTCCATCAGTACTCACTGTTGGTACATTTTTAACATAAGCAGCTTTACAAATACATTTCCAAGCATCTGTACAAATCAGTTTGATATACAAATGACATATAATTTTTTTGCAAACCTCCAGCTAGCTATGCTGGCATATGTTATACATCCACTGCCCTACTTCTCTTGGCATAGCTGGCAATACCACACATCATTTCTAAGTTAATGCCATCAGTTGACAGCTGCTTAATTTCCATTTGCATAGGGTCCTAAGCAAATGAAAAGATAATCAGAGAAATGGAAAATATTAACTTGCACATCTAGTTGAGTATAAAAACTACAGTAGTGTATCTTAATTGATGCTGTTAATTGTAGCAAGTATTAGCTTTTAATTTCTTCATTTCTACAACTGCTTTGTTTTCAGAACAGGTCTCCTAAGTTTATTGATGTTTGCCTGGCAAAATGTGAAATGGGTTCCAGAAAACCATTAGACTCTACAGGCCCTTTTAATTAGTGTCTTTTGCATAGATTTTTATTTATTGATTGATTTTGATTTGATTTGATTGAACTTTGTTAATCAGTTGTCGCAGGGATCCTTTTCAGCTGTGACCCAAGCCTGTAGGCAGATACAGTAGAAGAGACTTAAGTATGTACAATCCTTTTATGAATCATAAATGAACATTCCAAATACAATAGCATAGACATTAACTTTATAATGGTAAGATAATATGTGAACAGTAAACTAATCAATGGATATGTTATTTACATATAGGAGTCCTTGAAGGTTTGTATCAAGTTTGTATGTTAATAATTAGAGCTAGATGAGTAAGTATTGGTAAGTAATACAGAGAGAGAGAAGAGGAGGCCTTGAGGTACGGGGGAAAGGTGGTAAGAAAGGACTGACTGAGAGGATTCACTGTGTTGTGCATAAAAGGACTGTGCCCAGGTGATTGGATTTGTTAAGAGTGTTAGGGACCAAAGGATATATGTTGACAGAGGCTACTGAATATTGGCTAACATTAGAAGTTTGAATGGGGGTGGGTCACAGATCTTTAGTCTGTCTTAAGTAATGAACTGAATGTTAATCATATTTGAGACTAGTTTATGTAACGTGGCTTTCAAGGATCCAAAACTCGTGCTTTGTCTTCTAGTTTATTACATTGTTCTGCTTCAAGTAAAGCTTTAGAGATTGTTGTACCATATTTCCTTTATTTTGGAAACCTCAGTTAACTTGCTTTATTTAATCATTTGTTAATTGACTAAGTAAACTTATCATTATGGAGTCTTTTTTTTAAACACCTTTATTAAATTATTTGTGACCTAGGCAAATTTTCATTTATATAAAAGTAATCGTACTGTGTTAAGTTCACGTTTACAAACATTATACTTCACATATATTGCTGTATATCATATAACCTAAGCAACATTACGTAAGTTATCCAATTCCTGCCTTTTTAAACAAGAAACATCTTTATTAAACCGACACTTATGACACAGGCAGTCATACATTTATATAAATGAAAACAAACCACACTGACACAATCTTTGTTACAAGCATTTTACATCACAAACCATGCTGACACATTCTTAGTTGCAAACATTATACATCACTTATAATTTACCTAATCATTTTAAGTCAAACATTACATAGCTTAAGTCCTGCCTTCTTTTAAACCTCATTCCTCCCCTGTATGTACCCTCCCCACAATTCCCATTTTTTCCTATGTAGTTTGCTCCTAACCTTTTCTAAATATCTCATTTCCAGTTGTTTTATTTCTGTTACTTTATTCATTAATTACTTGTAATAAAGTTAGTTTAGATTTTGATTTCCATTTTCTAGTTATTGCTTTTTTGACAGCCACCATAATTAGACACAGTAGGGCCTTACTATGTCTAGGCAATTCAGATTCTGTATTATAGCTCAGAAGAATCATCTCCCTCATCATATCAATCTGCCCAGCCAGCATCTCCGACAGTGCATCCCCCAGGGAATCCAGTCCACCAACTCACCGTACTTCCAAAAATATATTCTCAATTACCCCTTTCTTCCCTGTCACATCTCCAACATTTGCTGTCTACCTGAGGAAAATTTCACTGGAGTCTACTTGGGATATAAAAATATTTATGTAAAAATTTCCAAGCAAAAATACTAAATCTTCTAGATTTTGTTGCTGATTTGGGAGATGCACATGCATCCCCCAGGGAATCCAGTCCACCAACTCACCGTACTTCCAAAAAATATATTCTCAATTACCCCTTTCTTCCCTGTCACATCTCCAACATTTGCTGTCTACCTGAGGAAAATTTCACTGGAGTCTACTTGGGATATAAAAATATTTATGTAAAAATTTCCAAGCAAAATTACCAAATCTTCTAGATTTTGTTGCTGATTTGGGAGATGCACATATATCCTCTCATTGTTTCTTTGTGAATTGCTTATCCAATCTCTCTTCCCAATTATTTCTAACCTCCTCTGATTGATTCTTATAGTTATTATGCAATATTTTATATGCTCTACTAATTATTCAATTTTTAATGGCAGCTTCTATTCTAAATTCTACTAAAAACTCTACCAGTGCTGGTCTTTCATTTAGGACCCCTCTATTTCTATCCTTTTGGCAATCGCTAACCTGCAGCCCATATAAATTGTTGGTGTCTTCCCATTTAATCATCTTTCCTTCTCTAGTTATTTGCTCACAGTATCTTGGTTCCTTTGCCAGTTTTCTCCAATAAATTCCAGCCCCCCTTGCCTATTGTCTACATCCGTAATTGCAGTTATTCCTATCTGCAGAATCTCCTTTCTCCATTCCTGTGTTGTCTTACCCACAGTCCAGGCCAGAAGGTCCAGAACAGATGTGGTACACATGGACAAGTTAGAACAGCTAATTAACAACATTTTTAGGAAGTAGGAATAAAGGAAAACCCTTACAGATAATATGGGTAACAACAAGTGCCATGTGGACAGTGACCAAAAAGTACATGGTGTTCTTGTCTTGTGAGGCAGCACTAACCTCTGTGTAACTGTGCTGTCCCCCTTCCAAAAAAAAATACAAGATAATGGGAAATATCACCTGCACGGGCAAAATGGTTACTTCTGCTGTGTGTGTGTGTGTGTGTGTGTGTGTGTGTGTGTGTGTGTGTGTGTGTGTGTGTGTGTGTGTGTGTGTGTGTGTGTAAACAGTATTATAAAAACTTTTGTCTGGTACAGTGTGTAAATGATATGTCATTAACATTTTATCATGCATCATTGTAGCATCATCAGATCCTCCGAACATTCCCCTAAAGTTGGCATATTCTACCCTATTTGCCAAAATTCAAAGGTTACTGCATACCCAAAACACCCTAGCTTAATCTAAAACAAATCCCTAAACCTCACAATTCAATAAAAAATAAGTAATATAATAATGAATGAATTCAAATATACAAAAAATACACGTCAAAGTGCACATATAACCTCCAAAAAAATCATGGTTATTAAAAAACAAAAAAACCCCAAAAGAAAGTAAAATAATATGTTGACCACAACTAGCCTGTTGGAGGACAGCATTGCCAGCAAAAGGATCTGATTATATCTATCTAAACTACACAAAAAATCATCTAATCTTAAAATCTCACTGCTGTAAGGAAGTTGCCTTATTTTCACATTATTGATTTGAAATAGTCTAAAGCTGGTCTAAATAATAAATAACATTTACCTTCTTATGTTACCGAGCTGATGAACTGTGTCTGGGCTGTTAGCCTGACAATCTGTTTGTACATCAGTATGACATTCTATTAGCAAACCTTTAAATATTCTGACTGACTTGGGGGGAGGTTCTAAAGTGAGATGCTTTTATTTGTTGCATATGTATTTCAAATTGCTAAAGAAGATTTATTATGAGAAAATTTTTAATTAGTTTGACTTAGACTGGGAGAGGAAATGAGGTCTGTGATAGGGAGTGCTTCCCTGAACATAGAAGCAAAGAGATGCTGGCTAGCATGGTATAGGGTGTGTGGTTCTATGACTGCTGGGTGCATCATGTTTTAATGGGTTCATAGCAGCAGAAGACTCCCATTGGTTAGGACCTACTTTGGGAGTCTGTGTTGAAATTGTCGCTGTAGTGAATATTTGCTTGTCAGCACTACCTGTTTATACCAGTATTTGCATTCAGCTGTAAAGATTGCACATACAGTAGGTTGATAAATGTATAGGTTACTAAGGATTTCATTCTCCCTTGTATCACTAAGGTGCTAGAGTAGATGCCTTGGACCGAGCTGGAAGGACTCCTCTCCATCTTGCCAAATCAAAACTGAATATATTGCAAGAGGGTCATTCACGAAGTTTGCAGGCTCTGAGGAATGAAGTCAAACAGGTAAGATGAACCAGAAATATCTCTTGGCTTGCATCTGTTTTCAGATTTGCATATGAATTTATATATCAGGACATTACATTTCAAACTTTGTGCTTAGCTTAGTCAATCTAATTGCTACTGTGTTCCTGTCTGTCCTTAACCCCCCAAGTTGAGCTCACAAAATAGCTAATAAGTTGTTAGTCTTTAGTTAAACATGATGGGTAACATCAGATGTAAAAAGCACAAATCATAGGCATTGAAGTGCCACTGTGTAAAACTGAGCATCATTATTTCTGTTAAACAGGAGAGTACCTTGAGACATGTTTTTTTTTTTTACCACAAGAGTAAAAAGGACAGGATTTCATTTTTGAGGTGGAGCTTGACTTTTGGAGCAGTTGCAGCACTTTTATGGTTGTTGTTGCTTATGCTACAAATGTCCTGATTTACAAATAAGACTGAAACATTTTCCCATAATTTCGTATTAGTGGATTGTCCATTCCATTGCTGCCTTCCTTGTGCATTACATGTTTGAAACAAGGTATCCCCTGTGCCATCCCCAATCTGTTATTAATATCATAGAGCGTAGTGTAGAGTTACTTCATTTTCTTACCATCATTTCTTTTTATTTTAGATAAAAAGTATTATAGATATTTTACCTAATCAATAAGTTCCTTAAAGTACAAGTATCCCTGTAAGGATCAGATTATAGAGCAGGGCTGCCACTCATATTGTCTCTTGTTGGGGGCTAAGCATACTACTACTAGCGTGCAAAATCTGCTGGGTATTCAACAGCACTATGTCATGCCACAGTCAGAAAGCAGAAAGACACTGATCATAAAAGTGAAGGCTCATTAACTCTTGGGTACTCTACTTAAGGACAAGTTAATCCTGTAAAGGATAACATCATAAGGTATAGAAGCACAGGGAAATGAGTACCTCTTGCCACAGTATCATACACATCATCCCACATCCGAAAGTGGAATTATATAGAACGCATTTAAGGGCTTGTCTTGTCCAGGTTGCCACAACTTTCTACTTCTGCATTACATTCAAGTGGCGGCCATTATTAGGTTTTTTGGTTTTCTTTCTTCTTACACTTTTGTCTTCTCCATAACAAGACCATTTCTGCTGTGTCCATCCCAAGTCTCATTTCATGATCTTTCTGCTAACTGTGGCTTCACCGTATCCAAATGAAATGTATTAGGGTACACAGACTAACAAGTTCCTTGATAGTACATAGTTCATGTGTTACTGTCACTGAATCTGAGAATTGCCATTGCCATCTTTGGCATCTACATTTGCAACCTGGTTTTCATATGAATGCAACCAATGTCTGCTGAGACAGTTCCTTTACTTACTGGGCACATGTTACACAGTCAAAACAGCTGACATCAAAATTCTGAATATAAAAAAATAAAATACCAAATGGTCTGACATTGTGACTGCACAGCACCAGTACCACACTTGTTGACACACACACAGCTTGCATCTTTCTAATACCGTTGCTTCTCATATAACTGAAATGCTCATCATTTTATGGCAAATCAGTAACATCAAAATCACAAAACACTGTAGACTTGTTAAAAAGATGTACCTTCCATGGTCACTGCGGTCATTTTAAGAGTGTTTAAAACAACAGAAGAACTGATGATGTTTTGCATAGATGTGTTGATGCCATCTTTTTATGGACTGCAAAAGGCTGTATTGCAGCACTAGGTTTAAAACTAACAGCTGTACAACTACTGAAAAGCAGTAAATCACAGGAAAATAAAGTGTACTTGCAGAGTAGCATTGCCCTGCAGCACCCCTTCTGTTCAGTAAGTAAATCACATCCAAGGTTACATTTCCTCCCAAGTAAAGGGAATTGTTCAGTTGTCTACATACATTTCATAAGTTTATAGTAGGCTAACGACCACCGGGGTCTCTACAAGCCTAGCTGCGCAACCCAACCCAGTTTTGTCCCAGAGATCCTTGGACACCTGTTTGGTTGGGGTATGTTAGTAAACAGCTAGCTAAGGGTGGGTCTATATTATGTCCGCGAAAAGGCATTCCACTGAACTGCATCTACATCGAAAATGCAGTTCAGTGAATTGATAATAGTGAACTCGTAGTACAGTGAGGATCAGGAAATTTGCCCTTTCCTCACTGTAGTGCGATCTCGGAGTTGGTATATATAATTAGCAGGGGATGTGGGGGGTGCAGCTCCCCACAAGAGTGAATTCGCTGAAGTGCATTTTCAATGTAGATGCAGTTGAACTAATTAATTTTTCGTGGACATAATATAGCTCCAGCTAAGGGTTATATGGGGGAGGGATTTGTCAGTTTGGGAGTAATTTACTTACTATCGACCTCTGATCTTCAGAGGTGTGGAGGTCAGACTAGCGGTGAAGATGCGATTTCCCATTCAATGATCAGGCTTTCTTTTGAATAGTGTCAAGGATGAACTCTGCTATACAAAGAAGGGGTGCTTATTCCATAGAGCGGGGATCCTTTGAGAAGCATATCGGTCCCTCCTAACATGTTCTGTTTATGTCGCAGTCAAAGTTCAAGTCCTTAGATCTAGTGTTTCTGGTGCTGTTTGTCTTGCAGTTGTGCAAAAGATCCATCAGAGCTGGATCTGAGGATGCCTTATATGCTAGGTATAGATGGCCACTCAGTAACCTGTTGAAGACAGAGATAGAACCTTTAGACAGTATGTGTAGGACAGGGTATTCATACCCTGGATTCATCTGTTCAGGATACTTTGCGGGCATTCCAACTGTTGCAAGTACCTAATTAGGTACATGCCAAAGGGGGCATTGTACTCAATGATGCATCTGATAAGGGGTGAATGGAGTGGTACTGTTACTTCCTTGAACCTGGATGCCATATCTTTGCTTATGAGTTGCATGACATAGAATGATTTTTTTAAAGGTACTTTAACAAAGTATTCATTTAAGGGCATACACACTTATGCAACCAGCTTACTGTATGTTTTTTATTTCTTTTATTTTTTCCCCTAATAGATTTGTTTGTTTTTCAATTGAACTGTACAGGTTACAGGTCACATTAAAGGTGGGAAAAATTTTGAAATGATTTATTGTGGTCTCATTTTTTTATATCACAAAAACCTGGCATTTTAACAGGGGTGTGTAAACTTTTTATATCCACATCAATGATCTGCACAAGTAGATAACAGACATACTTTCAGATATAACCTTCTAAATATTGGCAACATGTCAGGACTGCAGGTTAACTGGCAAAAAACATCATATTCCAATTAAGTGAAGCATGCTTCAGGTTAAAAGACGCCAAGTCTGAGTTACATTCAGTAGAGTTCTACACATGTAACCATGTAACAGTTGCAAACTCTGTATACAATGAAAACAGTAGAATCCACCAAACTCCTTTGCTTTTGAATTCCACTCCCTTCAATGAAAATGTTTTATCAGTATAGATGTGATTAATTTTGTTTTCCTTTATTTCA
The DNA here is from genome assembly GCF_019279795.1 of Protopterus annectens. Taxonomy (NCBI): domain Eukaryota; kingdom Metazoa; phylum Chordata; order Ceratodontiformes; family Protopteridae; genus Protopterus; species Protopterus annectens. The sequence continues at coordinate 1,330,871,264 of NC_056725.1, forward strand.
CACAAAATTGGTTTGAAACACTTTCAAAATATTTTACTGAAGGATGAATCTAAAACTCCAAATGAGTTATCCAACATCTTAGAATTTTTTAAATTGGTTCTAAAGTACAATTATGTATAGTTTTATGGTGAATATTACCGTCAAGTGACAGGGGTTACTGTGGGAGTTAGATGTGTACCCACTTATGCCAACTTAATGTTCACTGATTGGGAACACAATAATGTCTTTACCTCTTTACATTTTAAGAAAGTATTTAGTTTGTTTAGATTTTTAGATGATATATTAATCTTATGGACAAATGAGCTTTCTAGTTTTAATGATTTTGTATCTGAACTTAATGCGTCTACAAAAGTTATTTGAGGTTTACATTTTCCAGTGGAAAGTATTCGATCAGTTATCTGGACCTTACTATTTCAAAAGATTATGTTCACAGGAGGTACATTTCAAATATATATGTATAGAAAGGACAGCTACTCTAATTCTTTGTTACATTATGATAGTAATCATCCTTTCTATCGAAAACAAAATATTATTGAAGGTCAGATGGTCCGACTTTTAATATTGAGATAGATAAATTACGTAATATGTTTCTTGAAAGAAATTATCCTGTTTCTTTGGCGAAAGCAGTTAGAGACGAAGTGCTAAAAGGTAGAGGAGAGAAGTTTGCTCCCATTCTGACATTCTTTGCACACAGAGTGATGAAGTCCTTATGATAGGTAGAGACCGTAGAAATTTGGATAAGATGGGTGCCTTGATTATAATTATCAGGCATCTGCACTTAGTAATACTTGGGACATTGTTTTTACAGCAGAACATAAACAAGTATCAGGTTCATATCCCAAGATTACATATAAAAGAGGAGACAACGTAAAAAACACATTTGAAAGAAATAGCATTAACCGAAGATGTGTTAGTTCGAAGATGATGAAATGTGGGTTCTGTAAATACTGTAAATTTATTAATTATCGACTCTATATCACTGTGGAAGGTCATGATAAAATTCTTAAGAGTCCAGGTTTGTGTAGTTGTAAAACAAAAATGGTTGTATACCTGGCAATGTGTACCTTCTGCACCGCATTCTGTATAGTAGAAATAACAAGGACGGTAAAAGAGCATATTTACGAACACATGTACAAAATAAAACAATCCAAACCAACTAATGCATTGTTCAAGCACATACTTCTTTGCCCATGTTTTAAAAGATTTTTATTCTTTATTATTGATAGAGTTAGCATCGCAGAAGGGGGAGGCAGTAGTAATTTGCTTCTTGAACAAAAAGAGTTGAAGTGGCAATTACAGCTAAATGCCACAAGTAAACCAGGGCTAAATTATATGGCATCTTTGAGCTGTATTTTCAAATATAGGACTGTTACTTTGAACTAAGTTATTAATTGTTCTACAATTTTATTACTTGCAATAAAAATGTATTATGTTAAGTTTTGGTGTATATATTTGCCATAAAATTCTTTATTACACAATTAATTTTCAACTTTAAGTAACAATGGCATTTGATTATGTAGTTTTCTGATTGGCTATGGATTCATTAGGTTGATTATTTAAAGAGTGGTATTCTTTGGTGACTTTATCTCTGAAGAAGTCTTTGCTTTGAAGACAAAAGCACTTGGCTCTATTAAAGGTATTTTATCAGCGTGTTTTATGAGTTTCCACTTTTTGAGCAAAGTGGTAGTTCTAATAACAACGAGAATTCTCTAGCCGTGGTGGTCCACTGGAGGAGTTTGGTGGATTCTGCTGTTTTCACTGTTTATGGAATCCTACACATGAATATGTAGGAATAAAAATTAACCATCATTTATTTGCTGGCTAGACCTTCCCTCAATCGTAAACTATTGATAGTGGCAATTCAGAATTTTTTTCAGGCAAAACCTGATTTTGCTTTTGAAAACTATAGCTGTTTGAAGGGTAGTACTTCCCACATATCTGTACTTGACCAGATGTTTATTTACATTGGCTCATTTTCTCACCCAGTGACTCCAAAAATAATTTTAACTATATTTAGGGTTACAAACATCAGGCTGGCTAGGACAAATCTCATGGTGGACAAGACATATTGGGCGATTGGGGATTCCTGATTTCCTGATGTGCCGAGATACTCACAGGCAGTGAATCTTGCTAAAATAGTCTGAGCTAGAAACCCCCCCCCAGAACCACATGGTCCATAGCTAAGCTTGTCCCTTTACACATACTCAAAAGAAAATTCAGTCCTGCACAAAGGACAGGGGACCCTGACAGACAAGAAATAAAAAATAATAATAACTCTATTATCAGTAGTAGACCAAATGCAACCATCCATGGTTATTGAGAAAGAATCTCGGATACAGATGCAGTCAAAATTGAGAATACCCCATTGTGTTGGGAAAGAGTGGGTTGTAGTGGGGTTCATATATTGGAATGATTTGCACATAGGCAGGTAATAGTTAACTTTTCAGGAATGTAAGAGGTTCCAAAACCAAATACATTAGTTGTGGCAGTACCTACAACTCACCAGTATGGCTAGAATGTTAGAGTGTTACTAAGTCAACTCATTTGGATGTAGTACTGCAAGGACTAATGGTGGATAAGGGACAACACAGATTATCTGTCACATACCCTAGCAAAGCATATAAAATCATGGGCATGTATAACTCCACAGTCTTAGTGTATAACATGGATTCACATTATATGTGAATGTTAATTCACAGGGATGGAACAGTATCACTGAAATAAGGAGAGATTCAGGTTTTTAAGGAGGATACCTACCATACAGAATATTAGAATACTTTATTGCTGCTTTATAAATGTAAGAACTAAGCTGTCTTGAGAAAGGAGGCTTTACCAAAAGGGTTGACTGCAAGTAAGAGTATGTAAAATAGGCAAGAGTGGGCTTTCATTTGTTAAAGAAAGGTAACAAAGGGACCAAGGTATTTGGAGCAAGTAAATAAAGAGGGAAATGGAAGGGTAATAGAATGGGATGAGCCCTAACAGCAGTTAGACTGCCTTCCATACCAGGAACTGATGAGTACATGCAAAGATAAATGGATAGGGGAGTGCTAAGTGAAAGTCCATCTCTGGTTAAGTTTTTCATTTTCTCTAACAGATGCTGCTGAAAGGCTAATTAGTAGTACATATGCAGTAGGGCATGATAACTATAAGAGTAATTCGGAGAAGGTTAGGAAAGACTGGGAAAAGAGAATGGAAAGGCATATTTCAAAGAAGCACCAAAAGGACATCTGTATGGTTCCCAGGTATGCAGCACCAGAAGGTTTAGGTTTTTGCATGGATGTGTTGCATAGGTATTTTTATACCCCACATAGAGACTTTTCCTCATGTAGATAGCAAATGCTGGAGATGAGATGGGAAAATGATGGGTAACTGGGAACATGTTTTTGTGAATTTAATAAATTGCCATCTTTTAACAATTTCCTGTAGAGTACTTTGTCAGAAGTGCATTTATATCCATATGTCCAAGTGTTGGGGGGGTCAAATGGTGATAAGTAAAGAAATCGTTCTTTTGAGCTAGGGGTTAGGATGTTAATTGCCTAGACATATTAAGGCTTTACTAAGTTTAATGGTGTTGGTTGCTGAAAAGCAATTACTAAAAAATGGAAATCAAAATATAAACCAACTCTATTTGAAGTATTAAATATTGTAAAGGAGAAAAAAAGAACTGGAGGTGGGTTCTTTAGAAATGGGAACGAACAAGTTATGTATAAATGGGATTTGTGGGAACAATAAATGCAGAATGATCGGGAAGAAGAAGAGTGAGGTTCATGGGAAGGGGGGAATTGAGCGATTTCTGCAATCTTGGAGTAAATGAAAATTGTTAAAAAGAAAGCATGTATCTTGCATGAAAACAGCAATCTTAATGTCGCTGTGATTTGTTTTCTTTTAGTGTGTGAACCTGTGCCACTTCTTAAAATGTGACTTAATAGAGATGTTTAAAAAGAAACAAACATTGTAAAATAGAAAGAATGGAGAAGAAAATGTTAATGTAAACACAAAGTGAAAATTCAGTGTTGGAATGCGTAGAACATGATGGCTATTTGTAGGTTCAGGCATTTGGGGAAGAAATTTATGCTACAATATTAAGATGAAATAGAGATGTTTAGCAGTGGGTATCCAAGAATATTTGACTTGTACAAGTCATTGCACCATATACAGGGAAAAAGTAGGGCACTATATAGGAAAATTGAAATGTGTGCATATATGGATTGGGAAATGCACTGGTGAGAGAACATGCAGGGATAACCCACAGGTGATGACTGCAACAGTGAAACACGAAGAACATTAGATGTTTATGCAAGGAGGTAGAATTCTGAAGTATACAGGAGTGGAAGTGAGTGTGTGAGTGTGAAATGGTAAGGAAAAGAGAAGATGAAGAATGCAGAAGCAATGCTGAAGTGTTACAGAACTTAAGGATACTGCAGTAAATTTTATAGAAGAAAGGAAACATTTGAGAAGTTTGAGAATAAATGGGAAAGGAGGATGGATTTGGAAGCTTTTATGAAATTATTTATTTTTTGACATAACATGGAAGAAAGTGAAAATCTGGCACATTGCATAAAACATGTTAGTGAAGAAACGGGGGGATAGTAGATGAAGGGCAGCTAAGTGGGGGTACTGAAGAGATAAGAGATAATGGTTAAGTACATAGGTTAAGGATATAAGACAATGAGGATACAGAATGCTTTATATGTTAGGAGACAAAAACTGCTTGACTTTTCAAGGTCTGTGGGGAAAAAATGAATAAAACTAAAAGATATTCAGGAGGTTATGGTAGATGAGGTTAGTGGGTAAAGTGAAATAGGTTAGAATGCATCAGTAAGCAAGTGCATTTTGTTGTAATAGTTAAGGAAGCAGTTGAACCTCAGTCCCGGAATGAATAAGATAACAGTGGGGTAATGTTTTTATTTATTTATTTGACATTCGGCTACCGGGAAAGTCCGACTGGGCAAGAAGCCCATTTTCAGAGGAGACCTGAGGAGAAAAGTTCCAACATACAGAAAAAAATGAACAACAGAGTAAAGCTGTCACATAATTAACAATCAAAGCAAAACACAAAAGAATTAGTGTGCAGATGAACAAAAACCATGTACATACATTTTTCCATGTGTAGGCATATATGAGCATATTGTAACACAAACTTAACTTATACAGAGAAGATCAACTAGTGTTTTTACAGGTATTTATTTTGAATAGGAAGTTAGCAGTGTGTGGCACATGGAAAAAGCTTAATCATGGAGAAGAAGGAAAGAAAAGTGTGGTTATTACATTATTATCATCAGAACCAGAACAGAGAAAAACAAAACCCATTTTTTTTCAGATGTGCATGAAGCCATGTACAGACAGTATTACATGTGGAAAACAGGCATATTCAAGCATATTAACACAAATCAAATTTAGGTTTTATAGGGAACATTAAAAATGTATTTACAAGATAAGCATTTTAGAGTAGGAAGTTTATCAGAAAGTGATATACAAGATGAATATATGGGAGGGTATAGTTGTATCTTGAAGAAAATAGTATAGATATATGTCATTACATTAGAAATTGGCTATGTAATTGGCCAGAGTTATCTGAAGTATAGTGTCAACATAGACTTTTTTATAGAGCTAACAGAGAAACAATAGTTAGAATAGGAGATAGAGGTGGTGAAAAGAGTGAGGAGAAAGTACATAAGATGGAGAGTCAGTAAGAAAGTGGTAGGATAAGTGATAAACACTGGGTGTTAGGGATTAGGTCGAATATAATAGGGTATCTAAGATAGGAGAAGGAAAGGTTAGAGTTAGTGGGGTGATAGTAGCATTACAGATAAAGATGGAGGACAGGAGGTAGACGGAGGAGGAAGAGGAAGAGAGGTACTAGGGCTAGAGTTAACTGGGTTGGAACATGGACAGTTGTGTGACCTAAGAAGGAAGTCTTTTAGTATAAGCTTAACTTTTTTGTGGTTTGCGGTTGTTCTGATATCTAAAGGTAGTGCATTCCATAGTTTGGTCACCGAATAACAGTATAGACATTGACTAGCAACTTTGTCTGGTTTACGTAAAGTTAGAAGTTGCTTGTCCTCAGAGCGAAAGGCCAGCTAGGGTATATTTATTTTTATTTATTTATTTATTGCATTTGTTTACCGGGAAGGTCCACTGGGCCTACGTGAGCCCATTTTCAGTGGAGGCCCGGGGAGAAAAGCTCCACATGACATTAAACATGTTGAAGATTACAATAAAGATAGAAAGCTAGTTACAGTTACATAGATAGCTAGAAGGCAAATACATAAAAATACGGACATATAGTTACAATTACATAGATAGCTAGAAGGCAGTGCAGTAACAGTCTTAGGCATTGATTTAACTATGATATTAGAACATGCAGAGTACCTACATATTGACCAGGTGAGTGGATAGAGGAGGGGTGAAGTGGGAGTGGCACAGTAGGGGAAGATAGTGAGAGGGTTATTTTTGGTATGGGCATAACCAGCAGGAGGAAAGGTGTTGTCTAATTGATTTTTTAAAGAGTGGAGGGTAGGTGATGGAGATTACTGTGGTTGGGAAGGTATTCCAAAGTTTGGAAACAGTGAAGAAATAGAGCATTTCACCGGCTGGGAGGTGGGGTTTGTCTACCTTAAGCAGTGTTTTATTTTCTGATCTAAGAGTTTGGTTGGTACAATGATAGTAAGGAGGAGAGAGAAGGACATGCTGTGGGTTTATATATCATTTTATGTGCAGTAGTTAAGTGTAGGTAGTTGGGATAGAGTGGTAGCTCTAGCCAGTTTAGTTGTTGCAGCGAGGAACAGTGGTGTGATGAGGATCTACCATTGGTTGCAAATCTGGCAACCTTATTGTAACATGAGTTGAGCTTTGTTTTAAATGATGAGTGGATGTTTGCGAGTATGGGGGTACCATATAGCAGGGATGGAAGTAGAAAGGCTGAGGCTAGAGTCTTATTTCAAATCCATGAATGTTGTTAATAATAATAGGGATATGTGTAAGAAAAAAAGCACTTATATCCCTCCAAGCCATAAAAAAGTGTCTAATTTTGAGGAATTAGTTAGTTTTGATATCCAGTGGTTTAATAAAACGACTAATAAATATTTGCTAAAAGACAATTTAAACGTGAAGCAGAGGCAGTGTCTGGTACTATTATCTAGGAATAAAAGTATAAGAGTTATGAAACCAGACAAAGGGGAGGGGGTATTGTACTTTACAATATGATTGATTATATAAATGAAATGCAGAAAATATTAACGGAGTCTGGTAATTATGATGTAACGTCTTTAAATGAGATTAATATATGTTATAAGAAAATTGATTTGGCATTAAATGAATATTTAATAGACCAAAGAATAACTGAAGATCTACATAATTTTATGAAAGTTGAATTTCCTATTTTGGCTACCATTGTAGGTATCCCCAAGGTACATAAGAATATAGTCAAACCTCCTTTTCGCCCATCATATCAGGTAGTAAATCGAAAACATTTCCAATTGGAGTGGTTATTGACAGATGGATTAAACTGATCTACGATAATATTCCACATTTGGTAAAAGATTCCTGGATGTTTTTATCCCACCTTACTCCAGAAATGTGGAAGGAAAAGTTAATTTACATTACTATTGATGTGGTCGACTTGTTTTAGAGTATACCTGGAGACCAAGGTTTGGATGATTTTTGTAGTAGTTTAAGGAAACATTCTAATATGAGTTGGGACCGCATCAATCTTATTACTGATATGATGGGTATTGTGTTAGACAACAACTTTATATATTTTGAAGGGGAATGCTACAAACAAACTAGAGGTGTAGCTATGGGGGCTTCGTGTGCCCCCATATTTGCCAATATGGTTATGTTGGAGTGGGAAAATAATTATATATTTAAGAGCGAATACTATAAACATATATTCTATTACACTAGATTTTTGGATGATATGTTTATTTTATGGAATGGACCAGAAGACATTATTAAAGAATTCATTGAACATATCAATCAGAATAGTGAGTTTTTTAAAGTTTACACATAACATTAGTAAGGAAGGAATATCTTACTTAGATAAATTTATAAGGCATGCTAATAATGGATTTCAATCTGAAATTTATCGGAAAGATACATTCTCTAATGGATATTTAGAATACTCCAGTGATCTTCCAAAACACATATTGAAAAATATATTTAAAGGGCACAAATGTCATCAAATTTTATGGTGATGGAAAAGGAGTTGGAATTTATTACATCTATGTTTGCCAATAGGGGTACCCAAGATGGTTATTAGAAGACATATCTAACTATGTTAGGAATGAATGGGGTAAAAAGTACCCCCCTTACTGGGTGTTGAAATTAACAACATTAAGGTGAACAAAGTCACGAGTGTTACTAATCCCTCCAACAGAGTATGTGTTTTGATGTATACACCAATATGTTAATGATATCAAGAATATCATTATAAGACATTGGAACTCATTAATAGTAGATGATGAGGTAAAAAATACAGTGGGTTTAAGACCTAGTTTTGTATATAAGATGGGTATGAATATCAAACAGTACCTGGAGCATGGCACTAGAGATCCAATAAACACCAACAAAAATGGAGTAACTAGGAGATGTGGGTCATGTAATCAGTGCTCAGTCATCAATGAAAGTGAAGGTTGCAGATTGTATGACATAAATAAGACCTACATAAAATTTAAAAGGGGTAATTGTAATATGAAAAACAACATTTATTTGGCAAAATGTGTATTATGTTCCTCGTTTTATATAGGTAAGACAGAGAGACAGCTGCGGAAGCATATATACGATCACCTATATAAAATAAGAACTAAAGACAAAGATCGCACTTTATAGGCACATAAAAAACATGATGATGGACACAGTTTTAGGTTTGCAATTATCGATCAGGTGCAATATTCTACCCGGGGAGGAAATTTTAAAGCCATTTTAAGTAAAAAGGAGACCGTCTGGCAAATATAGACGGATGCATCCAGGGAACCAGGTTTAAATGAGTATGTATCAATAAAACCTTTTCTGGTATTGCAATAATCATGTATATTGTTCTTTCCGTATCAATTTTATTATAATCTTATCATATGTCTATGGTCAACATATTTTATGTATATATTAGTGGTGTTATTGCACTAATAGTATTATGGTATGAAAAATGTAATTCATGCATTCATTTAGTAGGCACTGGCTAGGGGAGTATACAAAAGCAGCCTACAGTATAAGCTGTTATAATATACCCGTTGATTGATTTAAGAATTACATTTTAGATCTATATGAAATATACTTTATATTTTTAGTATATATATGCTCATATCTATTTAATATTTAAGTTATTGGAAATGAATTGAGTGATGTCCATTGAAATTGAAAGAAGGTTGTTCTATTTTTTGTATTGTATGAATGATAGTATATGATTGTAGGCACTAGCACTTTAAATTTGTGAAGCGCATACTTGGCGCCAAAAAGGTTTTAAAAGATATTTTTGTCACAATGTTATTGTTCTGAAGAAGTCTGCATAGTTGCAGATGAAAGCGCTAAACCTAGTTGTACTTTACTATTGTATTTGAGTTCTTTTATTAAAGTTTATTCAGTCCGAGCCGTGTTCTCATCACTGCCTATTATAAACATAGCCGATGGTGGGTTGCCGTCCGTTTTCTTAATTCAGGTGGTGTTTTTGCTACTAGAGCTACAAGTGTATTGAATTAGGAAATTTGGCAGTTGGCAGTGTGGATATTGAAAAGGAGGGGACCAAGGATGGATACCTATGGGCCTCCTGTTTTTTATTGGTTAGGAAATGAGAGAGAGAACCTTGCCATTTTACACTGTGTTGTCTATCGGAAGGTAGCTAGAAAATCATTGTAAAGAAGACAGAGAGAGCAAGGGAGGAAAGTTGCTGTAAGAGTTTAGTGTGTGAGATGGTATCAAAAGTTTTAGATAGATCAAGAAAAAGTGCTGAGGTAAGTTGGCCAGAGTCTGTTGCTTTATTGACTATGTATAAGAAGGATATAATTGCAGTAGTAGTAGTAGTATGTGCTGGTCTAAAGCTGTGTTGGGTGGGTGTTAGAATTTTGTTATGGATGAGGTGGTCTAGTAGTTGTTTATCTACACATTTTTCTAAAACTTTGGAAGGAGGGGTTAGAATGGAAATTGGAGATGGACAGTTTATTGAAAATTTTCCACCTTTGTGTAAAGGAGTTTTAATGGATTTTTTCTGGGGGGAGGGGGGATTTTATGATTGATCTGTTAATGCAAATGCTGACACGATAGGCTATGGCATCAGCAGTGATTTTCAAGCACTCGTCTGGAAGGTTGTCTGCAGAAAAAGAGCAAGATTTTATTTGATGTAGTAGATATGCCTATAGCTCGTGGGTATAGGTTGTAGTGACATGTATGGGGTTTAGAGAATGAGGTAAAGATATTTTGAGATGTGAGGGATGAGAGCGCAGTAGGACTGGGAGGTTGAGAGAGAGGAAAGTCTCGATTATTTGTGGGATTGGGACTAAGGAACTTGTTAGTATCACTGACCGCGTTAGCTATACTTTCTGCAACGTGAGAGTTAAACATTTCTGCAACTTGTGATTGAGATTTGCCTGTGAATGGGGTGGGGTTTTGTTTGGATCCTGTGGTAAGAAGTGTTGAAATGGTGCCCCCAAATTTTTGGAGGTTATTATTGTGGTTGGTTAGTTGTGTGAAATATTGTTTTTTAGCAATAGTTATATGTTTTTTTGCCTGATTATGTAGTTGTCTGAAACCACGGTGGTGCAGCGATAGCATTGTCACCTCATAGCAAGAGGGTCTCCCGTTTGATTCTCGGCTAGAGCGCCTTCTATGTGGAGTCTGCATGTCCTCCCCGCAGTCGAGTGGCTTTCAAAAGACATGCATGAATGGGTGTGCCTTCGTTGAAGGTTGGGCGTCGAGCTGGCACCATAAAAATTGACTGCCAATCATTAGTGGACTGGAGTTCCGCTATGGCGACCCCTAACTGAGAAAAGCTGAAAGAACAACAACAACAATGTAGTTGTCTGTACGTTTGCAGGGTGCGATCATTTCTGATCTTCTGCCATTCCTTCCAAGCTTTATCTCTGTTAGTAGTTTTCTTAGTGGATTTTATTATTAGCCGGGGTGTTTAAGGCAGTGTGTGAAGAATGTTACCACTAGTGCTTCAGGAATTTGTACTGTCCGTGAATGATGTCCCTTTTAGAGAAGAGTTATTAAATTTTGCACATAGAAAGAAAGGTGATAGAGCTGAAATACAAAAATACAAAAGGCATATACATTTGCTGAATGTGGACTACAAAATTCCTATGAAAATTTTGGGAAGAATTGAGTAAGCTGAGCTAGGAAAGGTAATTTATAGCACCAGACATGGTGTGAAGGGAAGAAGCATTGTGGATTCCTTGTCGAGTGAGAGAAATAAATAAGTTAGTGTACTTTTTGTGAAAACAATCTTTTGGTAGTGTGCGTTATAGATTATTCTAAGAAAATAAGTAAAGTAAATAATAAATGGTGGTATATTGTACAGTGTTAGAAAGATGTGACGTTATCACTCCACCTTCCACTGCTTATAGGAATCTAGTCTGGCAGGACTCTGACAACTTAACACCAAAAACACAGACATGCCACCAAACTCCTTCCATTTTCTCACAATTCTGTGCACAGAAGGAACCCCCTCTCTCAATCTCCTTTGCTGCACTTCAGTGCAATTGCATCTACTGGGTCTTCCAGACTACTGTTCAATTTGGAAATGTTTTTCTTTTTCTCCATTTTTGGGAGGTGTTAGCAGGAGGGCTTTTGGTTTTTAGTTCTGTCTCATGAACACTTTCAGATGTTCTTCGTGTTTCACTGTTACAGTCATCACATTTGGGTTATCCCTGCCAGGGTAGCCCTCGGCCGGCCCGAATAGCAGAGGCTTAGTATTTCTACGTCAAGTGCTGTTGCTTCAGGACTGACATCAGGTCATCAGTAGTATAAAGTAAGGCGTCCGACTCCATTACACCAGTCTTTCTTGCCGAGGAGCCCAAAGCAGAAGCAGGTCGCACGAGTGCCGGTCAGCCGCTATCTGAGTTTCATCTCCGAATTGAAGCTGAAGTCTTCTAAAGCTAAGTACCCCATTGGGGATCCTTTTTTCTTGCTCTAACTGATGTCAGAAAAAGTTAACAATTGTCTCGCCTGTAGAAAGCAAATACCACAATGAGACTTTCATTCTTACTGCGTCACTTGCTTAGGCCCAGACCACGATGTCCCACGCTGTTGCTTTTCTGCTTTAATGCCTGAATATCGTCGGGCCCTTATTGTAGCTAGATATTTTCGCTTACAGTCCTCGAATTCCGATATGGCTTCCGTAAGCCATCCGACAGCAGATCTTCTGAAGAAACATAAGGATAAAGACAGAGACAGACCGCACAGGTCCAAACCTACCGATGACACTTCCGTTAAGCTAGTCGTCAGTTCTCTGGTCCTCAGTGAGGCGCTTTCACAGCCCCTGATGCCCGCTTCTGTGGATTTGCAGCCCACTACCAAGACCCTTTCAGAGCCCGGTATGCCACAGAACTCTTCTTCGACTAAGGATCCTGTGGTTGTCTCTACCTTGGATGGGTCTGGAGCCACTAAACAGGCTCCGGCTTCTGAGGAAGTACTTCGCACTACTGATTCTCGACACAAACCAACGACTTCTTTCACGTCTTACCGTTCTCTCGAAAACTGAGTTTCTAAGGCCCAGGGTATGAACCACACCCAAGAAACCGACAACCCAATCTCGGACACCTGCTTTCTTGCCTCAGTCTCAAATGCTTAAAATGGCGGAAGATCTTATCATGCTGATTAGGGAAAGCCAAGCTATCCCTTCCAAAAGAAAGAGATCTGTCCCCAGTAGTTTTATCTGAACAGGAGCCTGATGACTCTTATGCATCTGAATATGAAGACATGCAACCCCTCTCTGGTTATGAGGATTCTGATGCAGAGAAATCTATTCAGCCTCTCCACCCGAGGACTTTTCCTTTGGGGAAACCCTTTATACCTTAAGGGAGCATTTCCAATGGGAATGTCAGGACTACCCTCAGTCTAAAAAGATACTCTGAGATTTCTTGGATCTTCCAAAGCACAGGCCCCTGGCCATTCGTCATGTCCTGGATGTTGTGGATGATGTTTTCATGTAATCTAGTTTGACTTCTGACACCCTCCCTCCTGCTCCCAGAAAACCTGACCGGTATTAGAGTCTCTTGACTCGAACAAATTTATTTTCAAAAATCCTACTGCTGACCCTGAGGTAATTTCTCAAGGGCCTAAAGGAATTGAAGCAACATCTACTAAGAATCCCACCCCCTCAGATAGTGATTCCCAAGTACTAGACAGATGGGGTAAAAAAGTATACATCTCTGCTACTCTTGCTGTCAAAACACTAAATTGTCAATTCCATATGCTAAAAGTTCAGCAACATACCATGGAACTCCTCAAACAAAAAGTATCTTCCTTTCCTGCTTGTGCAGAAAATAAAGAGTTACAAGAGTTAATGCATTCTGCAAGTCAAGTAACTAAACACACCTTACACTGTGGTTTTGACGCCCTAGAAGCTTAAGTAACTAAACACACCTTACACTGTGGATGTTCTTCATCTCACATTGCTGCAGTCCTTACACTTGGGTAGTCCGCTGTCCTCGGTCGGCCCGAATATCCTGACATCAGGGGGTACAAATGCGCATGACCGACGCCATATCCTCAGTCTTTTTGCCGCATGGTCCGATGCAGAACGTTCTGAAATTAGTTTCAGACAATATTTTGTTTTTCTTGCCTCAGTGGTTTACCGGATGTCAGAAAAAGTGAATAACTGTATTTCTTGTGGGAAACAGATACGCATAGAGATTATCATAATTTGTGTATACCTTGTTTGGGACCTGAGCACGGCGTTGTTGGGTGTCGCTTGTGCTAGGTTCAATAAGCGCATTTAAGCGTAGGTTAGATTGTGCCAGGTTGGTCTTTGGGAAGAGGTGCAACTATAATATGCCGCCGGATACTCCGGCGCCTGCTTCTTCAAAGAAGCGCAAAGACAAAGCAGCTAAACCCAGACTAGAAGAGTCGTCCCGGACGCCGGTTTTATCAGTGGAACCGGTGGTTCCGACGGATGCCTCTCTGGAGCCCCAGGGGGGAACTTTGATTTTGCAGGATGTGGCCTCCCAGGAGGCAGGTCAGGCTGAAGGGGCTTCTCAGGTAACTGTACTCCCCTCCCTTCCTAAGGTGACTAGGCCCTCTCCTTCTGTTTCTAAGGCTTCTCCCAAAGGTAGGTCAGGTATAGCTTCTGTGGGTGTCACTCCTAGCTCTTCAGGTTCTGTGCCCAAGAAGCATATGCTTAAAATGGCAGAAGATTTAATTACCTTGATTAGAGGTTCCATGCCCCCTCCTGATAAGAGGCCTAGAGTGGAACCAGAGTTGGGGGGTTATGAGCAGGCTTCGGATGTGTCTGAGTCTTTGGCTGAAGACTTGCAGGAGTATTCTCCTTATTCTGATTCTGATGTGGATGATTCTACTCCTTCTGCTTCTCCTCCTGAGGATTTTTCTTTTTCAGAGACTCTTCATTCCATGAGGGAGCACTTTAAGTGGGAAGGTCAGGAGTTCTCTGATTCCAGGAAAAGGCTTAGGGAATTTACCCCAGCATAGGCCTTTGGCAATACCTCCTGTTCTGAATGTTGTGGAAGATGTGTTTCAAGAGGCCTCTCTTAATCCTGATTCTTTGCCTCCTGCTCCTGCTAAACCGGATAGGTATTACAGGGTGCCTGAAGCTCATAAGTATCTGTTCAAGAGTCCTAGGGCAGACCCAGAAACTGTAAGTCAGGGGCCTAAGGGTGTTAAGGCTTCTGTTGTTAAAAATCCGGTTCCACCAGATAAAGAGGCCAGGGCTTTGGATAGATGGGGAAAGAAAGTTTATACTTCCTCCACTCTAGCTATGAGGGCTTTGAATTGCCAGTTTCACATGTTGAAATACCAAAAATATCTACTTTCTCAATTGAAGTCTAAGGTAGATGCTCTGGCGGAAGGTATTGAGTGTAAGATTTAGTACATGTTTCTGAGCAGGTGGGTAAGCATTCTTTGCAATGTGGTTTTGATGCTGTACAGGCCTGGCTGCCACTGAGGCATGCCTGGCTAAGGGATCAGAATTTATCTGACCATGTTAAGTCAAGGATTTTAGATGCTCCTTTGCAATCTGATGTGTTGTTTGGTTCCTGTTGAGGCAGTCTTGAAGAAAATGGAAGACAAGGCTAAGTCTATGCAGACTGTTAAGGAATTTTGCAGGTTCAGCCTCAAGTTTAGTAGGAATTGGCGTTTCAAAGAGTGGACGCATCCTTCTTATGATTCCCAGTCTAGGGGTAGGTCTAGACTTGGTAGCGGCAGAGCTCAGGGCTCTTTCAGGCCTAGAACAGGGAGTTCACCTGCACAGTCTTGGTGAGGGCAGGGGTCAGTCAACAGACCCAATGACCTACCTTTTCAGCTGCCAGAGCCTTCTCATCTGGCAGCACCTTTGGGAGGAAGGTTGGCACTTTTCAAAGAAAATTGGAGTTTACTTACCCAAGACAGATGGGTATTGGACATTATTTACCACGGTTACAGGTTCTATTTCCATACCTTGCCTCCTTTCAAAGGCATGCCAGACATTCCTCCTCAACAAAGAATAGAGGCTCGCAAACAGATTTCTCAGTTACTTCAAATAGGGGCCATACAGCCGGTCCCTGTGCCAGAAGTGGGCCTAGGATTTTATTCTCGCCTGTTCCTAGTACCAAAGAAGGGGAACACGTGGAGACCAATTTTGGATTTATCTATCCTCAACACTTATCTGGACATTCCCAAGTTCAAAATGTTGACGTTACAACAGCTTTTACCTCTGCTGGGCAAAGATCATTGGATGGTAACTTTGGATCTCAAAGAGGCTTACCTTCATGTTCCTATCAGACTGAGTTGCAGAAAGTATGGCTGGGACTTCTCATTATCAGTTCTCTGCATTGCCCTTTGGCTTATCTACTGCGCTCAGAGTGTTCACGAAAGTTCTGGCTCCAGTGATAGCTTTCTTCAGGCTAAAAGGAATACAAATCTATCCTTATTTGGACGATTGCCTGATTCTGGCTCAAGGAAGGGCGAGCTTCTTCATCATCTGGAATATGTGATAGCAGTGCTAAGATGCCTGGGGTATTCTGTGAACGAAATAAAGTCCAGTCTAGTACCCTCTCAGGACATGTGCTTTCTGGGTGTAAGACTGAATACAGCATCCCAGATGGCCTTTTGACCCCGGACAAACAAAAGAATCTTTCCCTTTACTTTCATCAATTGTCTCATCAGTCCAGGCTGACTGCAAGGACAGTCCTTCAAGCCTTGGGGTTCATGGCATCTTGTATTCTGGTGCTTCCCAATGCCAAACTGCATATGAGGAAGCTGCAATGGTATCTCAAGAATGTATGGACGCAGCACTGCCAGGATCTGGACACTGTCATTCAAATAATACCTTGCATTCGAAAGGAATTTTTGTGGTGGGCTGAGGAATGTCACCTAAACAAGGGACTCTCTGTGACCCGGCCAGAGGCGAGTCAGATTCTAACGACAGATGCCTCAGACAAAGCTTGGGGAGCTCATCTGAATGGAAAGTGGATACAAGACAAGTGGCCTGCCAGACTACAACATCTACATATCAACTTGAAGGAGATGTTAGCAGTCCAGTTTGCATTAATAGCTTTCAAGGATCTACTTCTTCCAGGGCAGGTGTTGATTCTAACAGACAACACAACTGTCATGTGGTACATCAACAAGCAAGGGGGAACACATTCCTATCCTCTATGCAGGCAAGCAATGATTTTGTGGGAAACTGCTCTCAGTTTACAGCTCAATCTTCAGGCAAGGTTTCTGCCGGGAGCACAGAACTCCTTAGCAGATGTGTTGAGCAGGCAATTATGGATCCCAGTGGAAATTGGATCCTCATGTATTTCAGAAATTGACAGTGTCATGGGGAACTCCAGACATAGATCTGTTCGCTTCTCCACTAAACCACCAGCTGCCAAAGTATTGCACAAAAAGGTTTCATCCCACAGCCTGGAAAGTGGATGCTCTTTTTTTCAATTGGAGAAATCTTCATGTGTATGCCTTTCCACCTCTGCCTCTCCTCCCAAAGGTACTTCTAAAGGTCAGACAGGACAAGCCAAGGATGATTTTAATAGCTCCAGATTGGCCTCGACAGCACTGGTACCCATTACTGAGAAGTCTGCGGGAGCCTCCTTGGCCTTTACCTTTGATTCCTCACCTGTTGTCTCAGGAGGACAGTCATTTACTCAATGTCAAGCTTCACTCTCTACACCTAACAGCCTGGCATATTCTGTTTTGAACCATAGAGGGTCTCAACTTCCACAGCAAGTTTTGAATGTGATTTTGGAAGCTAGACGGCCTAGTACCAGGAAAGTGCGCTGATAAATGGAAGAGATTTTTATTTTGGAGTGCAGCAAAGGATTTTGATGTGTCTGAGCCTAATTTAAGTGTGGCTCTTCAATATCTCACTGAGTTATTGGACAAGGGTTTGTCCTTCTCTTCTATTAAGGTTCATGCTGCAGCAATTTCAGCTCACTATGACTGTGTTCCACCATTGTTTTCTCATCCTTTGTTCAAGCAATTTCTTAGAGGGCAAAGAATATAAGACCCCGCGTAGAGCTCCTACTCCTGCTTGGGATCTCAATTTTGTGTTGGAGAAACTCACTCTACAACCTTTTGAGCCTGCAGCTACTGCTGAGTTGAAATATTTATCATGGAAGACTGCTTTTTTGTTGGCCATTACCTCTGCAAGAAGGGTTTCTGAATTGCAGGCCCTTATGGCGGTTGAGCCTTTCTTAATTTTCCATAAGGATAGGGTATCTTTGCGTACTAATCCTTCCTTTATGCCTAAAGTGGTTTCTAGTGTGGCTTTAAACCAAACTATTCATTTGCCTACTTTTTATGCAAATCCCCAAAATAAAGGGGAAAAGATTCTGCACACTTTGGATGTACATAGGCAGTTGCGTTATTATTTAAGCAGGACTAAGGAGTTCAGGCAGTCTCAGCAGTTATTTGTTTCTTTTGCTTTGAGTTCTCAGGGTAAGCCTGTGTCAAAACAAACTATTTCTAAGTGGATTGGGTTTTGCATTGCTTTCTGTTATTCCCATCATGGCAAAGAGATTCCAGCTGGGATTAGGCCTCATTCCACTAGGGCTACTGCCACTTCAACAGCTTTTTTAAGGGGGGTGGCAACTAAGGATATTTTGGAGGCAGCTACTTGGAGTTCAGTTCATACTTTCTCTAAGCACTACCACCTTCCACTTTACTCTAAATCTAGGGCTGGTTTTGCCACTGCTATTTTACAGGGCATTTTGGCAGCTCCTGCTTCCTTATAATTTTTGCCATCCTCCCTTACCTCTGCTTTGGGATTCTACCCAAGTGTAAGGACTGCAGCAATGTGAGATGAAGAACATAGTACAGTTTTGTACCTACCATAAATGTAGATGTTCGAAGATCCACATTGCTGCAGTCTTATCCTCCCTCCTTCCCCTCTGTATTTAGAGGTGGTTGTGTGGGTTGGATTGTAATTATTGTATATATTGTATTCTTTGTACATATTGTTAGTGCTAGGGTGGTTGGTTGGTTGTTTGCTGTTTTTTGGTTTTGACCTTCTTTTTAGGGTCTTCTGACATCTGGGGCAAGAAAAGACTGAGGATATGACGTCGGTCATGCGCATTTGTACCCTGACGTCCTGATGTCAGTCTAATGCGCCTTGACCGACGTCAGCCTTATACTTTGATATTCGGGCCGACCGAGGACAGCGGACTACCCAAGTGTAAGTACTGCAGCAATGTGGATCTTCGAACATCTACATTTATGGTAGGTACAAAACTGTACTTTTTGATGCCCTAGAAGCTTCTTGCAGGGCAGCCGTCACCGGTTCTGTCCTTAGAAGGCATGCTTGGCTTAAGGAACAGCCCTTGCCAGGGTATGTCAAACCTAAATTATTGGATGCACCCTTGCACAAAGACAACTTATTTGGCACCAGGGCAGAGGAGGCCTTAAAAAAGATGGAAGAAAAAGCTAAATCTTTGCAGACAGTTAAGGATTTCCTACAGGTCCAGCCACCCAGGTTCAGCAGACATTGCCCCTCCAAGCACTGGTTCTTTCCTGCTCCCTCCAGGTCAGTTCCGCCCAGACACCAGGGAAGCAGACCCCCCCCCCCCCAGACAGCAGCCACAGGGAGTGCAGAAATCAATGCAATAGAGTTCCTCCACTTCAAAACCAGGGAATGCAAAGCCACCCCCTCATGGTAAGAACTCACAATGACTCTCCCCTACCCCCTCCTTCTGCCCACCTGCACTTGCCCCAGGAGAAAAACTCGCCTTCCATGCAAACACCTGGGCCACCATTACCAATGACCATTTGGTCCTCAACATAGTGTTCCAGGGATACAAATTTTCTTTTCACACTCTCCCAACCCCAGAAGGGTTCCCAGATCTTTCTCCAAACCAGTGGGCAGAGGTGAAAAAGCAAGTCCTTTCCCTGCTGTCTATCAGGGCAATAGAGCATGTTCCTGCAGAAAAGATTGGCCAAGGTTTCTACTCCAGCCTTTTCCTGGTACCCAGAAAAGAGGGCAAGGTTTCTACTCCAGCCTTTTCCTAGTATCCAGAAAAGAGGGCACCTGGCACCCCATCCTCAATCTATCCATTCTAAACACCTTCCTGGTGATACCAAAATTCAAAATGCTCACCCTCCAGCAACTGCTACCTATGCTATCCAAGAATGCTTGGCTAGCCATCCTAGACCTAAAAGAGGCCTACCTCTACATTCCTATCAGGGAATCATGCAGGAAATATCTACGTTTCAGGGGAGGATCTCTGCACTTTCAGATCTCTATGCTTCCCTTTGGCTTATCTACTGCTCCCAGAGTTTTCACAAAATGTCTGGCTCCCGCCATTGCCTTTTGCAGACAAAGGAATATCCAAATTTACCCATACTTAGACGACTGCCTAATTCAGGCAGACAGTCAGGAAAAGCTGCTGAAGCACCTGGCCTTTGTAAAGTCCCTACTGACCTCGCTAGGGTACACTATCAATGAATAGAAATCCAAACTAGTACCCACCCAAAGGATTATATTCCTGGGAGCAAGCCTGGACTCAGCATCCCAGATGGCATTCCTTACACCAGAAAAGCAAACTTACCTGACAGCCTACTTCTCTCAACTAGCCACCAGACCCCAGTTATCTGCAAGGAAAATCCTGCAAGCTGTCAGGTTCATGGCATCTTGCATTCTACTCATTCCATATGCCAGACTGCATATGAGGAAACTTCAGTGGTACCTAAAAAGCTTTTGGTGTTAACTCTCTCAGGACCTGGCAACTCTTATACCTTGCCTAAGGAAAGATTTTCTTTGGTGGGCAGCAGCATGCTCCCACAACAAGGGACTACCTTTCTCACCACCCCCTGCTGCCCAGATCCTCACCACAGATGCATCAGACTATGCCTGGGGTGCATACCTGGATGGCAGATGCATGCAGGGCCAATGGAGCCCACTGCAAATCCATCTGCACATCAACAAAAAAGAGATGTTAGCTGTCCAGCACGCATTGACAGCTTTCAGGCCCCTTCTCTCCCCAGGGGCTCTCCTGATCAAAACTGACACCACCACTGTGATGTGGTATATCAACAAGCAGGGAGGGACTCACTCCTACCCTCTATGTAGGCTGTCAATGACACTTTGGCACACAGCCTCTGCCATGCAACTCCACCTGTTAGCACAATTCTTGCCAGGCTCTCTAAACTTTCTGGCAGACAACTTAAGCAGAAATCTTCTGGACCCACATGAGTGGCAGCTAAACCAAAGAACCTTCACCCTGATAACTCAGAAATGGGGCACCCCGAAGGTCGACCTTTTTACTTCCAACACCAACCATTAGCTCAGCAAGTTCTGCACCAGTGAGCCTCACTGCATGGCCTGGAAAGTGGATGCCCTATCCTTCCCCTGGGTCAACCTCTCGGTCTATGCATTTCCTCCTCTACCTCTCATCACCAGGGTACTGCTCAAAATAAGGGTAGAAAAACCAAGGACAATTCTGATTGCTCCAGACTGATGTTGCCAACACTGGTACCCACTGCTGCGCAGCCTGTCCCCACTGCCACCATGGCATCTCCCTTAGACCCCAACCCTCCTTACCCAGAGGGAAGGAGAATTCATGCCCAATTGCAGACCCTCAATCTGGCAGCCTGGCTTATTCCCTGACCACTGATCAATCTGCCAATCTCAGTAAACAGGTACTAGATGTTATACATGAGGCTAGGTGCCCTAGCACTAGAAGGTCTTATGCTGACAAATGGAAAAGGTTCTGCACTTGGATTCAGGCTAAGGGAGCCAAAATGGCACAGCCCTCCCTACCTTTCATCCTGGATTACCTAGCTGACCTACTACACAATGATCTCTCCTTTTCCTCGATTAAAATTTATGCCTCTGCTATCTCTGCTCATTTAAACATCAAGCACCCACTTTTCTCACCCTCTCTGATCAAACAGTTCCTAAGAGGGGCTAGCAACGTAAGGCCACCCAGAAGAGCACCTATCCCATCTTGGGACCTAAACTTTGTGCTGGAAAAGCTCACCCTACCCCCCCTCCCCTTTGAACCAGCATCTTTAGCAGAGTTAAAGTTTCTCTCCTGGAAAACAGCCTTGCTTCTGGCCATTACTTCAGCCAGAAGAGTCTCTGAGCTACAAACACTCATGGCTGTAGAGCCCTTCATCGTCTTCCATGCTGACAGGGTGTCCCTCAGGACTAACCCATCCTTCATTTCCAAAGTGGTGTCCAGTGTGGCTCTCAACCAATCCATTTATTTGCCCACCTTTTTCCCTAACCCACAAAACAAGGGGGAGAGGAACCTGCACTCTCTAGATGTGCACAGACAGCTCAGATTCTACCTAGACAGGACTAAATCATTCAGAAAGACCGATCAATTGTTGGTCAGGTTTGCTGCAGGGGCAGAGGGCAAAGCCATCTCCAAACCATTTCCAAATGGATAGCACACTGCATCCATTTCTGTTACAAGCAATGCAGGAAACCTCCCCCTAAGGGGGTCAGGACTCACTCTACCAGAGTAGTCTCCACCTCTGCAGCTTTGCTCAGAGGAGTGCCCACCAGGGACATCCTGGAGACTGCCACATGGACATCTGTTCACACTTTCACCAAGCATTACCACCTGCCAATCTTCTCCAAATCAAGGGCAGACTTTGCCACTGCAGTCTTGCAGGGCATCTTAGCCAGCCCCTAGTCTCCTTGACTGCTTCCACCCTTTACCTCAGCTTTGGGAATCAACCCAAATGTGATGACTGCAACAGTGAAACATGAAGAACATAGTACATAAATGTAGATGTTTGAGTGTATTCACTCTTACAGTCCTGGTTTACCTCCCTCCACCCCCCCCTTTTCTTCTCTCTCTCTCTGTCTCCTTACAAGGAACTTTTTGGTATTTACTTTCTACTGGTGGGGTTCTTCCACCATTTCCTGGCTCCCACTTGGGGGCTCCTGACAGTTAGGGCAAGAAAAAATTATGTAATGGTGTTGGCTGCCTTACTTTATACTATTGATGACCTGACATCAGTCCTGATGCGACAGCAACCGACACAGAAATATTAAGTCTCTGTTACTCGGGATGACCGAGGGCTACCCTGGCAGGGGTAACCCAAATTTGATGACTGCAACAGTGAATACACTCGAACATCTACATTTATGGTACACAACTGTACTTTCTTTGTATTACAGGCAAGTAGTTGAAAGTTTGAGTTATTACCTTAATATTTCTTCCGTCTTGGGATTTCTGCTTGGCAAACACATGTATTCTATATGCACCTATTATTTTTGAGCTACCACTGGGTTTTGCATCAGTAGTGATTAATCAAAAGTCTGTATATAAACACTTCCTCACCAGTTACATTCATTTCTGCCTTGTTGCAACCTAATACAACTTCTGAAAAATGGATGTTTCAACAGCAAGATGGGATGCATACTGCAGCTCCTGCATATTTCCGGAGAAGCACCTCTCCTAGATGCACATAACCAAGTTAGAATTATGAGTAGAGCTCCTTGCCCTGAAGACTGTGATGTTGCAGCTTAGACCCGAGCCCCCTGATTCAGTCTTTTAACCACCTCATTGTATTGTAAATAACCAGACACTGCATTCTCGTATCCTGTTTGGAGAGCGAGAATACATGTTGTGTGTTAAGACACAGACTGGGGCATTACCTGTGGGTGTTTGCATCCCTGAAGAAGAAACCATGCTGCAAAATTTCATGAACAGCATTTCCATTTATGTCACTGAATGGAGGATTTGGCATTTCTGTTTCGTCATTGTTTTCTGGATGTAGGGCACCTCACAGATCAGCATGTTCTTAACCTGTTCACCATTTTCAAGAATGTGGACATCCTCCAGGCTTGCTCAGTTCACCAAGACTAGGGGAAGCTGGCAGTGGAAGCTTTTTCTGTCAAGTAGCAGGGAAGGTTCCTGTAGGACTTCTCATTTCTCTCTGGGATAATGTGCCTAATCTCATAATTCAGAAAAGAAAGCACAAATCTTATTTTTGTTGTACCTTGATAGATTATAGATGTGTGACTTCAAGTTTTAATTTCCCTGGCAGTACAGAAAAGTATGCTGGATCCCCCTGGTTTGGACAACAACCATGCCCACTTCTAGGCTTGGCTGTTTGTTTACTTACCTTGCTTCCATAAAACCTTTTATTGGGAATTCTATAAGTGATTAAATCCACCAAGAAGCCTTTCATTCATGTTATCTGTTCTACCAAGTAGAGTAGATTGCCATGTGGCAAGAGGTTTTCTATGCCGTCTCAGCCTGTTAGCTTGCACTTTTTTTTTTTCAAGCTCTACTTGCCCGTTTAATCTGGTGAGCAGTTATGCTACAGACATAATGTTGGTCTTTGGCAATTTCTGTCACTGTGGACAAGCACTAGTAATTCAAACCGGGTTCCTATGAGTACAATGAAAATGCATTATGTCAAATGCGTTTTCGTCAACACATGTAGAGCGAACAGGCAAAACAGCGAAGCGGCTGTTAAGCGAATTCTTTCCCTGGGAAAGAAGTCGCTTGACTGCTTCGTTGTTTTGCCATGTTTTGAAGTGTAGTGTGGTCCCTTGTCCGCTATAGTTCCCGAGCATGATTGTGCAACAGTTGCTGACCTTAGGGTTAGAGTGCGGGTTAAGGTAAGTGCATATGTATGAAAGATTTTACTGTTTTATATTTTGTGTTAAATGTATGGTTGAGTTACGTGTGTATGTGTTTTCAGTTGTTTACTTTTGATTTGGGGGGTGTAGAATTAGGGTTAAGGTAAGTGTGTATGTGTTTGGAGCTGTTTATGTAAATGTGCGAGAGTTACTGACCTTAGGGTTAGGGTGCGGGTTAAGGTAAGTGCATATGGTTTAAAATGTTTACTTTTTTTTCCGTTAAATGTATGTTTGGGTTATGTGCATATGTGTATTTAATTGTTTACTGTTTTTTTGGGGGGTATAATTAGGATTGGGTATGTGTGTATGTGTTTGGAAGTGTGTAATGTGTTTTTTTTTTTTT
This sequence comes from Protopterus annectens, assembly GCF_019279795.1. NCBI lineage: Eukaryota > Metazoa > Chordata > Ceratodontiformes > Protopteridae > Protopterus > Protopterus annectens. The sequence goes on from NC_056725.1 coordinate 1,330,895,851, forward strand.
TGCGGGGGTTGGAACAGCGATTTCTTTCCCTAGGAAAGAAATCACTGTTCTTTGGATTCGACATTTTCGGCTTTCGCTGAAAATGTGTCAGTGTAACATCGTTCGCTGTTTTAAGCATTCTATGTTGCAATATAGACCCATTCAAACCTTTCCTTAAAATGTTCTGCATCTCTGCTGTTCTTTGAAGAACCGCTGTCTTTTCTGGAATTTGAGGTTGCATTTCATGACTGACAAGCTTGCCAACCGTGAATTAATCACTACTGGATCTATGGCTCCTAAGTTCATTTCTTGGAAGATGTTGTAGCAGTAATTTCATCATTTCTACTTGCAAGATCGTGGAGTTTTATGCCTTTTTTAAAAGAGCTATAAGCACTCTCTTAGAAGAATCTGGTGCAGCCTATAACTAAGCCCACGAGCCCCCTCCCCAACCCAGGTGGTTTTGGAACTCTTCTTAATCCAGTTTCTTCATTTCTCTGCATTCTTTTTCCTTGGTAGAACCTAAGGAAGAGAGATCCCCTTTACATGAAATGGTATACAACCACCATCGATTCCACTTAGAGAGAGAGAGAATGAAGTTTAGAAGATACAGCAGTTGTGCAAGTTCTTTTTTGTAAGAAAGGAGGACCCTGAAAAGCTAAGCAGACCATTTACAACATCTCCGAGTTTTCCTCCAAATAAATGCTGCTGACAAAGGTCTGTTCCTTAGTGGGTATGATTGCTTGTGCTTGCATCAGGGATATCTCTGTTGTGGACATGAGGGCTGTGACCACTTGTCAGCTGACATATTGAATGAAGTGTGACAATGGGTGTCTGGTTTCCGTTGGTGCTTTAGTGTTACAAGATTCTGCCTTTGGTCCTTCTGTGGCTCTTGCTTCCTGGGAGGTTTGATGTTAGTGCTTTGGATTCTTCCCAGCTTGTCAACCCAATGCAGGACCTACTTTAGTAGTAGGTTGATAAGTAGGACAGGAGGTTAATGAAGATGGCATTTTAGCAGCAATTATTTTAACTGTATTTTTTTGCTTGTGCTGCATATGTTGTATTGGCTTTCTGTTTTAGCAGAGTGATGAGCAGAACAAACATTTGCTTTCAGAAATTATCTATTTGTGCTACAGAAATAAAAAAAATATTTACCATCCAAAAATGTATTTTGTGATGCACAAATTCATACATCAAGAAACTTTGTGCTCTTTTTTATGAGAGAAATAATCTGTTATGTAGCCCGCAAGTTGTTCAGCTGAAGTCACACAATGGGTTGTTTGTATAAACACACCTAAATTGATTCAGCACTCAGCTTTTACTTGAGAGATCAAACCAAACATATTGTAGTATGGCTATGAAAAGATTTGTTGCCCTGTTAAAGCCAATATGGTGGAATTAAACACCTTTCTTTTTGACAGATTATTCAAATGCTGCGAGAGTACCTGGATAGGCTGGGCCATCACCAGGAGAAGGAGAAACTGGATGACATCTGCAGTAAGCTACAGATGACTAATACGAAGGAACAGGTAAAAAACAGAAGTTAGTAGGAAAGGGTTTTCTAGAAAAATGTTCAGTGCATTTTTTGTTGCAGTTTAATATGTGCTTAGTTACTGCACACAAGCCATCATTTAAAGGACAACAATGGGATTCTGTTATTAAATACTCAACATCTCTGTTCTTTTTCTCCCTATTTACAGTCCCTGCTATGAATAAACAATAATACAGCACTTAAAATATTTTAAATCTACTACTATAACAGTACTTTACTGTACTGTGGTGGTTTCACTTTCAAAAAACTTTTATTCCCCCCTGGAAAAGCTTGCTGCCGTCTCCAATTCATTGATGTCATCAAGGCCAATAAGTACAGGTAGCTTTCTAGCCAATTCCCTCCCCAAACTGACATTACCACAACTGTCCTAAAATAAAACCCACCCATGCTGTAATGTCACAGCTCCCTGGTCCTTCCCTACCCAAACAGAAAGTGAAGGCTAGAACAAGGAAACAGTATGTGAGTCAAGTCTCCTGCTGTGAGCTGTCAATCACAGCAGGTAATAGCTCAAATTACCCATAGCACTTTGACAGCTAGGGAATTTAGGTGTGACGAAGGATGAGAGATTAGTCGAAATAATACAATTCAGGCTTCACAAAAGACTACAATTTAGCCATTCTAAACAGAAGCAGCAGTAAAAAGCACAAGTGTGTTCTGTGGCATTTGCACAGTTTGTGTTTTAAGTAGTCATTGAGTAACATGAAATGTTATTTAAAACTAACTGACTGAAAGACAGCAAGTGTATGTATGTAAAATCAATGCAGTGACAGGAGCTTTAGGAAGAAAGAGGCCTGTGTGATGTAATTTTTTACAGACAAGCACTGCATTGCGAGATACCTAGAGGCAGACTAAACAATCAGGATCACTTCAAGATGCTAGACCTCATGTGGTCAGACACAGAAATTATGTACAAAAATATTTAAAACCTGTACATATTCCCAGAGTGGTGTTAAAATGTAGGAAACTCCAAACCATGATGAAATAAACTTGTTTTTTTAGTTTTTGAATCTGTGGGTGTGGTTCTCCTTTATGTTTTGGGGATCCAGCTGTATCTGAATTTTCCTGATCAAACATTCTTAGTAGCCTAGCTGGAGCTAGTTTGTGTGCCATTAATTTCTTGTAGTGCATGGAATGCCATGATTACACTCAAAAAAGTTACTTGCTAGAGACCCAACATTAACAGTGCTTTGAGGATTGTTAAGCACCCCCCTACACACTAAGGTCAGGTGTGCACTAAAAGCTAACCAGAAGACAGCAGCAGTGGGTAGAAATGGCTTCATTTCAACCCCAGTTTGTGCCTGCTAGACTACACAGGGTATTTTTGAATTAAACAGCTTCCCTTACACAGGGAATACATAAGGACATCAACCTCTGCCCCACTGCTTTTGTCTTTCAAAGCCAACACAGAGCATTTCATTTTTTTAAACATCTTACTTTTTGACTAATTAGCAGCACATGGAAAAGGTAAATCTCTCTGCACTGCAAAGAATTATGGTCAGATCTCTGATCGTAACTCACTTATATGTTCTTGACATGGATGCCAAACAATTCACCTCTTGAGAGGTGCAAGACACAACACTGTACAGTTACAGTCAAAGAATTAAAGATAATCAGGACAAGAGCATATACAAATAAGGGATGAAGAGGAGATCACACAGCGAGGCCACAGAATGACAAAACAGGATACAGGCTATGGGCACAGATGGATGGAGCACATTAAGACAGTAGAAGAACATACATTTGTGGGTCACAAAAGGGCAACACAGTAAGCAAATTGGAAAGTAAGTGGATACAAATTCTGAGAAGATGATCCAATAGAAAGATTTTAGCAGTAAGACTGTAGTCATTAGATACAGCAGCTTGTAGAAATTAATCTAGGGTGTTTTTATGGTCCAAACAAAAAAAATCAGACACTTGAAGGAAAGGGCTGCTAGTTGTGGGAATGTCACCCGTGTCATTGTGAGTTAATGTCATTAATAATTCTACATAATGAGCAAGAGCAGAGTGATAAACACAGAGGCAAGAAAAAAAGAGGCAGCAAGTCAGCGAAAAGCGGTGAGTTTCATTTGGATACACTAAAGAGATAGGGGTGATAGTGGAAAAAGAATGAGTGTACAAAAGAATACAACACAGTGTAGCTCAAATTTGCAAAGAGGATGGAAAACTAAAACTGTGTAACAGCAGAAAGATAGAAAATAAGAACAAGCTCAGTGGGGAGTAGAGTCAAGAGAATCAAATGGTAAACTTAAAAAAATTCTTAAGCCAGTGAATAGCTGTAGACATTTTTGTCAATAAATTACATGACTATGCTAGCTGGATAAATGCTTCACATACAAAAAAAAAGGTGTGTGTCCTGTACTGTACAATATCAAATTACAGCAAAACATGCTATAAAAATATTATTTTATAGCTACTGCCAAATGCAGTTGGCTGAATAATATATAGTAACAGTAACTTGCAACTCCAGAACTATACTAAATGTGTAGAATTTAAATTATTTGGAGGAAACCTGGTTTTGTGATACAGTAAAACCTCGAATGAAGCAAAATATTGTGAAAAGAGTGCATAGGTTTTAAACTGGTAAACTCTTTAAAGGTTGTTACTGTTGTATTTTTTTTTTCTTTAATTTTTGGGTAATTTCATTCATCAAAGGGTGATGAATGGTGGTGGTGGTGAATGGTAAACTCATGATCTCCAATTACAAGAAAAATAAAAAAGCAACAGGGCTACACCACTTCCCATTCAATATATAGTTTCCACAGCAAAAGCTTTGCTATTAATTTGTTTTAAAGTTTTTATTTATGTTTCCACGTTCCAAAATATGATGAAAGGCTAGGTCATTCAGCAGTGTTTTTGCTATTACCCCTAGATTTGCAACATAATATTTTGACAGTTGTTATTTTTGACAAATAAAAACAAAGAGTGGTGGACACGGACACGCTCCTTCGGTAAGCAGATGCACGGGACCGTGTAAAGCACTCAACCTGTTCATCAACGTTACAATTTCTTCCATGTTTTCGTCTCCATAAACAGACTTCTTAAGGGTGCTCTTCTAGTGATCAGTTACCAAAATCTGGAACCACAGTCTCTGCTCTCCTGTCCTCCAGTGCTGGTTAGCAAGTTCACTTCACTTCTGTAATTCCACTGGTTCAAAAGGCCAGTAGTTTTCAAATATTAAATATGCACTGTAGATGTCCTCCAGCAACTGATGGGAAGAATTCAAGAAAAATGCCAACATTCCAACCTCGTATACATAGAGGTGGAGGCCACAGGTTGGAATGTTGGCATTTTGCTTGAATTCTTCCCATCAGTTGTTGGAAGACATCTACAGTGCATATTTAATATTTGAAAACTATTGGCCTTTTGAACCAGTGGAATTACAGAAGTGAAGTGAACTTGCTAACCAGCACTGGAGGACAGGAGAGTAGAGACTGTGGTTCCAGATTTTGGTAACTGATCACTAGAAGAGTACCCTTAAAAAGTCTGTTTATGGAGACGAAAATGTGGAAGAAATTGTAACGTTAATGAACAGGTTGAGTGCTTTACACGGTCCCGTGCATCTGTTTACTTAAGGAGCTTGTCCATGTCCACCACTCTGTTTGGTTTTTATTGGTGTTATTTGTTGGTTTCACTCTCCCTTTATTTGAATTTTGAGGTTTTTTTTTGGTAAATCTGTCTTCTTTTACTTCTAGGTGGATGAGGTAACAGACCTGCTATCAAGTTTCACATCTTTGAGCCTGCAGATGCATGGGCTGGGAGAACGATAGACTGGAGACAGACATATGATTGCTGCTGGAACCGACAATGGCAGTTGAACTCCGGAAACCAAACTCTGCACGTGCTTACAGGCAGTTAAAAAGGCAAAGAAAATAAATAATCCAACAAACCTCTTTTGCAGGTCGGATAACTATGAACTTCTATCAAACTGACATTTGCTGTGATATTTAGAAGCCTGGGTTGTTTTTAAAAGGAGTTGATATGTTTTTTAAAGGCGCCGATGTAAATCCAGTGGTGTACGTAAGCAATGGCTTTACGGCTACATACTGTTTACTCTACAATGCTCACTGTGAATTGCTTTTTGTGGCTGGTGAACTGAGATTAGGATGCCTTTGATTCAGCTGCCAGTTATTGCAATTAATGGTTTGTGTGTGGTCACTGTATAAAAACTTTCCCAGTGGTTAAAACTGTCAGTTTTGTCACTTTTGGGACAGTGTTCTTCTGAAGCACTGTTCCCAGTTTAGGTACTAGACAACCAGAAACCAAAAAGAAAATATGCTTACATGGAAAAGGGATCCATTTAAAGTAAAGTTGGACAATTAAAAGTCCATTTCTTTCTAGATAATATATATATTACTTGTATTTACGTAACTTTTTTGTAGTGTTAACAGTCCATTTTGAGCTGGTTTCAAACTTTTTCAGTTTTATTTAATTATGTTAAAAATTACAGCAGGGTTATTAATTCTGTGTTGTGGGTGGTAGTTGACATACCAGTATTGGTACATTTCCCTGTAATCCAGGTATTAGCTACAGGAAGTCCTAGTTTAATGTCTAAAGATAAACTGTAATAAGCCAGGTTTGGCTAATTTTGGTCAGAAGAAGGCTAATTTTGGTCAGGAGCCTGTGGTTGTAACATCTTTCTGTTGCTAATGTAAAGTTGTGGACCCACAAAAGAGTATTTATATACAATTCATATAAGTAAGCTGTTCTTTGGAAGTTTTTATTAAGGAACAAATATTTTTTTCACTGAGAAAGACACTTCAGAACCACTGAAGACTAATTTGTAATTACTGTGATTTTTTTCATTAGGAAATACTTTTTTAAAAATGTGATTTCTTTATGCACCAGTTTTTACACTTCTCTTTTACTATGCAATTGATACTGGCTTATGAATTGAGTGCAGTCTGTGTTTGTCATATCTGGTTCCATGAACAGCAGGCCCTGTATTATGGATTGCTAGGGTTTGACATCTTGTCAGACTTCAGTAGCACTTGATCTTTTGAACTTTGTTTTGATGTTCAGGAAGTTTGTCTTATTGTGGTCATTAGATAAGGATTATAGAATTGCAGTGCTAACTAACTAAGCCTGTCTGAACTTTGGCACCTAGGTTATACTAAAACTGAAGCCAGGATGTACTGATGTAGGACTGGCTTAGCTTGGGTTAGCACATTTTATGAATCTTTTACCTGTCCTGCCAGTAATTGCTGGTGTTGTTTGTTTCTTATTGTGTTACATATTGCTACCCCTGGGCTGCACTGTAGCATACTAATTGTGGTGTAGCCAAAAGCCACTTACATTGTGTATTGTGTGTGTGTGTGATTGTTTGTGGTGTTTTGTACTTAACTACCATTTTAGATGAAAAGTTAGCAAAACTATCTACTATAAAGCTGTTTTGTGCCAAAAAGGGAGACCTTAGCAGCAGCAGTAGTAGAGGATCATTAGAGTAAGTGGTATACTGAATGTAGAGCTAGGCAGTGGGACACTGAGGTAGACAAAAGTAGCGTGACAGCCGTTATGTGGTGTGAATGTGTAGTTGTCTATATTTCGTTGACATTTACAATAGAAGTGCTTAAAATTAGTCTGCAGGTGATGGTTTGAGAATTTTGCAAAATAATAAACTGTAATAATTGTAAATTAGAATTGGAGGGTGACATGCCTTGGAGGTTGCTTGAGGTAGGGGCTGCAGAAGTTAAAAAAAAAAAAAAAAACTTTGTCAAAGTATATTGTGATAGGAAAGAAAGACCTAGATATAATTGTTAAATCCTGTTTCGTGGTAGAGTGTTGTTTAATGCCTATTTCTTGGCAGGGTGTGAAACTAGTTGCCCTTAATGCATCTGAGAAGCAATTGTGGCCTGTAAATAAGCAAGCATACAAGTAGGAAAGGGAATTTATAATGACATGGCTTGTTTCTAAACCCTTTAAAATTGCTAAATAGATAAGCAGCTATGGGAGAAGAGAACATTTTAAATAATCTAAGCAGAATGGGGTTGTTTATTAAATTGAAAAACAAGAAATCAATTATTAACTTGACTGACAGAGTGGTTATTTTAAATCATGCTTATTTATAGATAGTGAACAGCATTACAGGTGCAATTAAGTCTTTTAACTCAGTTGTTGGGCAGCAGTTGCACCTTATTTAGGGAAAATACTGTTCAGTTCTGTCTGGAGTAATGGAGAATAAACCATTTGAAGGGCAAAGTAGTTAGTTCTGTAGGCACGATAAACCCTATTTGAGGACACAGGTATGTACTAATCAGTACCTGACTTGGTGCCCAGGCTTGTCAGTGGAGGCAGAAGTCTTTACTACCTTAAATCACCAGTGTAAAGGTTTTACTTCAAGTACAAGTTAATCAGAATGGAAGCTCATAGGTTCATAGGAGGTTAGTACTAAGCTAACTGCCCTTGCGAGCCATTTTAAGCCTAGCCAATTATCCCTTGTGAGACTCAAACCCTGCACCTTGTGTTTCTAAGGCAAACACCTTTAACCATTAGGCCACCGTTAGTTCTGTTCAGGGACTAATTCTGGCATTTTATAAAACATCAAGTACACCCTACATGGCAGAAGTCAGTGCAGCATTTATTAATAATCCCTTCTTTGGAATACTTGCTTGAATAACCAGGGATCACTATCTGAGCAAGGAAGGTAGGGGGGAAGAAGCAGACTTGAAACCAACATATTGCCCAAGGCAAGTGTGAAGGGATGTGAAGCTGGGTTGAATTCAACAGCGGAGCCAAGAGAGATCTGTTAAAACCAGAAGTCTCTTATTTTTAACACACTGCATGACAGATTGTGATGAAACATGTTAAAAAGTAAAATGGTTATAATTCCTGAAAACTGTATTTGTTTTTGGGCAAAGCCTCTGGGTTGATCATTTTCTGATCACTGCATCTCTGGGCCTATGCTAGTAGGCCATAACATGGGTCTGTTTGTCTTTTGTGTGATTTAATGTAATTTTACCATTTGATCTTTCATGACATGTAAAGGTGTATACTTGTGTTATCCTTCAGTAAACTGTTTAAAACAGCGTGTCAGCTGATTTTTGTCTTCTGTAGCTACTGGACCTAACATTCCTAATGCTTAACATCTGCTAGATAGTGTGGTATGCTTGTGGCATGGCCAGAACTCACTCACATTGTGTAGTAACTTCTAGGAGGTACTTTATGTGCGTAGCCAATGGAAACTTAATTACATTTCTTTAATTTCTAAGCACTTATCACATGAACTATTATCTGTCTGACAAACCCACTAATACACTTCTTCAGTGCTCAACATCTGCTGAATGCATAAGTATCTTTTATACTGTAATAGTTGCTTCTGTTTTTATATGAAAGTAATCTAAGTAGCAATTGTATTTGTAATTCTTAAATACTTATGTCTGTTCATGTATATTGTGCAGTGTCTTTTTAAAAATATCTGTAATATATTGGAGCTTTTCTTCCCAGGCCTCCACAGAAAAGTTCTCTTTTTTTCTTCTTCTAAACCTAGTCGGGCAAACCCGGTTGTCAAAGGAAAAAACTTCAAAGACCAATACACGTAAAGTTCAGTTAAGGCACATTTAATAACTTGCTGCAAGGAGACAAAAACATGCAAATACAGGATTTTGCCTAACTACTAACAGGAAGTATGCTATTCTTATACTATTCTACAAGACATGGCCTTCTATGGCTGACGTAATTAAACACAACTTTCAGTATTGTTCTACAGCAGATGTTACTCAGATTTTCTGCTGACATGACTGGATTTATAAAAAACATTTTAAGAAAAACAACCTGGCCTTGGTGGGCCCTAACCCGTTACAAGCTTCTGTTGTGTAGTTCTAATGCATGTGTTACATTTCAAGGTACTTCTCTAACTTAGGCACAAGCAAATGCTGATTGCAGTTCATATTTTCAAGCAGTCTTTGTTCTAATTATCTATAACTTCTGCAGCTGTGTATTTTCTCACAGCACAAGCGGAACTCCTTGTCTAAGTCTCATAACATTAATACAAGTGATATTGTTCTATTCATTATTTTCCTGACACAAGCAGAAATTATCTGCTTCCCTGTAAATTTCCAAAGCATTATAGCTGAGCATATTTCAAGACAATACAAGGTTAGAAAACTTCTGCAATTCGTACAGATTTATGCAGTGTGAAATAGAATAAATGTGTTTACCCTTTTCAAGCCTTAAATGCACTAAGCATATTACTAATAAATACACTAATACATATTTTCCTGACATTTCCCATCTTTTAATACTTTTATTCTACTTTCAAAATAAGCATAAACAGTTTTTCTTCTCCTAACTTCTTCTCCCTTATGATTTGCAGTTAAGAGAGTCATTCAGTTTAAACTTATGAAAGCATTTTCAATCTTTTAACAGTTCTTCAAACTCAGTACTTTGATATAAGGTTTCAGAAACTGACATGTCTATAAAGTCTTTCATCAGTCTTTTCATGCAGGGGATGCCACAGCAAACACATACTCCCAGTAGAAGCATTCCTACACAAATGGCAATCAGGATGTTCATTAGGATAATACCCCACCCCCCAAACCATTTCTGGAAAAAGTCCGTCAGTGGGTTTGGTCCTGGTTTGGTCATGGCCGACACTTGCTGAATTACCTCAAGGTGATTGTCTATCTCGTGTTTATGGTCAGGAATATATGAATAGCACTCCTCCTGGATTAAAGCGCAAGTACCGCCTCTCGCCGCTAGGGTGAAGTCAAGAGCCATGCGGTTTTGAAGCACTACAGTTCTCATGGCATTCAGTTCATCAGTCACCAATTCGAGAGCGGAAAAAGTTGCATTGCTCATTACTTCATGAAGTTTTGACAGTTTTCTCAGCTCCCAGATCGATTTCACTGCTCCATATGCTGGTAATATGCCTGCCCACGATATAACACTATCACTCAAGTCCATGTGTGTCAGTCCATTGCCTATAGAATGATGTTTTTTCCAACGAGCATCGATTTGCCCCACTGGATTCACAGGTTTCTTGACGACTTCTCGGACATTCCGAATTTTTCCTCGAGGCAAAACCGCAGTGTGTCATATGGCTGGAACCAGGTAACCCAAAAAACAACTGCCGGACCAATTCTCAGGTAACCACTTGTATGCCTTTCTGCCACATACGAAATAACAGTCCTCTACTTTAGTAGTAACTTTGCTATAAATATACACTTGTCCTGCATGAAACATTTTTCTATCAATTATAGACAGTTGCTTATAAATAACAGAATTATGTTTTACTTCATCAATTGTTTTGTGCATCAATTCAAGAAATGAATCATAGTTTGTATTACAATAAGAACCTGTATTGTTAGCTTTAGTGTAACATATATAAGGAACAGTCACATTGCAATTGCTCCAACCCACCTGAACAGTATCATTTTTATAAAAACACACAGTTCCCTTTTGTGGAACAGACAAGTGCAATGCTATTTTATCTTGTGATGTAATGGTTGAGGTATCATAAATCAAGTTTTCCCAGGTCTCGTTGACCCCTAGGGGAACTGTAGTCATTAATAACCCCCTGTATGCTGTCGGCAAAGCTGTGCAAATCCAGCAATTCGAAACATTGAAAGTCTCAGCATACACATATTTAATTGCCTTGTAAGTGTTGAAGTTTGGGTGCCAGTTTATGAGTAACGCTTCACGTTTATTCAGTTCAGTTCGTGTGGCTGGAAAAAGGAATGGCCACAACAAAAAGATTATTGTCACTAGTACAGTTAACAGAATCATTATGCAATACTTCTGAGGAAATGGTTGTTCTGCATTCCTGTTCTTTCTGGACTCCATCATTTTGGCTCTTGACATGTGACAAGATTTTTGTCCAGTTCAAAGTTCCTAACTAGTTTGCAGTGCGTCAGGTGGATCCACGAGGCATGCTCTGCGATCTTGACTGCAGTGGGTGTTGACAGAAGCACTTGATATGGACCTTCCCACTTTGGTGATGTCCAATTCTTCTTCTTTATTGTCTTCACCCAGATCCAGGTACTTGGAACCACTGCCACTTCTGATGGTCTGGTTTGTTCTTTATCTGAAACAGAATTTGACTGCAACAGATGTTTAGAATTCAACAAATTTCTCATATACTCTGCTAGTGTACAGTCGGCTTCCTGGTCTGCGGGCATGAGAGGTTTCCACTGAGGTATATAATAAGCCCTTCCAAATAGTTTTTCAAAAGGAGTCAAGCCTTTTGCATTCGGAACAGTTCTCATGCTCAGCAGTGCCAGGGGCAGACAGTACACCCAATTTCTCTGTGTTTCTGCTATCAACTTCCTTATCTTACTCTTTAAAATCCCATTATGCCTCTCTACTAACCCTGCAGATTGCGGATGATATGCACAATGATTTTTTAAAGAAATACCACAATGTTTACTTAACTGTTGTATGGTTTGGTTCACAAAGTGTGTACCGTTGTCACTGTAGATCCTTTCCGGAATGCCAAATCTAGGAATGATTTCTTTGAGAATTTTTGCTACGGTAGTCGCATATGGATTTTTAGTCTGAAAGGCTTCCATCCATCTGGAAAACATATCTACAATGACAAGACAATACTTCTTATTTTCACATTTGTTCAATTCTATGAAATCCATACAGATAGTATGAAACGGATACGGTGGCGTAGGGAAACTCCCTTGCTTGGGCTTTAACACCCCTTGTGCATGATGTTTGTTACAAATGTGGCACATTAAACAACATTTTTTAGAGTAGTTTAAGAATCCATATGTCGTGAACACTCGGTTCACCAGCTGTACCATCCCCCCTGTTGAGACATGGCATTGCCCATGGCTCAACAAAGCTGCATATCTAAACAAATTAGATGGTAATATCGGTTTCCCTTCTTTAGAGATGTACAGCCCCTTTTTGAGAATTGCTCCTCGTTTTACCCATCTTTGTTTTTCAGCTTGCGTAGTAAGTGTCTGCATTGTCTTTAACATTTCTAAGTCTAAAATCTCAGAGGGTTGTAATTCCTCATTTAAAAGAAATACTTCTGAAGCTGCCTGTTTTGCAGCTGTATCAGCTCTCGCATTACCTTTTGAAATCCTATCCTGTTGCTTGGTATGAGCTATGCATTTACAAATAGCTACTTTCTGAGGTAACTGAATAGATTCTAAAAGATCTAAAATAAACTGTGCATGATTGATTGGTTTGCCAGTAGATGTTATCATTCCTCGATTTTTCCACTGTTGCGCAAAAACATGTACAGTAGAAAAAGCGTACTGGCTGTCAGTAAAAATGTTCACACATTTACCCTTTGCTAAGTTACATGCCCGTGTCAAGGCAATCAATTCTGCTGCCTGTGCAGATAAATTGTGTGGTAAGGGTTTTGCTTCTATAATCTCAGTATCAGAAACTACTGCATATCCTACTAGGTTCTGTCCTGCAGGACCCCTTTTGCACGAGCCATCCACATAGTATGTCACCTCGGTATCATCCAAGGGAACATCCGTGAGATCATTTCTAGGCAGTGTCTTTTGCTCAATCACCTGCAGGCAGCTGTGCGGTGTGCCATCTGCAGGGGTTGGGAGCAAGGTAGAAGGGTTCAAAGTCGTGCATCGTTCAATTGTCATATGAGGTTGGCTCAACAATGTAGTCATACAGGAAAGATATGCTACCTTCTCTTGCAGTAAAATAATCGTGACTGCATGAGGCACTCTCAATGTGAGAGGGTGGAACAAAACTACTGAGGCCGAAGCCTGTACTGCCATTGCAGTTGCAACTACTGTTTGTACACAGTGGGGTAAAGACCGTGCCACTGGGTCTAGTTGGAATGAATAATAAGCAATAGGGTGTTGCTTGTCCCCATGCTGCTGTGTTAACACTGATGTCATATAACCTTGCTTACAATCTACAGTTTGGAAAAAACGTTTATGATAGTTTGGTAAGCCCAAAACTAATGAGGACGCTATTGACTGTTTCAGTTTGCAGAAAGCAGATTCTGCTTCTGGTGTCCATTGTAACAAATCCTGTGCTGCCATAGGGTTTTTATATATCAGGTTACTCAGCGGTGCAGATTCCAAGGCGTAGTTTGGCAAAAATTAGTCGTACCCAGGAAGGACATCATTTCCTTCTTGGTAGTGGGTTTTGGTGCTTGTAAAATCGCTACTTTTCTGTGCTCATCTAATGTCCTACCCTCTTTGGATATTACATATCCTAGGTATTTAACTTGTTTTTTCCAAAGCTGCAGTTTATTTTTGTTTACTTTATGTCCTTCAGCGGCTAGAAATTGTAATAGCGCTATGGTATCTTCTTTGCAATCTTACTGGGTTGGGGTCACCAGCAGGATATCATCAACATAAAGTAAAATCTGACTACCTCTTGGTGGGGTAAATCCCGCCAAGTTGCTTGCCATTTCTTGTGAGAATATTGTCGGACTTTCACAATATCCCTGTGGTAGTCGCGTATATGTATACCTTTTCCCCTGAAATGTGAATGCAAACCAATACTGGCTGTCAGGGTGTATCGGTATCGAAAAGAACGCATTGCTGATATCTACCACAGAAAAATATTTCTGTTGAGGTTTTAAATCATTCAACAGGGTGTGTGGGTCTGGCACCGTAGGTGCCCTTGGTATTACTGCGTCATTTACAGCTTGTAAATCTTGGACCATACGCCACTCTCCATTCGCTTTCTTAACAGGAGATAAGGGTGTGTTACATGGTGAATCAGGAGATTCCACCAGCACCCCTTCCTTAAGTAAAGCTGTTATAATAGGTTTGATTCCTACCTCTGCATCTTTTCTTAAGGGATACTGTCTTTTTTGTGGTCTAAATGCTGACTTTGGCGTGATAGTAACTGGTCCCGCTGTACAAATAAGTCCTACATCTGACTTTCCTGTTGACCAAAGAGTTTCTGGTATATTCTGTAAGGCATTCTCTTCCTCCTTTAATAGGAGTGCTAATCAGCTGTCCTTGCTAGACTGCAAGTGCACGGCTGGGTGGGTCTGAGTTATCCAATTTAACTTCTGCCTTTGTATTCCTTGTTCTGACAGTTCTAACTCTGTCTGCTTTTCCCATCTTGTGAGTTTTTCTCCTAGGTCTACCCATTTTACGTTCTTGTCCTTAGTTAAGCTAACATGTGGTAATCGATTAGATTTATAGAGTGCAAAGAACTCCTGGGGCAATGAACAGCTGGCTACACTGTTCCCTTCCATGTCCCAGTACAGATTACGTAATATCAATCTGTTCGCATGATTTCTAAACAATTCTTGCTCATATTCCTTATCAGGTCCTGGTGTATTACAATAATACAGAGTACAGTGCAACAAATGTTGAGTATCAATGTCAAGGGAGGGGAACTTGCTGATGGCTACGTTCATCAACTCTTCGGTTACTGCCCCTGGACCAATCGTAACCAAGTCCTGGCTGTACCAATAAAACATTTCACCCTCTGATTGCACTGCAAAGGTATCAATTTGTCGCTGTGCTTCCATACCCTGCATAGTCGGAACTACTGCTATACCAAATAGCTGCATAAGGTCTCTGCCCAAGAGGTTTACTGGGCATTTTGCAGAAGCAACAATTTTACTTTTCTGGGTCAATCCTGAAACAGGATCAGTTATTGCAATATTATGGGAGAGGGGCTCCCGATACAGCTGTCCATTAGCTGCTTTCACTAATATGTAATCAGGTGACTCTGAATTCTCTGGCAGTTTGGAGGGCTGTATCAGGGTCAGTGATGCCCCTTAGTCACACAAGAATTTGACTTCCCTCCCTTCTACCAGGAGTGTAACTTCTGGTTTCGTGTCTGCTAAATAGAGCTCTAAGCTCAATAAAGCAAAATCCAATATTTAATGAACCACTCCTTGAGCCAATAACCTTCAACCACGAGTTAAAAAACACCTTTATTCGGTCCACATGAAATTGTTAACTGTGCAAAATGTTAATCCACAAAAGCAGATCAATAATCCACTGTATAGGAATAATTCACAAAACAGGTCAAGCGCTTTCGTCGATAGACTTCATCAGAACAGTTAATAATGGATACTGATACCATTTATATATATACCTAATACGTCAATTAAGAAAAAACAATTAATAATTAAAGTAACAGTGTTTTTTCCAAAAACCTGAAAACTTAAAACTGGAGTGGATTAAAAACGACCACCACTTTTTTCTTCAGGATTGTAACAGAACGGAACGACCGAACTGTATTGACTCTAGGTTAGTAGGCCTTGAGGCAAAATTGTTAAAAGTGCGAGGATTGCAATGTGATAATTCATATTTGAATGAATGTTTAGATAAAAAGAGAGTTCCTAAGGGACTCAGAGTTTTTAGGTTTCCAAACGGTGTTAAAAAGGGACAACCCGAATGTTTAGAATTGTTACAAATGTTTGATAGACACGGGTTGGAACTAATAGAGTTTATTATAAAAATTAATAATAAAAGAATTATCGAATATTTGAAAGAGGTTGACAAGTTAAATAACTTGATTTTGACTGATAATGATTTTAATAAACATAACCACAAGTACAATGTTTTATTTGATAAAGTAGAAAACGAAGTGAAGGTTAATATAGAAAGGAAAAAGAAAAAGTTGTCAAGGGATGAATATGAGTATAAAAATCACCTTGCATACCCACTTCCTAAAGCTTATTTGGAAGGGGAAGAAATATTAGATAAACAGCCCAACAACGAAGGGAGCCATTATCGGACTACACAAGGAAATAGACCAAATAACACTAACAGTACATATGATTCTGATTACCCACCACTTAGAAGATCAGCAAGGCTCCAAGACAAACACAAATATAGGGAAGACAATAATGCTTTTTTAGGGGCAACAGGTGGGGGTGGGAGACGGAACAGTTACAGAAATCAAAATGTTTGGAGGAAGAACAGTTATCACCAGTCTTAGAAAATGTTAGCTGTCCTGATATAGGAACAGATGAAACAATTGTAGTCCATAGTAATGGTATAGTTTATACCTATAGGGGATTTAATATTTTTAACTATGCAGGGGTTGAAATTAACAGAGACTTGTTCCACCTACTTATGAAGGGGGTCAGATTTGTCCCAGCCTTTAAGGAAAACATTTGCGATACTTTGATTGAACTAAAATTGTTTGTGAGGAAGTTAAATTTAAAATTTTTATTCAAGGACTCACAACATATTAACAATAAAAAAATGTTTGTGGTAAGAAGAAGAGTTGTTTCAATCCCCCATTACACCCCTTACTAAACTCTTTTGAGAATGTATGCTGCCAAGAGATACATCAAAATATTAGGGAGTATAAGTCAAAAACATTTAATTTAAGTAAGACTGAGAAACATTTACTGGACAGGTTCAGAGGTAATACTGATATCAGGTTTATGAAACCTGATAAGGGAGGGGGTATGGTAATAGCAAATACAGAGGATTATAACAACAGAATCTCCTGTATGTTACAGGACGAAACAAAATATGAATGTGTTTCTAGGAATGAAATTAATATTTCCTATAGAAAGATCAAGCTACTACTGGAGGATTCACTATACCAAGGTGCAATTAATGAGGAGATATTTAATTTCTTGAATGTTGAACACCCTACCATTCCTATAGCTTTTGGTATCCCTAAAACACACAAGGATGTTACTGACCCCCCTTATAGGCTTATTATATCTGGTTCGAACAGTACTACCTATCCATTAGGAGTATTTATTGACCGTATGGTCAGAGAAGCATTGGCACCTATTGATCACATTCTAATAGATTCATGAGATTTTCTTCGGAGGATCAAGAGACAATACTATGACAAGAACATATGTTTTTCCACCATTGATGTGGTTGATCTTTTTACTTCTATCCCACATGATAAGGGGCTAGAGTTTTTTCATGAAATTTTGGCGGAGAAGACTAGTTTGAGTCAAAGTATGATTAACTTTATTCTAGAATTGATGGAAATGATACTTAAAAACAACTTTTTCTGTTTTGGTGGTGAATTTTTCCGACAAATAAGGGGTGTAGCAATGGGGAACAGTTGTGCCCCACTGTTTGCTAACCTCGTTATGTATAAATGGGAAAGAGAGTATGTGTTTGGGTCATTATACAAAGAAAATTGGTTAATTTACCTCAGATTTTTGGACGACATTTTTATCTTGTGGAAGGATGGTGAGACACATGATAAGTTTTTGGAACATTTGAACGGAACCTGTGATTATTTTAAATTCACTGGTGATAGTGGAAATTCATTTATTAATTACCTAGATGTGAAACTAATGAAAGAAGAAAGTATTAAATGTTCTACTTCATGTGTATACCGAAAACCCACATTTTCTAATGATTATTTGGAATTTTCAAGTAACCACCCAATATTTGTGAAGAGGAACATAGTAAAAGGGCAAATGGTACGGGTTGCCCGTATGTGTTCAAACTTTGATTTGTTTAGATCAGAGGTTGATAAACTGGTTAGTATGTTTGGGGCCCGAGGTTACCCATTAGGGTTTATTAACAATGTTAAGGATCAGGTGTGCTCT
Organism: Protopterus annectens; assembly: GCF_019279795.1. Classification (NCBI taxonomy): domain Eukaryota; kingdom Metazoa; phylum Chordata; order Ceratodontiformes; family Protopteridae; genus Protopterus; species Protopterus annectens. The sequence goes on from NC_056725.1 coordinate 1,330,913,817, forward strand.
GAATGGGGTACTAGGTTTAGACCTTTATTAGGTGAAGATGAGGAAAAGGTTAGTTACAATATGGGTGTAGATAATGATTTTACACACACCATGGTACTAACTTATGGTGAAACCTCTCAGATAGTTAAAGATATTATTAAAAACAACTGGGTGATGTTAAAAGGGAATATGGTGTTGCTTAAAACCCTTGGTGAAGGCCCTAAATTTACATACCGGGTAAACAGAAATTTAAAGAATTTATTGGAAAATCCAATTCCTGATAAAAAATGTAATAGAAGAAGTACTTATAAATGTGGGGCATGTGAGTATTGTAAGTTTATTATAGATACTCCCTCAGTTTCACTTGGACCTAACCAAATAGTAGTTAACTTTGTGGCAGGTACATGTACCTCTCAAGGTTTGGTATATTTAGCTGTATGTCAGACGTGGTCATTTTTACGTTGGAAAAACAGAAAGGCGTTTGAGTAGGAGAATTTATGAGCACATGTATAACATTTTGAAAAAGGATGATAACAGTGCCTTATACAAACACATTAAGGCTAATAATGTGGATCACTGTTTTAGATTTAGCATTCTGGAAATTGTAAGTAAGAATTTTAGGGGGGGTGACTGGGGTAACCAGTTGCTTCGGGCAGAGGTCAGATGGCAGTTAAGGTTAAACGCCACAGTTCTACCAGGTTTAAATGAACATATCAGTTTAAAACCTGAATTGAGGTACCGAGCAACACAATTTTGATTAATTGTTTTAATGTACTAATTTTTCACACTCTGACAACTTTATTTTTAAAATTGGTTTTAGAAAATGTAGTTCATATAAAAAGTTGATAAGAGAATGACTGTATATTAGAAAAATTGTTTTTGTATGAAGAGTTTTAAGTTTTCAGGTTTTTGGAAAAAACACTGTTACTTTAATTATTAATTGTTTTTTCTTAATTGACGTATTAGGTATATATATAAATGGTATCCGTATCCATTATTAACTGTTCTGATGAAGTCTATCGACGAAAGCGCTTGACCTGTTTTGTGGATTATTCCTATACAGTGGATTATTGATCTGCTTTTGTGGATTAAAATTTTGCACAGTTAACAATTTCATGTGGACCGAATAAAGGTGTTTTTTAACTCGTGGTTGTAGGTTATTGGCTCAAGGAGTGGTTCGTTGAACGTTATTTGTGGTGGTTTCCGCTCTTTTACACACCTTCCAGTGTTACAAAATCCAATATTTCATTTTCTTCACTATCCATAACTTCCTGCACTTCCTCTATTTCTTCTGTCACATCCTCATTTGTCATTTCTCTGCTATCCCCTTCTAGTGATTCTTGACTATCATATAGTCAGTCCTCACCCTCCTTGTCTTCCGTGGTTGCTTTCTTGTTTTTCTTGCAATTCCTTGCCAAGTGTCCCTTTTTACCGCATTTGAAACATTCACCCCTTTTCTTTCGCCCTTCAAAGTCCTCTGATCGCTGATCAGATTGTTTGTTTTCCTGGGCATTTATCTTGCCCTTTTTCCTGGACTGTACTACATAAACTTCTGCTCCATCTTCTACAGAAAATACTTGGGCTTTCTTTTTCTTTTTGCTATTAAAATGCCTTTCGGCATGCCTAGCATATTCAAGTAATGACTGTATAACCTGCTTGTACGATGATCTACCATGTGCTTCGTAATAAAACTGCTTATGGATGCAATGCTGCCTTTCAAAAATGCATTCTTTAACTGCTGCTCATATGGGGAATCTTGTGTCTGATCTTCAGGAACCTGCATTCCACAATGGTTATTAAAACATTCTAACAGTCTGGCATAATATCTGTCAATAGTTTCACCTTCTTGTTGGATGCATTGATTAATGCAAGTCCAGTCTGCCCTAGGCTTCCATTTCTCAGAGATGCGGTCTGTAAGACCTTTTACTCTGTTGTCTAGCTCTGTGCTGCTATGTGAGAGGGGCTTGTGTGCAGCATCACGGGGATTCCAGTTGCCACTAATCATGTGCCAATCTGGTCCCACAATTTGTCTGACTACTTTTTCTACCTCTTCTCCATTTAAATTATAACTAAGCCTCATTCCTTGTAAATCTTCTAAGAACTTTCTAAAATTAACTTTTGGAAGGGGAATTCCCTCAGTGGCTTTCCGGATGTCTTCCGGAGTCCAGGGTCTGTACACTAGAATAGCTGGGTCCTGACCTTCTTGCCCTGACTGAGGATTAGGTACTTCTATGAGTGGGCATATTTCTTCACTCACTGCGTCCCCATGAATTTTCACCATTTGATATAATTCAATGTCCCGTTTGAATTACCTGCCCGTGTTCAATGACCTAGACCTCTTGGATCTCTAATAAGGTTTTGGTTTTGCTTTTGTAGTGTCTCTATTTACGGTAACAGCAGGATATTGCGGGGGAGGACTAACTTGTTCACTTGCTTCATATTCTGGTAAGGGAGGCTGAGGGGCCGATGCTATTACTAAGTTATTGTCCTCCTTATCTAAAAACATGCTTTTTTGATTTATTATTCTTTTGTTCCCTATGGTTTTACCTCCTCAGTCCACCTGTGTGCCTGAGAATTCCTAATTAAGCTTCTTTTTACCGACCTCTGGAGTTTTAGCTGTTGACAAGTTTGATAGCGAGGAGTTTTCTAATTTATCATCAAATTCATACTTATTAACCCATTTTGAGTAGTATTTAATATTATCAGCACGCTGTGACTGCATGTATTTTGCATCTTCGGTTAACGGCGGATTTTGGGGTCTTTTTGTGCAATTATTACCCATTTTTTTCTACCCTTTTAATCGTTACGTAACTCCTTATTTTAATGTGGTACCACGGATTTTGTTATAGTCTCTTCAGAATGACTGCCTACCTGCTCTGTTTTCCTGATCTATGACAAGACAGTAATCTTTTCTGTCCCTGACTTGTAAAAAAAATACAGTCCTGACAAAAACAATACAAATCTAGTCCCTGATCTAAAACAGAAAAAAAAGGTAGATTCACCTTACCTGAGCCTTCGTGATTGATCACCTGGTTCGTGAAAAACCTGTCCTTCAGTTGCAGATCAGAAAGTGGCTGGACACTTTTGTATGACAATTCAGTTGGAGGGCTTTTCAAATAAGAAGAACCAATGTGGTTTCTTCCCCGTATGGTTTCAAGCCACCTGGCCTGTCTGATCCGAGGTGAAGTGAGGGTTTCTGGTCCGAAGGACCAATCTGTCAAAGGAAAAAACTTCAAAGACTAATACACGTAAGGTTCAGTTAAGGCACATTTAATAACTTGCTGCAAGAAGACAAAAACATGCAAATACAGGATTTTGCCTAACTACTAACAGGACGTATGCTATTCTTATACTATTCTACAAGACATGGCCTTCTATGGCTGACGTAATTAAACACAACTTTCAGTATTGTTCTACAGCAGATGTTACTCAGATTTTCTGCTGACATGACTGGATTTATAAAAAACATTTTGAGAAAAACAACCTGGCCTTGGTGGGTCCTAACCCGTTACAAGCTTCTATTGTGTAGTTCCTAATACATGTTACATTTCAAGGTACTTCTCTAACTTAAGCACAAGCAAATGCTGATTGCAGTTCATATTTTCAAGCAGTCTTTGTTCTAATTATCTATAACTTCTGCAGCTGTGTATTTTCTCACAGCACAAGCGGAACTCCTTGTCGAAGTCTCATAACACTAATACAAGTGATATTGTTCTATTCATTATTTTCCTGACACAAGCAGAAATTATCTGCTTCCCTGTAAATTTCCAAAGCATTATAGCTGAGCATATTTCAAGACAATGCAAGGTTAGAAAGCTTCTGCAATTCATACAGATTTATGCAGTGTGAAATAGAATAAATGTGTTAACCCTTTTCAAGCCTTAAATGCACTAAGCATATTACTAATACATACACTAATACATATTTTCCTGACACCGGTAAACTAATGCAAAATAAAATAAACATGCTTTACAGAAGGAAGGAGATATAGTATGAAGATACCAATGGAAACAATGTAGTTACCTCTGTTATTATATGCCTGCGCAAGACCACCATAGTTGCGCACTGTGCATCCATGTTTGAGTTGAGCCACTTGGGGAGAGGTAATAGAATACTGTGCAACTGAAAGCAATATTAACAGGGATTTGCCTGATTTTATGAACTGGCTGGGACATTCTTTGTCATTACTGCTGGTGGAGCATTTAAACAATTGTTGTTGTCATTTGGGAGAGATCTTCTCTGAATTGTGAGACCTCAGTGAGCACTTAAATTATACAGTCTTATTCAAAATCCTCAATGAAATACATGGCACGTCCCTGTCAGTGGTGATTTCAAATAAATTTCAGCCATAAATAATAGCAGTCGACTCCTGCAAACCCATGTATATGGCAAGATACTTTGGGTTTATTTTTTTAACCATAATTCAGTGTGGAAGGCTATTCATTAACAGTTATTTAGTGCTGTGATGACCTGTATATTCCACCAATGTTAGGACCTTCCATGTACCTAATTATGATATGAAGCTAAAAAAATAAAAGTTCTTGCAGCAGTTAAGTAATGGTGCATGGTCTTTAGGAGAGTGATGTATTACACGTCATTAATTTCTTGTGTCCTTGGTTATTTCCAATATGAACATACTCTCAACTTTTTTCTTAAAAGTTCTGGACAAGGCCAAAAATAATGGGGAGGGGATGGATTTTTATATATTACCCTTATTCACTTAAGGTAATAGAGCAAGTTTCACATCAACATGCATTTTCTGAACAATACAAAGTATAAAGCTCTAATGACTCTCATTGCTGATTGACTGTAGTCCTCAGTGATTTATTAGAAAAATCAAAGTTTTATCGAGAGGCAAGGGCAAAAATATTAGGCAGAATCAGGAACATTTTGCAAAGCCAGGTACAACTGAGATGTATGACAGTGAATGAAGTGTAAACGAACTTATGTAAGCAGAGTCAGAGATTAGCCTCTCATTTTTCATAGTGGCTTTCACTTTGCCTTGGACACCTACAAACACCTCATTTTGACACTCATGAAAAGAGAAGAAAATGAAGTTTGAAGTTATATAATTGTCCTGCACTTCATTTACAAGTAGTTGACCCAGATCAACTCCTGCAACATATGTATACTATGTAAGGTAAATGCCATCACTGGCAGCTTTGTATGCTTTTTTAGCAAGCAGTGATCTGAGTCCTCCATTACTCCCCAAAGATAGCTTAATACTTCTACAACACAGTAAGTAATTACTGAATTCCTGTCCATTTTTCCTCATTTTCAGGTATAGCAGATTGTTACCCATGACAATACTGCCAGCTTCCTTATAGTTGATTAAAACTCAGACCCAGACAGTATTGCAGAAATGAAGTGATGCTAACAGCATATACTCAGTGGCTTTGTAAATTGGGTAACCAGTTCATATTCCAGTATGTGGAGAAATTAGATTTTCTATGAGAAAACAAGTAAAAAGTGGAGTTCATGTTGAATTAAAATGGAATCTAGGTCCATGTGACTTAAAATTTTTGACATAAGCATATTTTCATGCTTAGTTAGCTCGGGTATACAGAAGTAGAATTAGTTATTTACTATGGTTAAGGTTATGGTAGGAAAGCACTAAGATGTACAGTCAGCAGGATTTTCAGAAACATGTTTTTGTTGTTTGTCACCTAAAAGCACATAATTGTTTAATTTATACAATTAGAGCTGTCCCTTAGTGCAGGGAGGCACGGGTTTGTTTTACTTTGTTTCCCACAGTTGTGTTCTTTGATAAGGAGATTTCTTGCTTGGATGAAGTCTGCGTTTTGTATCTTACTAGAACAGTTTGGTTCCACACCAATAAAAAAGCCACTTGGAGATGTCAGAATCCACTGAGGTCCGAGGACCATTAGGAGCTATACCCACCATTGATCCTGATGTTTCCAGTCAGACCAGAGCCAAGACCTAACCTGCTACCACTGAATGAGTGGATTATGTGACCTGACGTCAACTGTGACCCAGTGATCCAGATTACCTAACTTTAGATACACCATGAAAATCATGCAACTAAGCACCACTTCTGGAAATCATGATGCCATATGAAGAAGGTCAAAATGTATGTGGGAGTCATCAAAGTAGTCATTGAGCCAGAATAACTCACCCCTGCCTACAATTCCTTGAACAGTCACTGAAGGTATTTCCATTTCAATAGCACTGCAACTTTAGGTTACAGAAATATTTGTCCTGCTGCTACACTTGTTTCTTCCTGAACATCACAAGTACTATTTTTCTTCCACCCAGAAAACTCCAAAATACCAGCACCCCCATTACCAAAACTTTAAAAGTATTGAACTGCAGGATGTGTTCTGCCATTACTTCTGGTGATGACAGGCATACCCATGGCAACCATACTAAATGTACCAAAATACCCAAGTCTTATGAACTGTAGATGCCAACCACCAGGAGGACAACAAGGACAGACTGTTCCTTTCATCTGTCTCCATCATTGGGAAAAATGGTTACCTGTATTTAGCAACAAGGAACTTACCCAGTTGGACAAGCCACTGTTGAGACAATTCTTACCACATCCTGAACCAACGTAAACTATACTGTCCCAAAACCTTTACTATCAACCTGATGGTCATTTTTATCAGTAAGGAAAACCAGTATCCCTCACAAAAGAAATGAATATCTCAGAATATGTTCGGCATCATCTCGAATGGATAATCCATACTGATGTTATTGTTGCTTGACTCTCACCAGGCTTACCTCCATAAATGGCATAACTAGACATGACACTAATGACAGTTTCTTAAATTATAATATGGCTACCTCATCTATTGAACTATGCAACAATATGGACTTTATTTATGGCAACAAAGCTTGCTGGTAAAAAGATGATGGGGGGTGCATTGAATATGTAGGACCAGCTTGTGACGCCCGTGCCCTGGCCCAGCAATCAAGGAGCCTCAATCCTCACCACTAACACCAGAGAGGGTGTCTCATATATGAGGAAAGGATAACAAATACACACAGTAAAGTGCAATTTCCCTTAACAGCGCACCGAGATCACAGTCGGTCCGGGGCTGGTTGCTCCCTTGCTCCCCAGGTCCCCAATAAGACTCCCCACTGACACAGCTATAGGGTCCAGATCTCCGCGTAGCTGGGCAAGCTAAAATCTCCAGCACCCTCTCTGTCCAACCAGTGCTTCGTGTCCCTGCTCAAGTAGCTGACACACACACTTTGAGATAAGAGGTTATACAGCCACACAGACACTTCTGGGGAAGGCTGGCACAGGTTCTCCAGCTGTGCCCCTTTTTACCCAGACTATACGGTAGTACCAGCAGCCACCACCCACTAATAATTATCAGCTACTCAAAGGCCATTAAAAGGATGTCCAATTATTACTGTGCAATATTATTATCCAATTGGTAAGTGTGACTAATCAGACAAAGCTTATTTGGAGTGACCTGGACAGTAAACTCTACAAATATGCAATGTACTCTAGAGCTTAAATTACCTCTACACAAAACAACCACAGTTAAAAGGTTTTAAAATATTTAATAATAAATAATTAAAACCACAAGACAATACTTTCTACTACACTGTGCTAGTCAAAAGAGTTCAGAGATCACACAGAAATACTTAAAATTATTCAGTAGTACAGTTCTGACATCACAGAAAAACATTTAATCTAATCTGTTTTAATTCCTAGCTACTTCTAGGAGAAAACAAAGTTCTAACATACTACTTCCTTACATAAACCATAAGGCAGAGTGCTGAGTTGGATAGTCAGACAAAAATGCTTAATAATCTCTGGTTCTCACTGTTTAAATTGAAACTGCAGTTCTGCTAAAACATTACATCATCTTTTTACCCTTCCGGGAGTTCCCAGGCTAACAAACTGCATTTACATTCTTTGACAGAGCAATAAAGGACATTCCACATGTAAATTCTGGTCATTAACTTTAGCTTTAAAACAATAGGCAGGAAGTCAAAGGCAGTGATGAAATAATTTTAATTTCAAAGGACCAACAAGAAATGCTTGACTTAGCTTTCTTTACAGCAGATGGCAATGTTGCCACATTGTTTTAAGTTCAACATTCATATTTACAAATGATAGAATTATATGCACAATTCTATCTGGCTAGGCTAGCAGCCTTCCCCCATCTCTACCAGTCTTCCCACAGCTGTTTGTCAAACTGGCACCCTTCTTTAAGAAAAATGTTCTATGGAAGAAAAACTTGAGTGCAAAGACTACATAATTTAAAAATCCTGTCAGCAAAACTAAGGCATCACAGACATACTGTCACAATCTGGAACAAGCTGCATTTTAAAGGACTTTCCCCATATGGGCTTGGATGATGACATATATGGGGCAGGTAAACTTCTACCTTATTGGGCATCAAAGGCTATTTGAAAGTTAGGGCTTTTGTGCTGCAGAACAAAAATCATGCTGGTTACAATTATTCTTGCATTGTTTCTAGTTTTATTTTAATGAAACTTTGGTATCAAAGTAAAACCGCAAAATACACAAACAGATTGACTGACCAAGTTTAGAAAAATTTATGATCATGTGCTTAGATAAAATAATAAACCAAATCAAAATCTTTACATTGCAAGTAGAAATGATGTATTTGTTGCTAATAAAAATGATCTTCCTTAAAAGTTAAAAAAATACATATAAAGATTATATTGGTACAGCATGTAAAAAATATCTGCTGGAATGTCAAATGTCTGTGCATATTCACAGCTTTCACTTTTGTAATGGGGATGTAGTGTGAGTGATGCTTCAATGGGGAACTGTGAAGAAATCAGATTTTTTATGAGAAAATAAATCGAGTGAAATCCATCTTGAATTAAAATGAAGTCTAGGTCCATGTGACTTTTCTTGACATAACTATATTCTCATGCTTAACTGGCTTAGCTATGCAGAAATAAAATTAGTTTTTCAGTATGGTCAAGGTTATGATAAGAAAGCACAAGGATGTAGTGTCAGTAGGATCGTTCAGAAACATTGTTCTTTCTGGTCAGTCAGTTAAAACTGCATAATAGTTGTTTCATTTATACTGTGACTTTCTATCAAAATAAGAGCTCTCAGCTTGGAGAGACACAGATTTATTTTACTTGGACTCCCATGATTGTGCTCTCCATTAATGAGAATTCTTGCTTCGCTAAAGTCTGAGTTTTATATTTTTGAACATGCTAGAACAGTGAGACTGATGGTTAGAAAAGGGAGTTTGTGTATTAAATCAGATTGTAGTACCTCAGACTATTCCCCTTAATCTAAGCGACTGTAATCTTAGAATTTGTATGTATAAGTAGCAGGGGTGCGAGTGCAGGGAGCTTACCCTTCTTAAAATGATTAAAACAGACTACACTGAGCTTTGACATTCACCATTCTTTAGAGTCTTTGTTTAATTTTTGTAATTTCAGGACTCTCGCATATGGTCCTTGCAATTGCAATATTGAGCCTGGTACCCTGTCTGTGGGGTCTTCATAGCTATCAACTGTGAATCTCCAGAATTAGGAACAAGAGAAAAATAATACAGAAAATGGTATAAATTAAATGACACATTTAAATACTGGTACTAGTGACTTAAAACTTCTCAAAAATGTCCAGTTTCAGGAGGTACAGAGCAAAATATTTGATCCAAAGGGCATGTCTACAAATTTAGGTACAATTGAGAGGTATGGTGGTCTTAGAGATGACCATTTAAATATTTCAGTACAGAATATAATGTTGGGTGACACTTCCAAATACCTCTGTCAAGTGTCTGTAACTTGTGCATGATATGGAGTCCATTGAATAGAGGCTAGTTTATGAACACATGGAATTTATCCCTTTTGCAAGGATATTTTGCCATTCCCTTGGCTAGTCCCATAAATTACAGCTGTGGAATTCCCCAGGAAGCAAATCTAACAGCTCTCCAGTATCACATGAACTTAACTTTTCCAGTCCTTCCAACCCCCAGTTGGTTACCAAACATCCAGCCCATTCATTTATAGTAACAATAATAATCTTTCATATGTTCCCATTACTTCTATGGGCCTGTTCAACAGTTGTATATAAATGTTAGTGTCAGACAGCAGAGAGATTTTGTAGACCTGCCCTTTGGATCCAAAAGAGCCCAGACAAGACCTCAGCATCTGATGTACAAGTTCAGTTATTGGCAGCATATTGACTGGCAACACCCTCCCCCTTCTCCGTCATACACTTGTACGGTTTAAAATACTGCAACAGTAATCTAAGGAAGGATATAGCACAGTTATGTAACAATTTACCATAACAGTAAATGCCTTTCTGATCACTGTTGCAGTATTCCTTCTCAGCCTGCCTTCCCCTACTTGTCCATAACCCAATTTTTTTCTCATGGACTGTTTTCTTTTCCCTCTTAGTTGACTAACTTCTTTCTTCTCAGGCTTCTGCTGGTTTACCGGCTTCAAACAAAGCAGTCTTATGAGTATAAATCCTCAGATTATATAATCTTACATCTGTGAGATTAGGTAATACATCAAATCTATGGCTTTATGGAAGTTTTGGCTTTGGTACCCCAGTCAGACATCAATGTTATTTGGTGAAATAACAGTTTGGAGTACTGCAAGAGTGATCATTAGGACATCTACGGTTATGATAAATACACAACTGCACTTTCTTTCATGCTGCATTATGAATGGAAGGAGCAGTAGCATTCATTAGTCCATCAAACCAGGCTTACGACCAAAGAGCTTAGCAGATCAGTAATCCATATTTGGGTATCTTTCATTTTTTTCTCATCTGTAGGTGGCATTGTGCATTGCTGCTTACTGTAGTATTTTTTTAATGTCTGTGTAGTGAATGCCTAATATTGGAGATGTAGAAAGTGTCTGCTTCTGAGAAAATTAGTATAGATGTTTGTAAAATGTCAGATTCCATACACACATTCTTGATGTGTGCATTTAGGGCCTAGATCTAAACAATAATAGTGTGTGTAGTTTGCCAGGGACTTGGACACAAGATCAAAAGTGTGAGACCCTTAAAGCTTATCTGGCCAAGAAGCTCACACGTATTTTAATGAAACATGATATGTTGTCAGAGTCACAGCAAACCAACATCTCAGATGTCCCCTCAAAAAAAAAAAAGACAGAGAAAGGAGGAGTCCAGAGTGAACCTAGAATACATTCTGCAGGAAACTCTAGATCAAAAGATATCAGCTCTGTGGAGGCTGTCAAGTAGTCCCCATAGAGTCTACAACAACCGATAGCTGTGGCAAGAATACTTTATAAACCACCATGCTGTCTGTCCTCATCACATCCCACCAGACTGATAATTCATTAAGGTGGCAGACAGACAACACTGGTCACACATCAGCCCCTGAAAGTACAGTTGTGCAAGATGTTACCATAACAGTAGATGTCCTACTTCTCACTGTTGCAGAATTCTTTATTCTTGGGCTATCCTGCCAAGGGTAGCTGAACGTATGTACAGCATGCCATGTCTTTATATCTTCTGGGTACCATATGTTAGAGGTATGTCCTGCATGCAAGGCATAAGGTACATATATGATATATACATGCGTGACATATGAGTGACTAATCAGAACTGAAGTGCTGCAGAAGAACTAGAGCAACCCCAGAGGAAAACAGTAATATGTACATTCATGAAGAAAAATGGTAGAAAAGGAAGAGGAGGATGAAAGAAAAAACCTTCGGCCAGAAGAAAAGCAACACAAAGTAACAGATAGGATGGAGGGACAGAATACTGTAAGAGTGAGAAGGAAGACATCTACTGTTATAGGAAGTCCTTGCACAACTATACTGTGTCCTTCCCTATCACTATTGCAGTAGTCATTTCTCTTGGGAGAGTATAAAAGCTACTGTAAAGTATGGGAAGAATAACCCTCAGAAGAGCCCTCCAAAAACCCATGAAGGTTGGCCCTGGCAAAACCCACCCTGACCCTAGAAATGGCATCCAACTTCTAATGTTTGGTGCAAGTGTGAACAGAAGACCAAATAGTAGCTTTCAAGATGGATCTATTATCTGGAGTCTTGAAAAAAGCACCAGAAGAGGCCACTGCCCTGGTAGATTGAGCTTGAATAGAAGCAGAAAACTGCTTGACATGAAAAGAATAACTAAGAGAAATGGCTTTAGAACTCCAGTAGGAGGAAGTTTTGCTTAAATACTGCCAAGTACAATTTCCTGGCATGAAAGGAATCAAAAAAAGCTGGTTAGATTTCCTTATACGTTTTGTCTTGTCCAAGTAATATCTGAGTTATCTATGAAAATCCAAGGTGTGAAGAACCCTCTCACTAGGATTCTATGGAGAAGGGAAAAAGAAGGAAGATCAATGGACCGATTCAAGGATAAGTCATTAACCACCTTGCGCATAAAAGAAGGATTTGTCTGAAGAGACATTCTGTCCTTGTGAACAACCAAAACAGTGTAACCACCATGAGTGTTTGAAGTTCAGAGGCCCTCTTGGCAGAAGTAAGAGCCATCAACAATACAAGAATCCATTGCAGGCTTAGAAGAACAAAATTAAGGTCCCAAGAAGGTGGAGCATGTTTTTATGGAGGCCAGATATGGACAAAGCTTTTTAAAAATTGTTGGACTTCAAAACTAGAAGCCAAAGGTGGATTCAGAGGCAGACAAGTAGAAATGGCTAACAAGTGTACTTTAACAAATGAGTATGCCAAGCCAGAATTGAGCACCTCACACAAATAAGGAAAGACCATTGGAATCCCTACAGAAAAAGTGTCCAAGTCATGTTTGAGATACCAAATAGAAAATATCTTCTACTTAGTCACACATGATTTTCTAGTAGTGGGTTTTCTGGCCTCCAGCAAAACCTGAACTACATCCTCAGAAAACTGATGGCTAAAGGGAATGAAAACCCTATCATCTAAAATGTCATTTGAAGGGGTGGACAAGTGAGAGTGAAAGAGAGATCCCTTGTCTTATGTGGGATTGCCCCTGGCCAGATGAAATTGAAGGGGAACCAATGCTGTCTGGGCCAAAAGGGATTTACCAGCAAGATTTTGGGTGTTTCCCACATGACCTTGTGCAGGGCCATTGGTGATGGAGGAAGAGGATGGCAGGCATACAGAAACATACCCTTCCAAGGAAAAGATATGGCATCCACTTTCAAAGACAGAGGAGTTGGCACCTTTAAACAGAACTGGGGAAATTGTCTTTTTAGAGGGGAGACAAAAATCTACCAATGTGCAGTGTCCAGAAAAACCTCCCTGTGATTTGTCCTGGACCTGCTCAAAGAGTATGCCACTAGATTGTTCTCTGAAGGAATGTAGACCTCCTGAAGAACCAGGTGATGGAGGACTGCAAAATCCCAAGCCTGAAGAGCCCGCCTGCAAAGATGACTGTGGTAGTATCTGTAAAAACATTTAGAGGACCTGGAACTTAAAAGGAGTTAAAAGCTGAGTCCTTATCTCCTTGATGTGGATGTAGTCTACTAGTTGTTGTTGGGACTAAAGACACTGGACTTTAGACTTTTTGGAGGAGACTCCCCATCCATGATCAGAAGCATCTGTATGCAGCTCCTGAGTAGAGAGAGGAACCTGAAATGTCAGTCATGGATTTAGGGAAATCTGGCAAATACACCGGCAAAAGCTCGAGCTTGAGAACAAGGCAAGAGAGAAACCAGATACTCCATAGGGTGGCAGTGCTAGAGCCAAATAGTCTTGAGGTACTATTGAAATTTTCCTTGTGAAGTTTGTCAAAGGGAACCATGGAAATGGTTGATGCCATGTTCCACAGAGTTTGGAGAAACTCCCTTGCAGGAAGGTCTGGAAGAGGAAGAAGAGACTAGAACTAAGCAGTCAAAAAGACTATCTTGGGAGGTTAGAGGGAAGCAAACATTGAAATGGTATGAATCCTGCAACCCAGGAAAACATGGTCCTGAGATGGAGTCAAAACAGACATTTTGAGATAGAGGATGTACCCTACATTGTGCAGAAGAATCATAGTTAAGTGTTGATCCCGAAGGAGGAGCTGCTGTGATGGGGCTTGAATCAGAATTCATTCAAATAAGGGAATATCTGAAATCTTTGAAGTCTGCAGAAGGCTACCACAAGAGCCAGAGTTTTAGTAAAGACCCTCTGAGCTGTCACAAGACCAAAAGGTAACACAGAGAACCGATAATGAAAGAAAGAAATGGAAGCTTAAACATTCCCTAAAGATAGAGTGACTAGGAATGTGGATGTGAGTGTCCTTCAAATTCAGGGATACCAGAAAGGCTTGAGGAAGCAACAGAGGGAAAAGTGTCTGACGAAACAGTATCCTGAAGGAAATAATTTTGGATTATGGAAAGTACCCAAGTGTCTGTGGTTATCTGTTGATAAATCTGGAGCGGTAGGAGTGGCTGGATGTCAAACAGAAGCAAATTTGTCAGGGAAAGATGGCTTTTGACTCTTAGAACCCTGGGAAGGCTTGTCTGGAAAAACTTTTCTAGAAGCTATCTTGCCATTAGAAGGCCATTTAGGCTTCCTACAAACAAAGAACAGCTTAGAAGGATAATTTCTCTGAAACTTGAGAAAAGATTTGCTTCAAAGGCTGTACAACTTTACCCTCATCCTGAAGGATCTTAATTCAACTGTAGCAGTGCCAAAGAGATTCTGGTTGTCTAAGGGGGAATCCAATAATTTAGGCTTTGAAGTCTTCAGGTAGAGCAGGAGGTGCTACAGCTTCATAATAGATCCAGATGCAGCTTCCCTAGAGGAGGCATCAGCATTATAACTACATTTAGTAGAATGGCAAGCTATCTGAGAAGCATAGCTCAAAAAGGAAATGGTAGAAGTCTTACCCTCTGAATCAGGCAAATCAACCAGAATGCCCCCAAATTGGGAGTGAGGAGCCTAGACATACGTAGTCATATGGCTCTGGTAATTAACAGCCTTGAAGGCTAAGGTAGCAGAGATATACACTTTTTTACTATACCTGTCCATGGCACGGCTATGCTTATCAGAAGCTAAAAGCTTAGAAGAAAACAGTTTATCTCTGGCTACAGAAATAACAGCAAGATCAGACAGAAGGCTTTTATAAGTTCATAGGTTGGTACTAGGCTAGTGGCCCTAGGGCCTATACAAGCTTAGCCATAACAATTCCCTGGCTATTTCTTCCCAGAATATTTATTTCCCTGGTCTCCTTTCTAGCAGGGCAACTGATGTGATCCTCAGGGTGAATTTTCTATCTCCCATCCAATCATCAAGGTATCTTTTGAAAAGGGCCAAAGAGGTGCACAGGTTGACATGTATGGGCAGTCTGTTCCAGAGTATGGGGAGTCTCTGGGTCAGAAACCTATCCCTCCAGCATGTTTTATTCATTGTGATGACCAGGTTTAGATCCCTGGAGCGTGTGGCTCTGAGGGATTGAGATTTCTTTAAGTGTAGCATGTTCAACAGCTCTGGGTTTGATATGGCCTTGTATATTTAGCAGAGGGTGCCTCTGAGTAGGTGATGTGTGACAGAGTATAGCTGAAGTATTTTTAGACAGCATAGGGCATCTGCTTTAGGCCTGTGATTCTTTTAGTGAGGTATTTCTATGGCCTTTCCAGTTGCAGCAGATGTCTTGTGAGGTACATACCAAATGGGGCATTGTACTCTATAATGGGTCTAATGAGGGATGAGTACAGTGGGACAATGACCTCCTTTTTTCTGGATGAAAAGCCCTTAGTGATGAGGTGTGCCACATAGAAGGATTTCCTGACTTGTGATGTGGTTATCGAAGGTGAGACCACTGTCCACCTGTGTCCCTAAGTCCCTTATCACACTTCTGGTGTTTAGTGTACTGCCACTTATGTGGTAATTCATGGGTACATGTTTTTTCCAAAAGGGGATAACTATGTATTTCTTGGCATTTAACTTGAGCCCATGGCTCTGGCACCAAGCATCTGTTTCTGTAAGGCCCTTTTGTAGAATATCCACATTATTTGGGGATTCAATAATGGCTCCCAGTTTGCAGTCATCTACGAACTTTGTTAGACAGAGTCCCTTAGTGCTGGCCTGTACTTCAGAGAAGTAGATGCCAAACGAGTGGTCCCAGGATTGAACCCTGAGGTACTCCACCTGTCACTTGTCTGGAAATGGATTTTGAGTCAGCTACTTTTACAGTGTGGGTTCTGTCAGTACGCCAGTTGGCAACCCATCGAGTGATGTAGGGATTAATGCCCAGCTTAGTAAATTTATTTAAGATTCCAAAGTGGGGGATGGTGTTGAAGGCCTTGGCGAGGTCCATATAGGCCGTGTGGACTGCCTTACCCTCATCACCTGCTCTGGAGACTGATTCGAAGAAGTCAATCCGATTGAGTAGACAAGATCGGCCCTGTACAAAACCAAACTGGGTGGGATCAAGTGTTTGAAGGTTGCCAATGTCTTTGTTTATAAGTTTCATGATATTGCATTCCATGGCTTTGCAGATCAGGCTCGTCAGACTGATGGGACAATAGTTCCTGGAATCCAAGGTGGATCCCCCCTTGTGGAGTGGGATAACTGTAGCTGTGCGCCATTCATTGGGCACGAAGCCTGAGGTGAGGCTATGATTAAACATGACACTTAGGTGAGGTGCCAGTTCATTTTGTAGTTCATGTAGTACACAGCCCGTGATGTCATCTGGTCCCATGGATGCTGTATTCTTAGCTTTGGAGAGTGCATTTTTTACCTGTGTGGCAGTGATAACCAGAATTTGACAATCTTTTGGTATTGAGATGGGCCCTTTAGGGGATGACAGGGGGGTGAAGTTGGCACTGAATCGATCTTGCAGAATATTGGCAATATCCTTGGGATAAGTATATTTAATGCCATTCTGTTGTAGCTCAGAGCAGATCTGAGCATTGGCATTTAGATACTTGACATAACTATAGAATGCCTTGTGACTGTCCTTGGAATCTTTGGCAATTTTATTTTCGTAACTAGCTTGGAGGATTTTATGAGGAATGTCAGCTTCTTACTTAGGCTGGTAAGGGAGTATTTTGCATCCTGGGATTTTCCTCTTTTCTGCAACAGTTTCTTCCTTCTGTTGTATAGTTTGTTTATGGCAGGGGACCACCAGATTGACTTCCTTTTTTTCAAGGAGAGCTTCTTGGTTCTATTTGGAATGGCATGATTCATGCATGAGTGGATGTGCTCGTACAATGCCTTAGTGTAGGATTCAGCAGTCAAACTTTCAGTTCCCATCTGCATGGGTGTCATGAAGTTTGTCACTTCTGACTTGAGTAGCATGAAGTTGGATTTGGAGAAGTTTTTTATGGAGGTTTCCCTACTGGGAGGTGGGGGTGGGATGTGGACATCAAGGGTGATTAGCTTATGGTCAGACCTGACCAATGAGGGGGTGACCACTGGTATGGAGCATCGATCTCCCATGTTGGTAATGACCAGGTCTAGGATATTTGAGCCCCTGGTGGGACTATGGATTAGATGATCCAGGGGCTTGTAATTTATGAATTCCAAGAACCGTTGGGCAAAAGTGTTGGTACCCGAGTAGTTTTCCCAATTAATGGCAGGGTAGTTGAAGTCACCCAGTATTAGGATGTTTGGTTGTATCTTAATATTTTCCAGTATGTTTAGAAAGGTATAGTGAGAATCTTGGGGTATGGTGGGGGATCTGTAGCAAGCTACAATTTGGATTGCAGTCTTACCTAGTGTTAGTTGCACCTGTAGAATTTCACATGCATTGTGTTGGGTAACTAGCCTGGAGGTGTGAATCTCCTTGGTGAATATGGACACTCCTCCGCCTTTACTGCTTCAGTCCTGGTTTGGTGGCAGAAAAGTGTGGTAAGAGTTGTAGCCTGGTATTGCAGGGGTGCTCTCTGCAGCCTTGAACCAGGTCTCAGTTACTGCACAGATATCAATGTTTTCCATTTTTAGGAGTGCCTCGAGAGAGTACATTTTGAGGTTTAGACTTCGAGCATTGAGTAGCATTACCTTCAGATTTTGCATGCTTATATCAGTTATGTAAAAAAATGTTGAGCATCAGCGACTCACAAGTTTTGTTAGAGCAGGAGGTTGAATGTTAGGTACCTGAGAAGCTGCAATGAAAGAATCCAGGAGGGCGACCAGCTCTGTAGGGACAGCAAAAGGCTGAGGTGAATCTATATGCAAGAGTTCATAGTATCCTTTTTTTTTTTTTTTTGAACATTAGAAACCACTGTATCCCTAAAAGACAATTCCTCCATTTGAAAGTCAGGAGAAAGTGAATCCTCTTCCTCAGATCCCAGAGAGTGCATATCTGAGTGAAGTAGGCCAAGAACTCCACACCAGAGTTTAGGTCTTCATGAATCAGAGTCCCTAGGACATTCGGAAGGAGTTGAACACCGGGGAACAGAAGCGGGAACAAATTATCCTTGAGGGGGCTTAAGAGCCATGAGAACTTTGAAAAGATCTTGAGTAAAATCCTGCCATTCTTTGTGTGCATCCTTAACCACAGTAGTCACATGCTTAGACTTTTGATTCTTTTTCAAAGGAGCAACAGCTTTTTTTTTTTAAACAAAAAACATCTTTATTAAACCATCACATATGACATAAACAATCATACATTTATATAAATGAAAACAAATCACATTGACACAATCCTAGTTGCAAGCATTTTATATCACAAAGGGGCAGGAATTGAATAATTTATGTAATGTTATTTAGGTTGTATGATATATAGCAATATATGTGAAGCATGATGTTTGTTAATTTTAATTTGTTAATGTAGTTTGTTTACTTTTATATAAATTTAAATGTGCCTATGTCACAAGTGATAATTCAATAAAGGTGTTAAAAGGCGCATCAGTTTTAACAAATCTAGGAAGTTCAGACCCCTGCCTAGATTCAATGAGGGCACCAGGCACCTCTTCCCTAGCAAGTATTTGGGGACTTCCCTAGGCACTTCTGAAATAATCAGCCATGGTTCCTCCTCCACATCAGCACCAGACATAGGCGCAGCCTCAGTAGATGTGTGGGCAGACAGCTCTATGTCAGCCTCCAACTAAGGCACAGCTGAGGGAGCCAACATCATCACCAGACGGTCCTCGCATTCTTCATCCAACCCAATGGAGATGTCTGGTAGAGGATGGACAGCAGGTGGACCAGTTTGTACCTATTTGGCTTTTATTTTAAGTGGCAGCTGAATGTCTGAGTGGACAAATTTGGTTATGGTAACCTGATCCAAAAACTTCAAGTGCTATTTCTCCACATAAATGGAAAGAGATGGCCATTGATTGTGGAGTGTCTTGGAGATGAACACCTGACAAATATCACACTGCATATGGTCGTGGGTAGCCCCAAACAAAAAAAAGCAATGCGCATGTTTATCTTTATGGGGAATCTGCCTACCGTACTCACATTTTCCTTTTCTGACATGTTAACTAAGGTAATAGTGAGAAAAAAAAGGAAGGGATTCCAATGTGGCATGTATCTTTAGAAAGTTGAGTAGTGGAACCAACTTGGTGAATGGCTTGCAGACCAAATTCAAATGTAATGCTTGGACTGGCATCAGAGAAGTTCTGAGGATTAAGCGCTCGTACATCATGCATGTACCTTATGCCTTACAAGTAGGACAGGTGTGTGACTTACAGTGCCCAGAAGATGTAAAGGCTTTGGTATGCTTGAAGGATGTTTGGCTATCCTTGACAGGATATCCCAAAAGTGAAGAATACTGCAAAAGTGATGAGGAAGGACACCAACATCTTGCAATTAAGTAAGGGGAAGGTGGCATCCCCTTGTTATCGTAGAGGAAGATGTTCAAGATTGCAGGAACATGGAACTGAGGAGGAGGTCCGTCCTTGGTTTCTGTGATCCCCAGCCACCAGTCACCTTGCTAACTCACAGACATTGGAGGCACAGACCTCTTTCAAGCAGGAGTTATTGCTTTATGGCATGTTATAAGTACACCACTTCACACTACCTTGCTCTCAAACTGGCTCATGGCTTTCAGTTCTTCCAAGACATATGTAGCCTGCTTAAATATGCTGTATTAGGAGTCCAAACCAGGAGAAAAAAAGATCTGTTCTGTAACAGACCTTGACTCCTCTATAAAAGAGCCTCTATAAATGATAATGGGGCAGATTCCCAGTTGTACCATCCATTTACCGAGATAGATCACTTGGCCACTTCCTACTATCAGTGGAGCAGCATTATCTCCATATGTATATACCTCAGCAACCTGGGCAATAAAACCCAGGTGTCTTCCCTCTTATCCTATGATGCAGACAGGGAAGATGCTCTGGCCTCTGGCTCACAACAAAATAACCTGTCATTTGTAGTGCCCTTTTCCTCTCGAAGAAATGTTTTCAGTGACAAACTTATGAAACCTCAGCATCCCAGAACACATCTATGGATTTTCTAGGGCTGGGTTCTCTTAAATTTGTAGCTGTCCTGTCAGTACATGACCTTCTTCTGGATGTGTTTAATACTGCCTCCCTGGATCCAGATTTTCACCTCTACCTTCAGGAGGTCTGGTTAGTTTTATAGGAAATATAAAAAATTATTCTGTGAGAGCTTTGTTGTAGACCCAGATAGGTCACTGGAGACCGCAAAGGGAGAAAGAATGGCTTCTGGGTGTAACACTCTTTCCAGTGACTGGGAAAGTAGGTTACTGGATAGATTTAGAAAAATGTTTATACCTCAACAAGCCTGGCATTTAGGCCATTGAACTGTAAGACCCACATTTTAAAATACCAGGATCAAGTCCTTAAGCAATTTTTAAAAAGCTGTGTAAGAGTACAGGATGAGAACCAAAAAGCTTTTGTGCTTGGCCAAATATACAGACCTTTTACAAGAGGAGAATGTTCTAAAATGTAGCTATAATACTGTGGATGCAGCATTCAGGGCTGCCAAGGCAGGGTCAGTTATTAGAAGATGTTTCTGGCTGAGGACTCTCCTGATCTGAGGAACTGAAATTGCAACTCCTTAATGCACCTCTGGACATGGAGTTGCTTTTTGGACCCCAGCATACAGCAAAACAGGGGCCAGAGGGAAAACAGTGGAATGTATGAATGATATGTTCCAGTTTGACTCCTAAATATAATAAAAATTATTCTTCAAAACAAGAGCTTCATCATTGAAACCATGGTAAAAGTAAGCAGCCTAAAGGTAGAAAAGTGGCACAAAAGAAAAGATGACAGAATGAAGACAGAGGGAGATAGGGTTAGACAGGATCAGTACTGTATCAGGGAGTACATTTAGCTACATCTTCCTTCCTACATTCACGATACTCAAAAAAAAAAAAAAATCAATCCTATTTGACCCTTAACTGCCTACTCCACCCAGCCGTACCGTCCATTTACAAAGATAGAAGATCACTTGGACACTTCCTACTAGCAGCAGGCCAGAATTATGTTAGAGAAATAACAGCTACAAATTATCGCCAAGTGATTTATGGGCAGAGCTCCAAGAATAAATAAACCTTCAGTTATAGCAGATAAAAAAAATCTGCACTGAAGCTAATGGTAAGTGTTTCTAATGTATCAAATTTACACACACTTTTTTCGAAGTTTGTGCCAAATATCAGAATTTTAACAAAATACTACTCACTTTTGGCACTTAAAACCAGAATTTATTACAAGTAGACAATGAACTACAAAACACTGAACTAGCACCTGTGCATACTCCTAGGTTCAAACGTTTGTAAAACATTCAAAAAGGTAAATGTATATCAAACTAATTAATTAATCAATTTATTAAATTTCTCAGTTTTCAAGCTTCTTAAAGATGCAGTTCCACAAATAACTACAAAAACCTACAACACTGCACATTATAGATTATTCCCACTTCAAGAAATTTCAAAAACACATACTTATACATTTAAATGCAATATATCATACTGATCATATAATACATTTGACTATACAATGTATTAAATTACATAAAATCCTGTTAAATACTTCATAAAAAGCTCATTATTGAGCTCCCCCAGGTTGTAATGTCATATTTAAAAATAAACCATGCTTCTTTTTGCAGTAAAATGTCAAAAGAATTAAAGTTTATTTCTGAATTTTTTAATACATAATAAAATTTTAATAAATCAAATTCACTATGTTTTTCCAAAAATTTTAATGCTGTTGGACTCGTGAGTGAATTATTTTTAATATCCCTCATAGGCTCCTGTATTATTACCCTTACCTGTCGCACTGTTTTTTTTCTATATAAAACTTATTACAGGGACAAACTAGTGCATGTATTACCATCTTCTGGTAATAGTTTTATACCCCAGGGACTGCAAATAACCTGTTATTAATCATATACACACTGTCTTTTCACAGAAACGTATACGTTGTCCAGCCCCTACATTCTATAGTAATACCCAACCCTTTTAGTCCTGTATGTACTACATGACTTCCAATGCTAGATGAATTCCTATATGAGATATTAAACTTCATGTCCCTATATAGCACATCAGATTTATCTATATACCTATGTTTTTTGAGAATATGTGCTATTTCTTCAATAAAGGGAGCATATTGGGTTGCAAAGTATACATCTTCCAATCTCCCTCTATCCTTATTAGTTTTTCTACCATATAATCTTTTATTATATACTTTCATCCCCTGTCCCTCCACCTTCTTCAAGGTTGAGAGAAGGAGATTTTGACTGTAACCTCTATTAACTAACCTATTTACTATATCCATAGCCACCTCTCAAAATCTTTCATCCTCTGAACATAAAGACCTAGCTCTATAAAATTCTCCACAAGGCAAAGATTTAACTAAATGTCCTGGGTGTGCACTGGAAGCAAATAGGAATGTATTAACTGAGGTTTAATTTCTATGGAAAACAGAATGGATCTTGCTATGCAAAACATATATCAATGCATCTAATTAATGCACTCTATCTTTCTGAATGTTATATACGAAGAAAAGACAACAATTATTCTGAACAACTTGCATAAAATGTTTAAATTGTTCCTGTGAACCACTAACTATAAAAAAGAAAGCATCTTTATAATTTCTAGAAAAAAAAAGAAAAAACGACATAGTATATAAAGTAAGATTCCCTATAAAGAAACATTTCTTCATATCTCCCCATAAACAACTTAGCATGACTAGAAGCAAATTTAGCTCTCATTGCCGTACCTTTAAGTTGTCAGTAGAAATTACCATCCAAAAAAGAAACAATTGTTATTTAGAACGAAATTAGTTGTGTCTTTCGGCT
The DNA here is from genome assembly GCF_019279795.1 of Protopterus annectens. Classification (NCBI taxonomy): domain Eukaryota; kingdom Metazoa; phylum Chordata; order Ceratodontiformes; family Protopteridae; genus Protopterus; species Protopterus annectens. Next base: position 1,330,936,896 of record NC_056725.1, read on the forward strand.
TTTCTCGGTTATGGGTCGCCATAGCGGAACTCTGGTCCGCTAATGATTGGCAGTAGATTTTTACATACCGAGTTGCCAGCTCTGATGCATAACCTTCAACGAAGGTACGCCCATTCACGCATGTCTCCACACAGAAGACCTCTAGCTGAGAATCGAACAGGACAACGTCTTACTGTGAGGTGACAACACTACCGCAGCATATCTAATATAATCTGTAACCTGGTAATATTAAATAGGTAATGGGCAATAGCCTCTAAACCAAACTTATGAGTGGTGAATGTATATAAACTATTAACATCCACTGTAACTAAAAATAATCCTCTTGCCAAACTTCCTTAATTTCTCTCAAAAAAAAATGGTGAGTATCACTAACATATGAAGGAAGTCATGGAACATAAGGCTGGAAGGTCTTATCCAGAATTTCTCCAGTTCTTTCCATTTGTCCCCCCCCCCCCCACACCTGGGAAACAGTGGGTCTACCTGGAGAATTCTCCCTATCTTTATCTATATATAGTTTGTATGTTTTGTAGTTATTTGTGGTTTTGCTTCTTTAAGAATTTTGAGAATTGAGAACTTGAATAATTGATTAATAAATTAGCTTTGATATATACTGTATATATTTGTCAGTTTGAATGTTTTAAAGACTTTCGAACCTAGGAGGCATAAGCCAAAGTGCTAGTTCAGTGTTTTTGTAGTTTGTTGTCTACATGTAATAAATTAATTTTTTAAGTGCCAAAAATGATTTTGTTCCCAATGTAGTAGCCTGTCTCCAAGCTCTATCTAGGTTATAATGATGTGTCTTTGACTACATCCTGTTGATTTTATTTTCTCCTATTAGATACCAGTACGTATGTATGTACAACAGCATTTCTAGTGACTCTTATACTATTTCTCCAAAGCTGGCCTTATCACCTCTTCTACGATTAGATACTTAAATTATGCAGCAGTTTGTTCACTTTCTAACTTGCCTTTGCTCCCAGATTTTGGTATGAGTGTGTTGGTTATATATCAACTTGCTCCAAGGAATTCTTCATCACTAATCTCCCATAAATTTCAGAAAGACTGGTATGAGCAAAAGGAAGCACCAATTTCTCAAAGACAGCTAGATGACAAAAAACAAGTTCCACGTAAATGTCTAAGAAATTGGTACTTCCTTTGTAATTTTGTGTTCGTGTTTGCTTGGCACCTTCCTCCATTGTAGTTTTGGTTGTTACATTACAAAAAATAGTTTATATCAGCAAAATCCCCACCTATACTTTGTAAATTATTTAAAATATTCTAGATGTTCTTCATCTCACATTGCTGCAGTCCTTACACTTGGGTAGTCCGCTGTCCTCGGTCGGCCCGAATATTAAAGTATTAGGCTGACGTTGGTCAAGGCGCTTAAGACTGACATCAGAACGTCAGTGTACCGTCATATCCTCAGTCTTTTTGCCGCATGGTCCGATGCAGAAGCAGCGGAATTCGGAGTTTCACCCGAGTCAAAAATATTTTAGTTTTTCTTGCCTCAGTGGTTTACCGGATGTCAGAAAAAGTGAATAACTGTATTTCTTGTGGGAAACAGATATAGAGATTATCATACTTTGTGTATTCCTTGTTTGGGGCCTGAGCACCGTTGTTGGGTGTCGCTTTTGTGCTAGGTTCAATAAGCACTATTGGTTAGATTGTGCCAGGTTGGTCTTCGGAAGCGGTGCAGTTATAATATGCCAAGAAGCGCAAAGACAAAGCAGCTAAACCCAGGCAAGAAGAGTCGCCAGTGGAACGTTCGCCGAGGCTTCTCTGCAGTCCCAGGGGAGACTTTGATATTGCAGGATGTGGCCTCTCAGGAGGCAAGTCAGGCTGAAGGGGCTTCTCAGGTTACGTACTCCCCTCCCTTCCTAGGGTAGGCCCTCTCCTTCTGTTTCCAAGGCTTCCCAGAGGCAGGCTTTAGCTTCTGTTGGTGTCACTCCTAGTTCATCAGGATCTGTGCCCAAGAAGCACATGCTTAAAATGGCAGAAGATTTAATTACTTTGATTAGAGGTTCTTTGCCCCTCTGATAAGAGGCCTAGGTGGAACCAGAGTTGGGGAGTTTGAGCAGGCTTGGATGTTTCAGAGTCTTCGGCTGAAGACTTGCAGGAGTATTCTCCTTATTCTGATTCTGATGTGGATGATTCTACTCCTTCTGCTTCTCCTCCAGAGGATTTTTCTTTTGAGACTCTTCATTCCATGAGGGAACATTTTAAGTGGGAAGGTCAGGACTTCTCTGATTCCAGGAAAAGGCTTAGGGAATTTTGCTTTTACCCCAGCATAGGCCTTTGGCTATACCACCTGTTCTGGATGTTGTGGAAGATGTGTTTGCAGAGGCTTCACTTAATCCTGATTCTTTGCCTCCTGCTCCTGTTAAACCGGACAGGTATTACAGGGTGCCTGAAGCTCATAAATATCTTTATAAGAGTCCTAGGGCGGACCCAGAAACTGTTAGTCAGGGACCTAAGGGCGTCAAGGCCTCTGTTGTAAATAATCCGGTTCCTCCAGATAAAGAGGCCAGAGCTTTGGATAGATGGGGAAAGAAAGTCTATACTTCTTCCACCTTAGCTATGAGGGCTTTGAATTGCCAGTTTCACATGTTGAAATATCAAAACTATCTTCTTTCTCAATTGAAGTCTAAGGTAGATGCTCTGGCGGAAGGCATTGAGTGTAAAGAATTACAAGATTTGGTACATGTTTCTGAACAGGTGGGTAAGCATTCTTTAATGTGGTTTTGATGCTGTACAGGCCGTCTAGGGTGGCTGCCACGGGTCAGTTCTTGGCACGCCTGGCTGAGGGATCAGAATTTATCTGACCATGTTAAGACAAGGATTTTGGATGCTCCTTTGCAGTCTGATGTGTTGTTTGGTTCACCTGTGGAGGCAGTTTTAAAGAAAATGGAAGACAAGGCTAAGTCTATGCAGGCTGTTAAAGATTTTTGCAAGTTCAGCCTTTAGTAGGAATTGGCCTGCTAAGGGGTGGGCGTGCCAAGGTTAGTAGGAATTGGCCTGCTAAGGGTGGACGCATTCTTCTTATGATTCACAGTCTAGGGAAGATCTAGACGTGGTAGAGGCAGAGCTCAGGGCTCCTTCAGACCTAGAACAGGAGTTCACCTGCACAGTCTCGGTGAGGGCAGGGGCCAGTCCTTTCGTAAACAGGCCCAATGACTCAGCTGCCAGAGCCTTCTTGTCCTTTGGGAGGAAGGTTGGCACTCTTCAAAGAAAATTGGAGTTTAATTACCCAGGACAGATGGGTATTGGATATCATACACCAAGGTTACAAGTTTTATTTCCATACCTTGCCTCCTTTCAAAGGCATGCCAGACGCTCCTCCTCAGCAAAGAATAGAGGCTCACAAACAAATTTCTCTGCTGCTTCAAATAGGGGCCATACAGCCGGTCCCTCTGCCAGAAGTGGGCCTAGGATTTTATTCTCGCCTGTTCCTAGTACCAAAGAAGGGGAGACCAATTTTGGATTTATCTATCCTCAACACTTATCTGGACATTCCCAAGTTCAAAATGTTGATGTTACAACAGCTTTTACCTCTGCTGGGCAAAGATCACTGGATGGTGACTCTGGATCTCAAGGAGGCTTACCTTCATGTTCCTATCAGGCTAAGTTGCAGGAAGGAGCTGGGACTTCTCATTATCAGTTCTCTGCATTGCCCTTTGGCTTATCTACTGCCCAGAGTGTTCACGAAGGTTCTGGCTCCAGTGATAGCTTTCTTCAGTCTAAAAGGAATACAGATCTATCCTTATTTGGACGATTGCCTGATTCTGGCCCAAAGGACGAACTTCTTCATCATTTGCAATATGTGATAGCAGTGCTAAGATGCCTGGGGTATTCTGTGAACGAAATAAAGTCCAGTCTAGTACCCTCTCAGGAGATGTGCTTTCTGGGTGTGAGACTGAATACAGCATCCCAGATGGCCTTTTGACCCCGGACAAACAAAGGAATCTTTCCTTTACTTCCATCAATTGTCTCATCAGTCCAGGCTGACTGCAAGGACAGTCCTTCAAGCCTTGGGGTTCATGGCATCTATTCTGGTGCTTCCCAATGCCAAACTGCATATGAGGAAGCTACAATGGTATCTCAAAATGTATGGACACAGCACTGCCAAGATATGGACACTGTCATTCAGATAATACCTTGCATTCAAAAGGAATTTTTGTGGTGGGCTCAGGAATGTCACCTAAACAAGGAGTCAGATTCTAACGACAGATGCCTCAGACAAAGCTTGGGAGCTCATCTAAATGGAAAGTGGATACAAGACACGTGGCCTGCCAGACTACAACATCTACATATCAACTTGAAGGAGATGTTAGCAGTCCAATTTGCATTAATAGCTTTCAAGGATTTACTTCTTCCAGGGCAGGTGTTGGTTCTAACAGACAACACAACTGTCATGTGGTACATCAACAAGCAAGGGGAACACATTCTTATCCTCTATGCAGACAAGCAATGATTTTGTGGGAGACTGCTCTCAGTTTACAGCTAAATCTTCAGGCAAGGTTTCTGCCGGGAGCACAGAACTCCTTAGCTGATGTGTTGAGCAGTCGAATTATGGATCCCCACGAGTGGAAATTGGATCCTCATGTATTTCAGAAATTGACAGTGTCATGGGGAACTCCAGACATAGATCTGTTCGCTTCTCCACTAATCTACCAGCTGCCAAAGTTTTGCACAAAAGGTTTCATCCCACAGCTTGGAAAGTGGATGCTCTTTCTTTCAATTGGAGCAATCTTCATGTGTATGCCTTTCCACCTCTGCCTCTCCTCCCAAAGGTACTTCTGAAGGTCAGACAGGACAAGCCAAAGATGATTTTAATAGCTCAGATTGGCCTCGACAGCACTGGTACCCATTACTGAGAAGTCTGGGGAGCCTCCATGGCCTTTGCCTTCGATTCCACACCTGCTGTCTCAGGAGAACAGTCATTTACTCAATGTCAAACTTCACTCTCTACATCTAACAGCCTGGCATATTCTGTTTTAAACCCTGGAGGGTCTCAGCTTCCACAGCAAGTTTTGAATGTTATTTTGGAGGCCAGAAGGCCTAGTACAAGGAAAGTGTCGCAGATAAATGGAAGAGATTTTTATTTTGGAGTACAGCAAAGGAATTTGATGTTTCTAAGCCTAATTTAAGTGTGGCTCTTCAATATCTTACCGAGTTACTGGACAAGGGTTTGTCCTTCTCTTCTATTAAGGTTCATGCTGCAGCAATTTCTGCTCACTATGACTGTGACCCACCATTGTTTTCTCATCCTTTGTTTAAGCAATTCCTTAGAGGGGCAAAGAATATAAGACCCCCATGTAGAGCTCCTACTCCTGCTTGGGATCTCAATTTTGTGTTGGAGAAACTCACTCTACAACCTTTTGAGCCTGCAGCTACTGCCGAGTTGAAATATTTGTCATGGAAGACTGCTTTTGTTGGCCATTACCTCTATCGAGAAGGGTTTCTGAATTACAGGCCCTTATGGCAGTTGAGCCTTTCTTAATTTTCCATAAGGACAGGGTATCTTACTAATCCTTCCTTTATGCCTAAAGTGGTTTCTAGTGTGGCTTTAAACCAAACTATTCATTTGCCTACTTTTTATGCAAACCCCAAAATAAAGGGGAAAAGATTTTGCACACTTTGGATTTACACAGGCAGTTATATTATTTGAGCAGAACTAAAGGGTTCAGGCAGTCTCAGCAGTTATTTGTTTCATTTGCTTTGGGTTCTCAGGGCAAGCCTGTGTCAAAACAAACTATTTCTAAGTGGATTGGGTTTTGTATTGCTTTCTGTTATTCCCATCATGGTAAGGTGATTCCAGCTGGGATTAGGCCTCATTCCACTAGGGCTACTGCCACTTCTACAGCTTTTAAGGGGGGTGGCAACTAAAGATATTTTGGAGGCAGCTACCTGGAGTTCAGTGCATACTTTCTCTAAGCATTACCACCTTCCACTTTACTCTAAATCTAGGGCTGGTTTTGCCACTGCAATTTTACAGGGCATTTTGGCAGCTCCTAATGCTTTATAGTTTTGCCATCCTCCCTTACCTCTGCTTTGGGATTCTACCCAAGTGTAAGGACTGCAGCAATGTGAGATGAAGAACATAGTACAGTTTTGTACCTACCATAAATGTAGACGTTCGAAGATCCACATTGCTGCAGTCAACCATACTCCCTCCTTCCCTCTGTAGTTAGAGGCGTTGTGTGGGTTGGGTTGTGAATATTGTAGATATTGTATATATTGTACATATGATTAGTGCAAGGGTGGTTGGTTGTTTTTTGCTGTCTTTTGGTTTTGACCTTTCTTTTTAAGGGTCTTCTGACATCTGGGGCAAGAAAAGACTGAGGATATGACGTCGGTCATGCGCATTTGTACACTGACGTTCTGATGTCAGTCTTAAGCGCCTTGACCGACGTCAGCCTAATACTTTGATATTCGGGCCGACAGAGGACAGCGGACTACCCAAGTGTAAGGACTGCAGCAATGTGGATCTTCGAACATCTACATTTATGGTAGGTACAAAACTGTACTTTATGTTTTCCAGTGTTAAGACATTTTATATGCACAAATGTGTCTGTTATCCCAGAGTTTAACAGTCCCTTCACTACATTCCCAGTATGTTTAAAATTGCAACCATGTTTGTTTTTCATACTTTGCTTAGTCTTAAAGGCTTTGATATTTTTTTTATAATAAATTTAGAATTAGAGTATATTCTTTACCAACTTCTTGATATACAAATGCTTTTGTTTAGGTAGTACACAATTTAATTCACTGGTTGCCATGTTACCAAGCATTTTATACTTAACTTTTTTGTTAAATTAACTGAGCTCAGTGGTTCAATTATGTCAGAATAAAGTGTTTATTAAAGTTCTGCACACATTAATATATTGGAAAACCATGTTTTTTCTTTCTTCCTCTCTCTCTAATATGTTGTAGGTTTTTCAGTGCCAATCAATGGAAAAGTTTAATGAATACAAAAAAATTAAATCAGTTGTCATGTCTTTAGTTGCCGGTACAGATCAAAGGCAACAATGCTTAAGCTGTCAGAGCATAATTGTACTCATGAAAATGTATAGATAAAGTGTGTGTGTTTGTTTCAGCACTAAAGAGGAGCACAGCTGCACAAAGCAAATCTCATCACTCTTTCTCTAAACAGAGGAAACAACACTCACTTTGATTATGAGATGTTATATCTTAGGACTTCAGGCATAAGTTTGTACCTGAAATGACCATTGATTGCTCCACCAATGTAAAGTACAAGAAAATGCTGAAAATAGGAAATACACAACTGATATTTATTTAATTTCTAAAACTGTACTAGGTCACATGGCCATGCAAACACAAAATGAACAGTACCTTCATAACAGTTGTCCAGTCGACATAGCCATGTCCCATATTTAACAGTGAAATTCCAGGTTGTAGGCCTGTCACCTAGGCATCACTCTCCAGTCCAAGATCACATACTTCCACAGTTCACTGCAAGGCTATAGTCCTCTCCCAGGGCCTAACTTAAGCCTCAAAATCAGATACTTCCATCTTGCACAGTCCAAGAGTTTTACTCCACAGGTTACATCTGACTTGGCCCTGTCTGTCTACACTTCCAGGACTTCCTTTCACCACTTTTTCAATCTTCCTTTACTGATGAGCTACCTTCCTGAATTTAGGCCTTCAGGCTACTCTTTTTCATGCTACAGTGTCTGGTAAATAAGTCCATGTGATTTGGTTAGCTGCTATGGGAACCACTGTGAGCATATTCCCATACTCCACACATGCCCATATGTTCTGAAAACATTTCAGTACACGTTTTCCATTATCACCATGTTTTAATATCAGATGTCAGCACCGGATCTGAGGGGTTGGGTTTGGCTCTGTTTTTGTTAGATCCATCCCTTCTTCTTAAAGTTTTGACCCTGGACAGCTCAGATCCAATGCTCCTCTCAAGACTCAGATCCTGGGGTGGCCCTGACCTGCCTTCTTCAGAAGCTTTGGCTTCGAGGAGGGAGGAAAAGGTGTCCCTTGGTTCCTCAGCATTCAAGGTGGTAGAAAGTGCTTTGTCTCTTCACAGGGAACCATCATCTCATGCCTAGTATCGTATCCACTACCCCCATTGGCTCCGAGCTCTGAGTTCATCAGACCTACTCCACAGGGACAGCCAATTCCAGTTAATCTCCAGACAGTTCAACTACAGGAAACTCGTCCTGTCTTCTGATACTTCCCCTGAACATCCCACAGAAGAAGTTTCTCTGTAAGAGGAGAGACAGACTCCCCCATGGAATCTCTCTTGGAAGACACTGATTTTGATGAGGGGAGAAGGATCCCCTAGATCACCACCTGATGACATCTCTTTTGGGTCTTAAGCAGAAAGGTGACTAGTCATACCAAACTCCTCCTGAAAATCTGTGTTCCTGGAGGCTTTTGGTGCTTGACCATCTATGTCTTGGATGACCTCCCTGGTAGACAACTTATTGACCTGGTTTCCCGCCGGGCATGGAAGGAGCCGAACACTATCAAAGCCATACCCAAGCACTCAGACAAATTTTTGGCCCTCCTTCAGACCTTCCTCACTGGAGCAAACTAAAAAAGCTAGCTGACCAGAGCTCCTCTGTCTATCTGCCAATCAGGGAGTCCAGATTATTGGACAGATTTGGAAAGTAAGTGTTTGCCTCGGCTACCTTCGCTCTCAAGTCACTTAATTACTTGGCACACTTTACTAGGCTGCAGAGAGATTTGGTTAAAAAAACTATCAAATTCTCTCTCTGAGTCCATGTTTGCTGAAGATTTCAAAAGGACTTCCTCTCAGCCGGCCACTCTTTTGTCTATTTCATATGCATCGATGAGATTAATCTCTCGTACAGCTGAGGGTACCTCATGAGTTGCTGAATCAGGCATCATCACAAGGAGACACACCTGGATGCAGCTGTGTGACTTTGAGGAGCCCTTTAAGACGTCTTTTATTAATACCCCATTTGATGGCACTTTCTTGTTTGGGCCATCAGTTAAAGATATGCTTGCCCACAGTGAAAAAGATGGAAAAACTTTGTCTGCCATAGAAATCAGGTTTTCTACCCCTCAACAGACCTTCTCTAGAAACCAAACAGGTGGTAAGAAGATGTGGTTCCGTAAATCTCAGGGGCCTTTCCACGATTCGCTTTGAGATAATTCCTCGAGAGGTAGAGGATGAAATTTTAATAGTAGACATCACCCTAGAGGCAGAGGCAGCCTTCAGAACCAGGGTTTTAGAGATTCTATTTCAGACGGGCCCTATCAGCTCACTTGAAACACTGCCCAATTGTTTAATTCTGGAGGCAGTCAGGGGTCAATTCTCTTTGAACCTAGATGCCTGAAAAAATATCACAAAATATTTAAGGGTGTTAAGAATAATATCCAGAGGCTACTACATAACCTTTTCCCTTATTCCTCTTTGTTGGGGGAAGAAACTTCCCAATCTTCCACCCAGTCAGAGGAAGGAAGTAGCACAAGAAATATAAAAGCTGCTAGAAAAAAAGAGTCATCCAGATAGTCCCACCCGACCAGATAGGATTCAGAACTTGCACTTCTTTTGAGTGCCAAAGAAAACAGGTCACCTCAGACTCATTTTGGATCTAACCAGTTTGAACTAGTATTTGTAGAAGGTGAAGATCCGAATGGTCACAGTTCAGTCTATTCTGCCCTTTCTGTGCAGGGATGACTGGATGTGCTCTATAGACCTTCAGGATATGTACTATCACAGAAAAATAGACCAACAATCCAGAAGGCATCTTTGCTTTCAGCTGGGAGCCAGTCATTACCAATTCAGAGCTCTGCCCTTTGGAATCACCACAGCCCACAGGGTGTTTTCCAAATGCATGGCAGTAGTGGCAGCTCACTTGAAACTCAAAGGATTCCAGGTGTTTCCATATCTAGATGACTGACTCTTCACTGCCTCCTCCAGGCATCAACTTCTCCAAGCCAGGGACTATTTGCTCCAGATTTGCAGTGCCTTGGACATTTCAATCAGTCTTGCCAAATCACAGCTTGCCCCAGTTCAGAGCCTAGAATTCATTGGAACATTTCTGAACACTACGACTTAAGTGGTATCTTTACCCTTCCACTGCATTGCTTCTGTAAGATATCAGGTGCAGGATACCCTCTCTCATCCTTCTCCTCCACCAAGTTAAGTGCTTTGAACACAGGGGTCTATGTCAGCTATCACAGTACTGCTTCCCTTAGCATGCTTCTTTATGTGTATTCTCCAGTGGTCCTTAGCTGTACAGTGATCTATTCTACATCCGCCCCTGTCCTTTCAAATAATACTCACCCCTACTTACAAACACCACATTTGTTGGTAGATTCAGTCTAATGACCTCTTTCTGGGCAGAACCTTTGTTCTTCTGAATCCACTTGCTACAGTGACTATGGGCACTTTCCAAGTGGGGGCGGCATTTCTTGGGATGGACAGTCCAGGGCATGTGCCCCCCCCCCCAAGAGACCAAATTGCATATCATTGCCTAGAGATGAGAGCAGTCCTTTTAGCATTGCAGGCATTTCAAGAGTCTCTTCCCCGGAGACTATTGCAATTCAGACAGACAATATGTTGGTAGTCTAGTACAACAACAAGCATGGAGGAACCCAATCTTATCCTCTGTGCAGAGAGGCCATGAGAGTTTGGGAATGGGTGATCTCTTCAGACTGCTTTCTAATTGTGATACTCATCCTGGGGAAAAATAGACAATGTGCTGACAGACAAACTAAGCAGTGTTCTGATGCCTCATGAGTGGTCTCTCAATCAATCAGTAGCGAATATGATCTTCAGGAGTTGAGGCCAACCTTTATGCAACCTGTTTGTCTCCCCTCTGAACAAGTGCAGCAAATATTTTACTCTGATCCCTCTCAGGAGGGTTCACCAAGAGATGCCCTGCTTCCCACTTTACCCTTGTGTCTCCTTTATGCTTATCCTCCTCTTCCACTGATTACAAAATTCTTACAGAAGGTATACAGGCTGAAGAACTCAGTAATCATGTTTGCCCCTTTCTGGCCTTGGCAAGTTTGGTTACGCTTCCTATGGTCTCATCTTCATTATCCTCCATGAATACTGGAGCCTTGTCAGGCTCTCCTATCTCACCTGTCAGGGATTCAACACCCCAACCTTCTAACCCTCAAGTTAACCGCATAGTTTTTCCACTTCCAGTAATAGTTAGACAGTCCAGGCTTTCTTCCCCAATTCGTGATATTATTTTGGCTTTACAAAAAACTTCCACCAAGAAGGTATATAGAAGCAAATGGAAAAAGTTTTCCATTTGGGCTTTTGACCAAAATGTTGACCCCTTTTCGGACCCAACTTCTGCAGTTCTTTATTTTTTTACATTTTTTTTTAATGAGGAGGCCAGTTTTTTTCTACAATTAATCTTCAGTTGGCAGCACTCTCTAATTTTTATTCAGGAAATAAATCATTCTCCCTGGTGTCTTCCAGATTGTGAAAAGCTTTTATGAAGGGCATTTTTCCTTCTCAGACCTCCAGTAAAGGATCCTTCACCACCTTGGGACATAATGGTGGTTCTTCAGGGTTTAACTCGGAAACCTTTTGAACTGTCAGACAAATGTAATGTAAAATTTCTGTCATGGAAACGAGTCTTCCTATTAGCTATAACTTCAGCAAAAAGAATTTCTGAACTACAGGTCCTGTCAGCGAAACCCTCTTAAATTATTTTTAATAAAGACAGGGTTTCTCTACAGACTAACCCTTTCTTTGTGTCTAAAGTGGCTTCTGAAAGTAACATCAGCCAATCCATTATTTTACCAGTCTTTTTTCCAATAAGGGAGAGTGCATGCTACATCTCCTTGATGTACATAGACTACATTTTTATCTTAATAGGACAAAGCAGTTTTGAAAGTCAGGTCAACTTTTTGTATCCTTTTCCTCAAATCACTTAGGTCAGTCAGTTTTTCATTAATTTATTCTCAAAAAGGCTTGGTTTTACCAAGACCTCACTGAGCTCATTCAACTCAGTTCTTGGCTACTTTATCAACCTTTTGGTCAAGGACCTCTATTGACAATATTTGTGCAGCAGCCACATTGTCCATGGCTCATACCTTTATTTCACATTAGAAGTTGGACATCATATCTAGAAACAGAGTTTTCTTTGGTTCGGTAATGCTTCAAAATATTCTTCCTTGATGGCCACCCAGTTTTTACATAGCTGGAGAGTCTGTCCCATTGTTGAGGAAGAATGAAAAGGACAACATCAGATTTATAAATTATACTCATCATAACTAGGTATCAGTGTTGTCCGTTTGCATTCTTTCTCACCTTCCCTCCCATCTGTCCCCCATTCCTTGTTTTCTTCTGGAAGAACCTGTTGGACTGTTCCAGGTCTGAGCCGTATCTTTATTTCTGTCTATCCTGTCTCACTTGGATTGGGGGAGATTAGGCAGCAAACTTGATCTGAGGCAATCGGGATAGAATCGAGCATTATGGTTAGAGGGAGGAGCTCGAGATCTGGATCTGAAGTCTAGTGTATGTGGCCAAGTTGCATCCAAACCCTCTAGTGAGGAAGAATGAAAATGGACAACACAGATGCTAGTTATGGTGAGTACATAACTTATAATTACATCTTGTGGAAAAAGGCTTAATATGGCAGCTATCCTGATATTTTAGCAGAATAATATTTTTTTTCATCTTAATAATACAGAAAGTTATGATGCTGTAACCAAAATGGATCAGTGCAGTGTTAATAACAACTAAGGTAATTTTACACAGAGTCTTAATGTTGATGCCTAAAAAAAAATAAGAACAAGGCAGCAGAGGCACTCTACCAACTTCTGGAAAGTGACTCATCGGATAGCATAAGGAAACTAAATCAGGTTGCATGGCAAAGAAAAAAAAGGGTAAAGAAGATAATCAAACATCAGTCAAAAGGGATGCTAGCAGCAACCTACGTACCGGTTCACAGGACATCAAAAGAAGATGGAAGGAGTACTTCTAGCAGCTTCTGCATAAACAATTTGAGGTAAGTTTGGCCTCCCAGACCAAGGGCAACCACAAAGCATTATTTACCTATGTCTGCAACCTCAAAGGCAATACCCAATTGTGTGCAGAGTTCATTGTAAATGGAGCCACTTATACTGAGCCAGAAGACATAGCAAACCTCCTGGCTGATAAATTCAGCTCCAACTTTACCCCTCTCTCCCCCTCAACCTTCCCTCAGGAAATATCATCAAATGTAACTCCCCCTACTATCACTAGGGAGCAGGTCCTTAATGCTCTCTCTAAGACCAAGAACACTGCATCAATGAGCCCAGACAATATCCCAGGATGCCTTCTAAATAGCATGAGACATAACCTATCAGGGCCTCTGGAATTACTATTTAACTGTAGCCTGCAAAGAGATTTCGTGCCTCTTGAATGGAGAAAGGCAACCGTCATCTCTCTGCACAAAGGTGGGCCATCTTCAGACCCTGGAAACTACAGACCCACAAGTCTCACTAGTCTTATATGTAAAGCCATGGAAAGAATTATCATGGAGATGATGAATAGAGATTTAGTAAACCTCCAGACACTGGACCCAACCCAGTTTGGTTTTGTAAATGGCAGATCATGCCTACTCAAGCTGGTGGACTTCTATGGTCACCAAAGCAATAGATGAGGGCAAAATCGTTCCCACTGCCTACCTTGACCTGGCCAAGGCATTTGGCAGTACATCACACAGGCATTGTTGACAAACTCAAGAAATTAGGTACAAACTCGTATGTTAACTGGTGGATAGCCAACTGGATCACAGACAGGACCCAGGAAGTTAGAATTGGGGAGTCCACCTGTACAAAGAGGCCAGTCACAAGTGGAGTCCCTCAGGGATCAGTCCTTGGACCACTCCTTTTTATCATTTAATTCTCAGAAGTCAAGGCCAATGTCAGTAACCTCTGGCTGACTAAATTTGCAGATGACTACAAATTAGGAGCTTCATTGAATACCACACTGACACAGATATTCTCCAGGAGGGGGTGCCACAGACAAACAACTGGTGCCAGAGCCATGGACTAAAACCAAATTTCAAGAAATGCATAATAGTATCCTCTGGGAAGTCATCCATTCCTGGCAACTGTCATATTCACAACACACCCCTTAGAGCTGACGCAGTAGTTAGGGACTTAGGGACACACACAAATAGCAGTCTAGCCTTTGACCATCATGTGTCTACAGTGGTGAGGAAATCATTCTATGTTGCACAACTTAGAGACAAAGGTATGGAATCTAAGTCCAAGGAAGTGTTCCACTGTATTCAGCATTTGTCAGACCTATCATTGAGTACAATGCCCCCGTTGGTATGTACCTAACTTGGCATATCCAAAAATTGGAATGTCCACAGAGGTTTCTCACTAACAGAATACAGGGCACAAGTAAAATATCCTATGCAGACCACCTCAAGACCCTATCCCTGCATTCTGTATCCAACAGGCTTTTGAGGGGAGATCTATGCCTGGCATACAGGGCATTATCAGACCCCACTCTGATGGACCTCCTGCATATCCACAAAACAAACAGCACCAGAATTACCCATTCTAAAGACTTAAACCTTGCCTGTGATATAAATAGGACCTGCTGGAAAGTTAGGTATGTATCCCAGAGACTGCTGCATCTATGGAATAGGCTCCCCATCCATGTGAAGCAGAGTTCCTCCCTAACCCAATTCAAGTACAAACTGAACAACCGGATGGGAAACAGGAAATTCATCCCTGGTTTGACAGCTATGTCTCTAATGGACACAGGTAACCTGTAAATGGTTCATCTCCCAGGCCCGTGCTTACACTTATCAAGGGTATCAGAACTTGTCAGAGATTTGGGATGCAAAGCTAGGCTTAAAAAGGCCCTTGTGGTCATTAACCTAGTAAACACCTATGAAGAAAATCCCACAAAAGCTATACAGTGGATATAGAACATTTACACATCCCTGTTAAATGCTAGGTTTTTGTGATATATAAAAAAATGAGACCACAATAAATCATTTCAAAACTTTTAACCTATAATCTGTACAATTCAATTGAAAAACAAACAAATCTGTTAGGGGAAAAACATGTACAATACACTGGTTGCATAACAGTGCACACCCTTAAACTAATACTTTGTTGAAGCACCTTTTGATTTAATTACAGCATTCACTCTTCTTGGGTATACACCTGCCATTAATTAAAGAAACTCTGATTAACCCCAAATAAAGTTCAGCTGTCCTAGTCATGACATTTACTCAGTTGCCTTCTACAGCAAAAGTCATAGTTCATAGAGAGCTTACAAAGCATCAAAGGGATCTCGTTGAAAGGTATCAGTCAGGATAAGGGTACAAAAAATGTTCCACATCATTGGATATACCATGGAACACAGTGAAGACAGTCATCAAAAAGTGGAGAAAGTATGGGACAACAGTGACGTTGCAAAGAACTGGACATCCCTCCAAAATTGCTGAAAAGAAAAGACAAGACAAAAACTGGCCAGGGAGGCTGCCAAGAGACCTACAGCAACACAGAAGGAGCTGCAGGAATTTCTGACAAGTACTGGTTGTGTACTGCATGTGACAACAATCTCCCATATTCTCCATATGTCTGGGCTATGGGGTAGGGTTGCAAGATGGAAGCCTTTTCCTACACAGAAAAACATCCAGACCAGGCTAAAATTTACAAAACAATACATAGTCTCCCAAAAGCATGTGGGAAAATGTGTTATGGTCTGATGAGACCAAGGCTGAACTTTTTGGCCACAATTCCAAAAGATACGTTTGGTGCAAAAACAACACTTTGCATCACTAAAAGAACACCATCCCCACGATGAAGCATGGTGATGGCAGTATTATGCTTTGGGGATGCTTTTCTTCAACTGGAACTGGAGCTTTAGTCAAGATGGAGGGAATTATGAACAGTTCCAAATACCAGTCACTTTTGGCCCAAAACCTTCAGGTGTCTGCTAGAAAGCTAAAGATGAAGAGGAATTTCACCTTTCAACATGACAATGACCAGAAGCATACATCCAAATCAACAAAAGAATGGCTTCACCAGAAGAAAATTAAAGTTTTGGAATGGCCCAGCCAGACCCCAGACCTAAATCCAATAGAAAATCTGTGGCATGATCTGAAGAGGGCTGTGTACAAGAGAAGCTCTCGCAATCTGACAGATTTGGAACACTTTTGCAAGGAAGAATAGGCAAATATTGCCAAGTCAAGATGTGCCTTGCTGATAGACTCCCACCCAAGAAGACTAAATGCTGTAATTAAATCAAAAGGTGCTTCAACAAATTATTAGTTTAAAGATGTGCACACTTATGCAACCAGCATAGTGTATGTTTTTTATTTTTTATATTTTTTTCCCTAACAGATTTGTTTGTTTTTCAATTGAATTCTACAGGTTATAGGTCACATTAAAGGTGGAAAAAGTTTTGAAATTATTTATTGTGGCCTCATTTTTTTTATATCACAAAAAACTGGCATTTTAGCAGGGGTGTGTAAATGTTTTATATCCACTGTATATCCCAGACACAGACTATGGTGAAAGTAAAGCAGGAGCCCGTCATAGAAGATGTAAGAGCAGCACTAAGGAAAATTAAGTCTGGACAAGCAGCAGATATGATAAAGATGGTGGGTGAGGGGAGACATGGCTCTTGAGAGAGAGAGGTATACTCCAGATAACTGGAGAATAAGTGTACTAATGCCAGTGTTTAAGAACAAAGAGGACATTCACAGCTGTGGGCAGTATGGAGGTATCAGTCTTCTATCACACTGCATGAAAGTTCTGGAGATGGTGGTTAATAAATAAATATGGAGAGCTGTAGAAAATAAGATGGGAGATGAGCAGTTTAGATTCAGATCAGGATGCAGCACAAGTGACCTGACATTTGTAGTGAGGCAGATACATGAGTAGAAACTAGACATGAGGAAAGAATCTAACTTTGCAATCCTAGACTTCGGAAAACATATAAAAGGGTCCCATGAAAACTGATATGGTCAGTCCTGCAGTGGTTCAAAGTGTCAGAAATGGTGGTTGAATTAGTGCAGGCTATGTACAAGGACCCAATAACACAAGTATGAACAGTGTTCAGACTTGCAAAAAAATTCCCAGTGGATTTAAGTGTATACCCCCCTTTCCCCCCAAAGGAGCAAATGCCTATCCCAACTGAATGTAACCTCCCTGACATCACAGATGCACAGGTGAAAGCTGCCCTCTCCAAAGCAAAAAACACAGCATCTATGGGACCAGACGGTGTCCCAGGCTGTGTCTTACACGAGCTCCAAGAAGAATTGAACCCTCACATTGTCACTGTTCAAACTTAGCCTTACTACAGGATATGTACCTAAAGAATGGCGTACAGCTACAGTGGTCCCACTCCACAAAGGTGGTGCCACAACGGACCCTGGAAACTATCGCCCCATAAGCCTGACTAGTCTGGTCTGTAAAGCTATGGAGCATATTTTATGGAGCATATTATCATGGAACTCATAAACAAAGACATTCGGAGCCTCCAGACACTGGACCCTACCCAATTCGGCTTTGTTAAGGGCAGATCTTGCCTCTTAAACCTAGTTGATTTCTTTGAAACAGTTACCAAAGCCATAGATGAGGGTAAGGTAGTCCACACAGCCTACCTGGACCTCGCAAGAGCCTTCAACACAATATCCCACTTGGGCATCATAAATAAGCTTACCAGCTTAAATATCAACCCCTATATCACAAGATGGGTTGCAAACTGGCTCAGAGATAGAACCCACATGGTCAGAATCGCAGGTGCCATGTCCGAATCCAAACCAGTTACAAGTGGTGTCCCACAGGGCTCAGTCCTGGAACCTCTCTTGTTCGGTATATACTTCTCTGAGGTTCAGGCTAACATGGGGGGATTATGGCTGACAAAGTTCACAGCTGACTGCAAACTGGGGGCCATAATCGAATCTCCAGCTGACACAAGCATCCTCCAAAAGGGTCTCACAGAGATGGATGCTTGGTGCCAGAGCCACGGCCTCAAGCTAAATGCTAAAAAGTGCATAGTCATCCCCTTTGGGAAAAACAAGGTGCCCACAAATTACCACATAGGTGGTAATCCATTAAGTACGGAAGAAGTAATTAGAGATTTGGGGACCAGTGTAGATAGTAATCTCTCCTTTGATATTCACGTTGCCAAAGTGGTTAGAAAGACCTTCTATATAGCCCACCTTATCACGAAAGGGTTCGCATCTAGATCAAGAGAGGTCATAGTGCCCCTCTACTCGTCACTCATCAGGCCCATAATTGAATACAATGCCCCTTTTGGGATGTACCTTACCCGACACCTGCAGCAACTGGAGAGACCCCAAAAGTACCTCACCAAGAGGATCATGGGCTACAAACAGATGTCCTATGCAGCTCGACTAAAGAAACTCCAGCTCTACTCAGTTGCTTACCGCCTACTCATAGGCGATCTATGCTGACGTACAAAGCCATGTCAAACCCAGAATTAATGGACATGCTCCACCTCAAAAAATCCAAGTCCCTTAGAGCTACACGCTCCAGGGACCTAAACCTCAGCACAAAAATAAATAGGACATGCTGGAGGGACAGATTCATTTCCCAGAGGCTCCCCTCACTCTGGAATAGAATCCCAATTCATGTTAGACATAGCCCCTCGCTGACCCTCTTCAAGCGAAATCTGGACGCATGGATGGGAAATCGCAAATTCACCCCTGGGATCTCTTCTGTGTCCCTGCTAGACAGAGGCACAGTAAACTAATCTTAAAAGGGTACCTTCTGTGACCTACTTTACAGAGGCACAGTAGTCTAATCTAATAGGGAGGCGGAAGCCAATACACTCTGGCTAGGCTTATAAATGCCCTAGGGCAGATAGCCTAGTATCTACCTATGAACCTATGAGAACACGGCCTTATCCAAACTAATTGCAGTTTCGTCCCAATTGGTTTCGAAGCTTGAAACCCTTCCTGTTCCATCCATAGATCCTCCTTCGAGACCCATCGAGTCATCGGAGCCGGGAGTCAAGGATCTGATGATTGTTAATCCCCTGGAGCCGAAGCCTTCATTAGTGCTTTCGGCTCCACTGAATTTGACACCCTAGAGTTGAACTGAAGTTTGGTTCCGACTCTCTCCGGTGCCTTCAAGGCCATGAGGAAGGTTTTGCCAGTTAAGACATTCACATCTTCAGATTCCTCTTCTCCCTCCCGGCCTCCGGCCCCTAGTAAGCCAGACAGATATTACAGGGTTCCTGACTCCCACACGTTTCTTTTCAAAAATCCTACTGCTGACCCTGAAATGATTTCTCAGGGTCCCAAGGGTGTTAAGGCTTCTACTGCTAAAAATCCTACCCCTTCTGATAGAGACTCCAGGATGCTGGATAGATGGGTTAAGAAGGTTTATATGTCTGCAACCCTGGTAATCAGGGCTTTAAACTGTCAATTTCATATGCTTAAATATCAACAGCATGTCATGGGCTTACTGAAACAGAAAATGATGTTGATTTCTGATCGTGTGGAAAATAAAGAGTTACAGGATTTATTGCATTCAGCTGAACAAGTTGGAAAGCATACTTTGCAATGTGGTTTTGATTCCTTGGAGGCCTCCTGCAGGGCCGCTGTAACTGGATCTGTGATAAGAAGGCATGCTTGGCTCAAGGAGCAAAATCTGCCTGATCATGTTAAAGCTAAATTGCTGGATGCTCCTTTACAGCAGGACAGACTTTTTGGTAATAAGGCAGAAGAAGTTTTGAAAAAGATGGAAGACAAAGCTAAATCTATGCAAACTGTAAAAGATTTCTTGCAAGTGCAGCTACCCAGGTTCAGTAGGCACTGGCCTACTAAGAACTGTTCCTTTCCAGTACCCAGCAGAGCCACTCAGGTCAAAACCAGACATTCCAAGGGCTCCAAGTTTCAGTCACAAGAATCTTACAGGACAAAACAATGGGGTGCCTCCACCTCCAAATCAGGAAGTAGCAAAGCACCACCCTACGGTAAACAGTCTCAATGACTTTCCTCTGCCATTTCCCAGCACTTATCTTTTGGCAGCCCCGTTGGGGGGGGAACTATCACTTCATGCTCAAAATAGGCATCTAATTACCCAGGACAAGTGGGTCTTAAATATAGTATCCCAGGGGTACAGGTTTAATTTCCACACATTGCCAACTCCAAACGGGTGGCAAGATCTGCCTCCAAATCAGTGGGCAGAAGCCCAGAAGCAAGTCATGTCCCTCATATGGGGGCTATTCAACTAGTACCAGTAAAGGAAAAAGGACAAGGCTTTTATTCAAGACTTCCTGGTACACAGAAAAGACAAATCATGGCATCCAATTCTGGACTTATCCATTCTAAATACTTTCCTGGACATTCCAAAATTCAAGATGCTAACTCTACAACAGCTACTGCCTATGCTAGGCAAGAATGCCTGGTTGGTAACTCTAGACTTAAAAGAGGCTTACCTGCATATCCCAATCAGGGAATCTTGCAGAAGATACCTCCGCTTCAAAGCAGGCTATTTGCATTACCAGTTCTCTGTGCTGCCCTTTGGCTTATCTACTGCGCCCAGGGTCTTCACAAAGTGCCTGGCACCAGTGACTGCATTTTGCAGATAAAGAAACATTCAAATTTATCCTTATCTGGACGATTGTCTAATTTAGGCAGAGGACAAGGACACTCTTCTACAACATCTGGCGTTTGTAAAAAGGCTTCTAATATGCCTAGGGTACACCATAAATTAAAAGAAATCACAACTGGTACCTTCTCAAATAATTACATTCCTGGGTGCAAGCTTGAATACAACTGCCCAGATGGCTTACCTCATGCCAAACAAATTAGTTCAATTGATAACATACTTCAAACAAGTGGCCACAAAAACCCAGCTATCTGCAAGACAAATTCTGCAGGCTTTGGGGTTCATGGCATCCTGCATTCTACTAATTCCATATGCAAGACTGCATATGAGGAAACTTCAATGGTACTAAAAAGCTTATGGAGTCAACATTGTCACAGCCTGGAAACAATGATTCCTCTCATTCCTTGCCTGCAACAGGAGTTCCTTTGGTGGGCAGAAGCCTGTCACCAAAACAAGGGACTGTCATTCACTCTACCCCCTGCCACCCAAACCCTGACTACAGACACATCAGACTATGCTTGGGGGGCCCATCTGGCAGGGAGATGCATTCAGGGTGAATGGAGCCCAACTCAGATGCACCTACATATCAACCAGAAAGAAATGCTAGCTGTACAGAATGCTCTGACAGCCTTCAAGGACTTCCTTCATCTAGGACAACTACTGATAAAGACAGACAACACCACAGTTATGTGGTACATAAACAAGCAGGGGGAACCCACTACTACCCGCTTTGTAGACTAGCCATGGCCTTGTGGAACACAACATTGACTTACCAAATACATCTACAAGCTCAATTCCTGCCAGGAAAGCAAAATACTCTAGCAGACGACCTAAGCAGAAATCTAATGGACCCACACAAATGGAAACTGGATCCACAAATCTTCAGCATGTTGACACGAAAATGGGGGAGCGCAAACATAGATCTTTTTGCCTCACCCCAAAACTACCAGTTGGACAAATTTTGCACAAGAATTAATCACAAAAAAGCTTGAAAAGTGGATGCTCTATTCTTCAGCTGGAAAAACCTATCAGTTTATGCCTTTCCCCCCTCTGCCTCTGCTCTCCAAGGTTTTACTAAAAGTCATGAATGCAAAAGAAAAAAATCCAGCACCCTGAGTAGGTGTAGCAGAATACTCGTTTATTGTTGAACCAGACCGGTTTCAGCAACTAGCTTTCTTCAGTGGTATGGTCATGATGATTAAACAATCCCTATTTATAGGTAATCCAAATGAAAAGATATGACATCATTTCCTGTTTGTATAAATTATAAACAAAACAATATTCTAATTCATGACCAAAAATATAAATAAAATATGACAATGGCAAAAAGAAAAATGTAACTAACAATAAACCACCATAATTTTAAGCTAACATGTATTCCCAAAATTGGAATACTAAAAACATATTCTTTAGTAATGAAGATAATCATTTCGGACCTGTGAGAACAATGTCAGAGTCAGAACAAAAGATAAGAATGTATATAACAATATTAAATAATAATAACAGGGAATTCATCATAATTTGTCATTAAGACCTGGTGGAAACAAACCACCTAATTTAGTTATCCATTTGGTTTCCTTACTGTTTAACAGTTTGTGCCATCCAGTTTTAAATGCTCTATGACCAACAATCTTGTCAATGCAAATGAAAGAAAACTGAGCCGTTTTGTGTACAACAGTATGTTTATACAGAGCATTGGTAGCCCTAGCATTTCTAATATCTCCTAAATGCTCAGAGATACGAATACATAACTGTCTAGGTGTTTGTCCAATGTAAAATACCCGACATGTACATGTGGCCAAATAGATCACCCAGTCCGTGCTGCAATTGGCAGAATGATTGATGTTAAATATCCTGCCTGTATTCTTACTGGTAAATTCCTTTGTTGTGAACATATATTTACAAAAAGAGCAATGACCACAAGGATGACAGCCAATTAATCTATCTCCTAATAGAGTAGTCTGGGTCATACACACATCCTGAGGTGTAATTCTTTTGTAATGTGAGAAATGTGATCCCAAAGTTTTGCCTTTACGGTAGGAATAAAGACATCTATCATTTAACCACTTAGCCAAATGTGTGTTGGTTCGCAGTATATTCCAATGATTGCTGATTATGTCCTGTAGTTGGTAGGTATTCCTGCCAAAAGTAGTTACTAGTCTGAGTAATTGGACCGATGACTGAGCAGTCCTATGTTTATAGCCCAACAAACTGTCCCTTGGTAAGTTATTAGTCATACTAGCTGCAGATTGAACATCCATTTTGTTATAACCTCACTGTATGAATCTGTTTGAGAGATCATTCTGACAATGCTGAAGGTCTAAATGGGATGAACATATTCTCTTAATTCTGATAAATTGTGATTTGGGAATATTTCTTATGATATGTTTAGGGTAAAGACTAGAAGCATGTAAAAGACTGTTATATTGTGGGTACTTTCTGTGCACGGTGGTACGAAGAGTGTTATCCACTTCCTTGCTTAAGTGGACATCCAAAAAGTCAATTTGGTGTGTATCATGATTTATTGTGAATCTAACACCCCATTTGCTGCTATTCGAATATTCAACAAATTCCATAAGATACTCAATTCCCCCTTTCCAAACCAACCAACAGTCGTCCAGGTACCGTCTCCAAATGTCCATTTCAGGCAAATGTAGATTATGTGTTTCAGTGTATATAATCTGATCTTCCACGTATCCCATAAAGAGATCAGCATAGATAGGTGCAAAAGAGGCACTCATCGCCGTGCCCTGAATTTGCCAATAACATTGGTCTTGGAAATAGAACACGTTCTTGGTTAGATCGTGTTCAGCCATACACGTAAGTACGGTATTAAATTCCGGACTATAGAAGTTGGTCTTGAGCAACCAGTATTCCAGTGCCATTAGACCTGCCCAGTGTGGTATACTGGTATACAGTGATGTGACATCCAGAGTACACATGATCCAATCAGCTTCAAGTTGTGATTCAGAGACAATCTGAAGGAGTTCCGTGGTATCCTGCAGTCTCGCCCGTACATTTGGCAACAAGGGCTTTAAATATTGGGTTAAGAAAACTGATAGAGGTTCCATCAGTGATCCAATGCCTGAAACAATAGGTCTACCCGGAGGTGTAGAAAGGGATTTATGGATTTTGAGTAGCAGATACAAATATTGTTTGACTGGATCCTGAACAGTAAGATGAAATTTCGTTTTTATGCTGATAATGCCCTCTTCAACAGCAAGTTGTAAGAAATTATCTATTTCTTGTTTAAATTTGGGCGTAGAATCAATGGGCATATGTAAATAATGCTGAGTATTTGACACTTGTCTTATTCCTTCAGCCCAGTAATAACTGGAATTCATAACCACAATGGCCCCACCCTTGTCTGCAGGAAGAATGATAATATCAGTATTATTTCTAAGATTAGTGAGAGCCTGTTGTTCCTGAACATTTAGATTGTTTCTGATAGTGTTTCCTGTGCCAAACTGGTGGTGTAGATCTTTGAGAACAGCATTCTGGAATATGGCTACGTGTTTGTCCATTGGAGGACAAAACTTAGATGGTAAGAATCGAAATTCAGTGGATCTTTGAGTTAAATCCTGTTGGTCAAAAAAAATTTTTAAGTTCAATCTTCTACAAAAATCTATAACATCTGATGCAAATGTGCTTTCATCAACAAAGAAACCAGGAATAAAACCTAGACCTTTATTTAGCAAAAGCTCTTCCATGGGTGTTAATACATAATCAGAAATGTTATGCACATTTGAACAGTCTATATTCATTTGACAATTGACAGGAACAGTTCCTCTAACGTTCTTATGCTTGGCCTACTCTTTTGTACGATTTACTAAAAGTCATACAGGAAAAACCAAAAATTATTCTGATTGCTCCAGACTGGCCTCGCCAACATTGGTACCCTCTTCTAAGGAATATGTCACACCTTCCTCCGTGGTACTTGCGTCAAACTCCTCATCTGTTGTCTCAGCAGAACTATCAAATTCTGCACACTCAGCTCCAAACATTAAATCTTGCAGCATGGCTTATCAACTAATTTCACCAGTCACATCCCTCAGTAAACCTGTGATGGATGTCATTTTGGAGGCTAGAAGGCCTAGTACTAGAAAATCTTATGCTGATAAATGGAAGAGATTATGTGCCTGGAACCAAGCACAAGGAATAAACACAGCAATGTCCAATATTCCTCAGATTCTGCAATATTTAACTGAGATGCTTCACAAGGGCCTCTCTTTTTCTTCTATAAAAATCCATGCCTCTGCCATTTCAGCTCATTACAACACAGAGCCTCCTCTCTTTCCTCATCCCCTGCTAAAGCAGTACCTCAGAGGGGCTAAAAATTTGAGACCTCCCAGGAGAGCTCCAACTCCTGCATGGGACCTCAATTTTGTGATGGAAAAACTCACACTACCTCTTTTTGAACCAGCTGCCACTGCAGACATAAAATTTCTTTCTTGGAAGACAGCTTTTCTTTTAGCAGTCACTTCAGCTAGAAGGATTTCAGAACTACAGGCCCTCATGACAGTGGAGCCTTTCATTATCTTTTATCCGGACAGGGTGGCCCTCAGGACCAATCCTTCTTTTATGCCTAAGGTGGTATCCAGTGTGGCTCTTAACCAGACCATTCATCTGCCAACTTTTTTCCCAAATCCGCAGATTGATTAGATGTACACAGACAACTAAGATTCTACTTAAAAAGGACATAATCTCTACGAATGTCTGAGCAACTACTGGTGGCATTTGCTGCAGGGGCAGAGGGGAAGGCTATCTCAAAGCAGAGTATTTCAAAATGGATAAGCCATTGTATTCATTTCATCAGATCCCATTCCACCAGACATTCTAGAAGCTGCTACTTGGAGCTCAGTTCATACATTCACCAAACATTACCATTTACCTCTCTTTTTCTAAATCCAGGGCAGGTTTTGCCACTGCTGTCCTGCAGGGCCTTATAACCACTCCTGACGCTGTATAATTCCATCCTCCCATCCATAGCTTTGGGATTCTACCCAAATGTAATGGCTGCAACAGTGAAACACAAAGAACATAGTACAGTTGTTGATACTTACCATCAATGTAGATGTTCAAGTGTATTCACTGTTGCAGTCCGGGTTACCCATCCGTTAGACCCCTTTCTTCTCTATTATTATACCTCTTCTTTCCTTCACTATGCTCAAAAGCCTTTTTGGTGTATTTGCTTTTAGTTGAAGGTAAACGTTTTATGTTCTAAATTGCATGCATATATATATTTATATTTATATATTTTTTCTCCCCATTTGGGGGGTATCTGACATCTGGGGCAAGAAAAAATTATTAAAATGGCATTGGCTGCATGTTTTATACCCCTGATGACCTGACATCATGGAAGAAGAGACAGCAACCGATGCAGGACCCAAGACTTTGTTATTCAGGCCGATTGAGGCAACCTGCCAGCAGATTACCCAAATGTAATGACTGCAACAGTGAATACACTCAAACATCTACATTTATGGTAAGTGTACACAACTGTACTTTACTGAGACAGGTGGTAGGATGCACAATGTGGGACAGACAAAGAAATGAGGACATTGGAGCAAAAGCCCAAGTAGTTCCAATTGCAGAGAAGATCAAAGCAAACTGATTATGGTAGTTTAAGCACATCTGCAGGACACAGAAGGCAAGCTGGTGAAAAAGATTTGGGACAAAAAGGAAGAAGAGAAGAGGAAATGAGGGCATCCAGCAAAGAGGTAGATAGATTGTGTGAGAGGAAACCTTTTGACAGTCAGACATGAATGTCAAAGAAAGTAAGAAAGTGGCATTGAACAGAGAGAGAGAAATGACAGTTGAAACAACACTCTGACCCCATATAAAAAATGGGGTTGATGACGATGATGAAGTCCTTTGCATTGAATGATGGTGTACTTTATCCTACAAATTCTCACATATTTGTAAGAAATGTCCCACTTAAGTCCTTTATTTTAAAAGGCGAAAATTACATCTTGAAACAAGTTGCTGCTGGCATTGAGCGCATTTCAGAAGCATACCCAACAAGGACCAGTTATGATGCTGCGTTACTGATGCCCAGAAATGCAAACATTATTAGAGAAGAAATGCATTATTATAAGAGAAATATGACTTTACAAATTTTAGTCCACAGCTGGCATTGGAAAAATAATTGTTTCTTATGTCTTCCTTATCTTAGGAAATAAAATCCATGATGCATGATCAAATTAACTCTTCGGTAGGGAGGTAACTGCCTTCGACAATCACATCTAATATAAGCAACAGAAGTGATGGGCAGACAGGTATGAGAAAGAGTGTATTACCTGAATTGCATCTAATTATTGTAGCAAGGATCTTTATTTACTTATGGTCATTTTTGGACATTCAGATGGTTAAGTGTTTAAATTTCATTGTCCACAGAAACATGTAAAACATCCTGGGATTTGTCAGTAAACTGACGTTATTCCCACTATCTAACATGCAAAGTATAAATAACTTTTAACTTTCTAGAAAAGTGAATTTATTTTGTAATGCATGAGAAAATCACAAAAGGATCCTCAGCAGTTGTTGCCAAACTGTTTCTAGTGTCACAGTGTGAACTTTGCCCCTGAATGTACACGGGGAGATATGTTTTTACTTCCTCGTCTTTAAATGATCTACATCATGCTTGTAGCAATCACATTTAGTGAAGGGCTTTCCAGTTTGTCATTAATGAAATGCCTCAGCATATTCCAGAACTGTTGTAAATCTGTATCATGGTGAAATGTTGTGCTTTCCAAGTACATTCTTCTATGTATTGTAGACTCTGCTTTATGATTTATCTAATTAGTGGCTTACTCTCTGAAGCTGGTCTAGTCTTTAATATCTCAGCAAATTTTGAGTAAGGTGATCTATTTTTGTCTGAACTATTTATACTCTTTATTGCCTTGCTCTTTTTAAGCTATATTAACTCACTGAGCCTCTCAATTAAAATGTTATTTTCAGTCACCTGTTCAGATCACCTGAAGAGGGTTAACTGAGCAATCAGATAAAATGAATCTTTTCATATAACTTTTAAGTTTCTGTTTTGGTGAAACATGTTCCTCCCCCTCAACATTTAGGTTCTAGGAATGTTGAGGACATCTGTTTGCTGCAATCTTATCTACTGGTGTTTTACATATTGGACTTGAAGGGAGTTCATCAATGTTGCACTTTCCGTTTGCCTGATGGTAGGTAGTCATTTTACGACTGGCTTAATTACTGAAACAGCACATGCAAAATGTTCTACTTGGCTCTTGACATAGAGAAATGTTTAGGGATTACAACCAACTAGCAGTTTTCCAGATATCTGGATTACATCACTATTGAGAATGAGGTGGTGTTGACCATCCACACAGGCTTTTAATCTCCCCAAAATGTCTTATGTTTCTTGATATTTTTGTATGTAGGCAGCTTTTGTCCTGTTTGCAAAACATTTACATTTTTTTCTGTGTGGCAAATAGTGTTCATAATCAGAATGGAGAGATATGGACTTGTGTTGAACCAGGCTGTTTTCTGTACAATGGATGCTATCAACTCTTGAAGCATCTGTCACTTTTTCAGAATCTGAGCACCTTATGCAGATTCTAACTCCCTTTCTCATTAGTGAAAATAATGTTCTTATATTTGATGATTACATCAGTAACTTCTTAGGCTCTTTTCAGTAAGACATTACCAGTGTCACTGACAAGAACCTTTATCAAATGGATCAGAATTATACTAAACAAATATGTTAACACAAATTCTGCACTGTTTCATTGTATTAGTATAAAGAATCCCAATAAGTTTCACTGCTTTAGTATCATACCTTCCGATTTCAGTGACTGCTGCCTTATAATCTACCACTGGTCATGCAAACAGGTTGAGATACCCTGTGCTGTTTCTGTTTTAAAACTAGAACCTGATTTTTGATCTACTGTTGCTATCGCATGCAGTTCATAGATATTCCAATGCCATTGAATCTTATGACCATGTATGCCTTGCCAGTACTCACACCTCCTTTTTCAAGGAAGGCCATACCAGTCAATCACCAAGTAAATCTGTGAGTACCCATCCAGTCATCTAAGTTGTGCTTAAAGCAGGATAGTGACAGGCACTGCTTAACATGTGGGGAAGGTTTATCTTAGAGGTTTGGAGACAGTGGGTTATAAACCTGTTCTTACACCATGTTTTATTTATCTGTTGGTGAAGATTTATGTTCTTGGTTCAAGTGTTTGTGGATCCATTGGACTTGTGGAGGTACTGGTGGTGTAGAACAACTGGGTCTCTAATGATGCAAGTAAGCCTGACAGAGATGTTCCCTCAAAAGTCTACAAGGCACTGAATAAAGGCATAGGGCTTCCAACCTCTCTTGATACGTCAGAGACTTTAAGACTGTGATTTTTTTTTTCAGGAGGGTTGGGAACCTTTGGCATCTTTCTAATTATTTGATATGTTTCATGAGATACGTCACAAAGGGGGCAATGTAATCCATAACTAGTTTCATTAATGCTGAGCATAAGGAAGTGATTACCTCTTTAGACATTGGAGTTATTACTTTTTACAAATAGTTGTGGGAAATAAAAGGATTTCCTAATAGCTGTTGTCACATGAAGGTCAAAAGGGAAGGAATTATCAACCCAAGTCCCTAGGTCCATGACTGCACTTTCATTTTGTAGGCATATGTTGTCTATACAGAGGGATAACTGTAGGATTGTCTACCAACATGATGATACTATACTTTTCAACATGTAGTTTAAGCCCATCTTTAGTACATCAAAAATTTGCTAGGGGAAGTTCATTCTGGAGCTTAAATGTTAGAGGGTTACTTGGAAAAAAAAACTGAATTTTCTGCCATCTGCAGACCTTGTTAGCCAGTGGCTCTCAGAGTGTGTGATTGGAGATTTAAGAAGTAAATGCAAAAATGGAGAGGACCCATCACTTAGCCCTGAGAGACTCTGCTTGGTCATGTTTATACATTCTGATGAAGTGCCTGCAACTGACACTGTGTGGGTTCTGTCTTTTGGCTAGTTTGTTGTCCCTCTTGCCATAGATGCTGGCCAGGGAGATGGTGTTAAAGGCCTTGGCCAGGGCAAGGTACACCATATGTATTGCATGGGCACTGTATAGAGACTCCTTAACTCTTTAGAAGTTTACCAGATTTAGTAAACAGGATCTACCCTTCCCAAAGCCACACTGTTGAGGGTCAAATCAAATATGATTTTTGGTATCATAATTTACAAGGTCAGTTATAATACATTCCATGGATTTGCAGATGAAGCTTGAAAGACTGATAGGTCTGTAATTACCTGGGTCTGTTTTAAGGCCATCCTTATGAAGAGGCACAATGACTGCAGTGCATCATTCATCAGGGATGAAACAGTAGCTTATCTCAGTTAAGTAGATTAAGAAGTAGATATGAAAGGGCATGTTTAACATTATTAAGCAGCCAGGTATATTGCACGGTCCCAAGGAAGATGTATTTTTGGTCTTGGTTAGCACTGTCAGTAAATGTTTTTTAAAGATAATCGGGGGAGTAAGGGATTCAGGTATTACAGGGCTTTACATAGAAGTCTCATGTGGTAGAGTTGCTACTGAATTTATTTGCAAGGATGCTGGCATTGCCTGTTATTGTCTGAATAGGAGGCATAGTTTTGAATAAGTTTAGAGCAACCTAGGGTATTCTTTTTTTTTAGTTTTATAACATCAATAAAGAAGGATTTTAAATTTTTTGGCTTCAGAGGTCAGCCTCTGTTCACAAGCTCCTTTAATGGACCTGATAGTGTTTTTCATGTTTTTTTTTTCTAATGCTTATATTTTCATTGAGAAGAGGGGTTTGTATAAGTTATGCAATTTAAGGATGTTTAAGAAAACCATGTAATTAAATATCAAATTTTCATTTTTATATGGTGTGCAATCCCCAAGCATAGCACAATTGTTATTTTGGCACTGATTGCTACTCAACAATTTAATAATTTCATATTTATGTAATTCTAATAACCTAGACTCTTCCCGGATAGTCAGTGCCTACAGTTAGCTTTCAATAGTATATAATTGTTAAGCATGTAAATCCATAGATCACACACTTCTGTTTAGTCTTGATCTCCAGTTTGATTGAACATTGATCCTTAAGCAAGAATATTTAAACACGCAAGTCAACTATTTACAATATAACTTGAGATGGCATATTAACTAGTGACCATATTGTTCTATTATGACAACACTGACAATTGCAACAATTGGGCCAGTGAATTCAGACCTTGAATTGCAGTCTATTCTCTTCAAATAGATCCTGTGTGCATTGTTCCGTGTTAATGTCCTCATTAAGCTGAATTCCCATTATTGAATCCCATGCAGCCCACGTTTTTAACCAGTAACTTTAGTTTCTGTTCTCCAGTAGGTCTTACTTCCATATTTCAAGCACTTTAATCATCTTTTTACCTCTCTTATTGATTATGTTTTTGGTTTTCCATTTTCTAGTTATGGCTTTCTTAGCTACTATCAACACTAAACATAACAATGCTTTCTCTTCTTTTGCACGTTATTTTATACCAAGAACATTGTATACTGAGGTTCAATTCTCTTCCAAGTAATTTAGCGTAATGTTCAGTTAATTTCTGTACTGAAGCAATTCTATACATTCCAAAATACAGCGTATGCCACCAAGAACGTCTGTCTGCCCCTTTCTTAAAGCCATTTAGGGGTATAGAGATACTTATGCAAACACTGCTATGCAAAAATTTTAAGTTTTTTTTCAGTTTAGTTGCATATCTAGGAGTAAGACATATTTTCCTCAACTGAATGTCAGTAATATTTCAATTTAATAATTCAGTCTGTGTGATGTATTTATCTGCCATTTGTTTATCAGGAAAATCTAATTGAGATAATATCCCATTTTGAACAAAGCCATGGGGAGAAAAGCTCCACGTTGACATAATATGGATACAGTTAAATAATGATGTTATAACAAAACCCAGTCCAGAAGAACAGCATATTAACTAAGTAAAAAATTCACAACTTTAGTTCATACAGTGTGAACTTACACATACAGAGTGCAAACACTTGGACAGAGATAACAAGCTGGAAAAACGATATTGTCAATAGTTAAAGAATTCACAAGTTACAGTTCATAGAGATGATATTATGCACACTGAGTACATACATAAGAACACAGATGACTAGATAATACATCTTAGGCAAAATTATTTTTGTCCTTTATCTAAGAATTTGACTATATTCAGAGAGAAGGAATTGGTAAGAAGTATGCCAGGGGAAATACAGAGGGATTAGTTCAGCCTGGGAAGGGTAGGAGTAGAGATACTTATTTAGGTTGTCTTCTAGTAGGTGTTTGAAGTTGGAGGGGTTAACAGTAGATCTGATTTGCAGAGATGATTCCATTTGTAATGACTGAGTATGTGTAGAGACCTTGGCCAGAGGATTTGTAAGTTTTATATATACTGAGAACATGTTCATTAGATTGAAGTGATCTGTTAGGGAGGTAGGAATGGAGAATAATACTAAAAGTAGGGCAGTCATTGGCTTTGAGAATAATGTGCATGGAGATAAGCTGCATGTAATGTAAGGGGTAAAGCAGTTTGAACCAATTCAATGTCTTAAGGACAGTACAATGGTGGATATGGTTTTGCTTGTTAGCAGCATGTTTTCCAACCTTATTAAGGCATGCTTCTGGCTTGTTTTTATGTGTATCATAAAGGTTAGTTAGGTTCGATGCACTGTATAACAGAGATGGGAAAATATTAAGTAGTGGCAAGGGTGATGATTTTGGTGGTGTTGCCAAGGACATTTGTATTCCTGTAGATAATTCCTATCTTTGGGTGAGTCATTTTTATTTTATTTTGTGCATGCAGGAAAATCTAAGGTTGTCATCTATAACCACTTGAAGTTTTGTATGGGAAACAACTTAAATTTCTGTTTTGTTTAGTGAAATATTTTGAAATTCACATTGTCAGGCATGTGTGATTTGGAGAACAATACCAATAATTTTAATTTTTTTACAGATGAGTAGTAGTTGGTCATTAGGAAGCCATTTCTAAAATGAGGAAAAAGTTTCTGGTGTAATATGGAGGAAATGAGGTGGGTTATTGGATGCACATAGAAGGGAGGAATCACCAGTATATTGTATATGAGACATTGGACTTGCTGAGGTATAGAACTTACTGAAAAATATTAAAGAGGAGGGGACCAACAATAAAGACTTAGGGTACCCCAGTGGAGAAACGCAAGTTGAGAGAGAGAAGGTTTTTTTTCAATTTTACATATTGGAGTCTGTCAGTTAATAGCTATTGAACCACTGTAAAGGAAAAGGGGATAGTCCAAGTTGAGAGAGTTTATATATCAGTTTATGGTGAAAAACTGTATCAAAGTATTTAGACAGGTCAAGGAATAGGGAGGAAATAAGTTTGCCTGAGTCCTTGTATTTATTTATAGTATCAGTGTATGATAGTAGGTTACTAGTTGTACCGTGCTGGGTAGAAGCCATTTTGTGTGGATGTTGAGAGATGTTCTTGTTGGAGATAATGGAGGAGCTTGTGAATATATCTTTCAAGAATTTTTGAGACGTGATAATATTGGAAATAGGCCAGAAGTTGGAGACAGTTGGCAGAGATGCCACCTTTTTGAAGAGGGATAATATATGATTCTCTCCATGACAAGGATACATAGGGTTCAGCTACTGATCTGCCAATAAGGATAGAGACTGGGCATGCTATGGCTTTGGAAGCTATCTTTAGTTATTCAGGTGGGAGGCTGTTAGCTAAAGTGGTGCAGGGGATTTAAGAAGAAGGTTTTTTTTTGTTTGTTTTTTTAAAAAAGGTCCTATGTGGAAGTTGCAAACAATGGATATACAAAGGGAATTCAGTTCACCTGTGGAAAGTGGAGGGAGAAAAGGAAGTGGTGTGTGTGTGTGTGTGTGTGTGTGTGTGTGTGTGTGTGTGTGTGTGTGTGTGTGTGTGTGTGTGTGTGTGTGTGTGTGTGTGTACTGTATGGAGAATATTGGTTTTGGTCTAACCTGTTGATCACAGAAATCCTGGGATTGAATGTTATTGTGGTTGTGGGAATCACTGGATGGTGGTGAAGAGTTTTTAGTTAAGGAGGCAATGCTTTCTATGAAGCTGGTATGTTTCTAGTGAAGAGTTGTTATGAGAAAGGCTGTGTTCCTAATTTGAACCTGGCTGTAACACGCTATGTGTTAATGTCTAGAATTTGCTATGGTTATTTTAGATGGCTATAATATATATGTTTTTTTTATCTAGGTTAACTTGTTTTATTTGTTTAGATTGCATAATTCTCTGTAGATTTGCAGGATATGGGGAGTTTTATGTTTGTGTTGTTCTTTCCAAGTTCTGTCTTTGTTAGGTAATGTAATTTTTTTCTGTGTAGTGATCCATGGGGGAGCGGTTAATTTTCACTTATTTTTTTCAGAGTAGGGCATGGCTGTTTAGATATTTAAGAATAAGGAATTAAAAGAATTGACCACCTTGTAGAGTAAGAGAGTTTATACAATAGTTCAATTAAAGCCTATTGACATATTTTGTAAAGGAGCTTTTACTGAATTCAGAAAGGTTTTAAAATGTTTAAGATGGTGAGTATTAAGTTTGTGAGTGGTATTTCTATGGGTAAAGGCTGGGAAAGTGATGGTGAATCTATGACACTCGTGTGAAAAGGTGGCATGCCACGATGTTTTGGGTGACACGCCAGCATTCACCAACACCCAAGTTACCAAAGAAACTGAATGAACAAAAATAGAAGAAATATGTGACCCTGCACATATCTATTAAAACTCAGCAACAAAAACATTATTAATTGATGTTAATCAAATCAAATGCAATGTGTTCCCTATTTTTTCAGTTCAATTCAAAATTACTACTAAAAGTAGGGCAATTTTTTGGTGCACTGTTTTAAGCCCAGTTTTCAGTGTACATATAGTTTTCTCTATTGTAAGTCACTGATTTTTCTTTTACTTTTATAATACATAGTAGCACACGATTGGACTGTATTTTTTTAAATAAATGAATATGTAAAGAATTGTTTCTCTTTTGTTTGGGAGGTGGGAGGTGACATACCAGCAGAGTCAAGATAGGCATTTTCCAAATGTTTGACATGCTGAGCCCAAAAGGTTCGCCATCACTGGGCTGGGAGGTGGTTGGTAAGTGAATTTAGATACATTCCAGAGAATGTGACTTTACTGTGGTCAGAGATCAATGTCCAGTCTTGAACTGCACCTTTTCTGTTGGTATTAAATCTAGTGGGTGTTTTGATAAGTTGTGTGCAACCATAATGGTTTATACTAGCTGAGGGAAAGTCTGATTTAAGGTTTTGCCAGTCTATATTTACATCTCTTAGTTTGATATTTTCATAATGTATGGTACTAGTTGTCTAGGACAGGATTTCTTTTAAAGTTGATGTATTATTTCTAGGAGATCTATAGACTGTAGGTTTTTTTGTTGTTAAGCTTTAGCAGTGATATAAACATTTTGGAATTTGTGGTTGTTCAAATAGGGAAAGAGATTGTATGGGTTTGGAAAAATTGAAGCTACTCGCCTCCTTTCTTGTGGACCCTTTCAGCTCTGATAGTACTGTAACCTGGAGTACGTATTTCAGAATCTTTAGTGCTAGGCTTAAGCCAGTTTTCTGTGATGGCAAGAATATCAGGGTTTACATGTAGCTAGGTAATTTATGTTACTAATGCTACCGAGGTTAATCGTGACAATATATAATTTTTTTTAGACCAACAGGAGAATGATGGACTGAGGGATTTGATGTACTGGATTTAGTAGTAAAGATAAGTGAAGGTTTAACTGCAGGACTGTACAGTTGGGCAGAGATATAGTGTGAGGTGGTGGATGAAGGAGGGTTAGTTAAGTTGGAGTTTTGTAGGGCTGGTTCTTTACTACTTAGATTAGTTAATGAGTATAAAGGGCCTGGGTTAGGGTGGATGTTACCACACTGGGGAATTTTCCAGAGGTAATGTATGAGTTTAGAAGGGAGTTGCATAAGTTTTATTTTTTGATTAGAGGGGTGGTGGTGGTAATGAAATGTTTAGTGTTTGAAGTAAAAGCTAGGTGTGAGGTTAAAAAGGAATGGAGGTACACTGGTATAGCTACAGCTGATTTCATAGTATGCTGAGTAAATTGCAATAGTAAAGATGCATGGGGTGGAAGTATTCAGTAGTAGTTTATTAGAAAGGACATAAGCAACAATAGAAAGAGACATATTAGGAGAAATATGTTTGAAATGTTGGTGATTATAGAGGATAGAGATTAGTATGAAGTGGGGGAAGACGAGGTGAAGTTAATGAAAGGAACTAAGTGTAAATATAACACTACATTTTGAATTAGGTAGTTCTATTTATGTAGAATTATAAAAGGAAATGGAGGAGTACCAATGATATTTGAAGTCAGTCAGTGGTATAAGGCACAGAATATAAGGGCACTGATAATGAAAGGTAGGTCTGTATAATTGAATGAAGAGCAGCTGCAGCAGATGTAAAGGTTCTGTGTTTGGGAGGGGTGAGAACATGTGAAAGGTTATTATTGAGATGGCTGTTAAGCTTAAAATGACCTCCAGGTGGATAGCCTAGTACTCTCCTATGACCTATGCTGCTGCAGGTGGAAGGAGTGAGGGGTTCTGTTGATAGGTCTGAACTGGGATTGGGAGGGATATGGCCATTATAAAGGAAGTGACGTCAGGGGTGAGTCAGAAGTGAAGCAAAGGTGAGCATCACAATGCAGAGTGAACTGAGATCAGATAGGCTCCTGTAAGAAAACTGTCAGTTTCAGTAAAAGATAAGTAAACTGTGTTAAAAGACTAGAAAACAGCAAGCAGTGGCAATAAAAAATAGGAAAGACAGTATCAACAGGAGACAGAGCAAGACAGTGTAGCAAATAATAAGTAAGAGGGTGCTAAAGGAGACAGAAAAAGGCCAGCCCAGATGGGAAAAAATAGACAAAGAGTGAGATATAAATGGTAGACGGGACAGACAGCACCCAAAAGAACAATAGTAGGTCATTGTTCCTTACAACTGAGAGACAGACAGGAGATTGTCTAGGGTGTAGCTGTAGAGTAAATAAAAGGGCTCCAACAAGAAGGGAGCAAAGCCATGAAAAGTATTCCTAAGACTCCTCAGTATTCATATAATAAAGTGAAAGGAGGCAGATGCACTCACTTTAAAGCAGTAGTTACTGACCACAGTGAAATTTCCCCTACACCAATCCAGGAAATACCAAACTAAACAGTTACAATATAGGGAAAGTCCTTACTTTATGCATTTATTTGTGAATTCTCTCATTATTTTAGTCTGGATCAATAGGATTTTCCCCTTTCTTTGGTAAAAGAATCCCTACCCAGAAAAATATTATTAAAAAGTGCTAGTCAGGGGGGGGGCGTGGCTTGGATGGAAGCCTGATAGCAGCATAAAATCTCTGCTCTGCAGCTTTTCAACTTTCCTGACAGGATTTATTGCTAAAAATCAGCACAAATAATTTCAAATTAATAGTTCTATAAAGTAGAACTCGAAAGCTTTCTTTTGGTGTATTTTTCATCTAAGAATCTCCAGATTTTCCTGTCAAACTAACAAGAAGAAATAAGGAAGGGAAAACTGCACTTAAACAAAAGATGAGTCTTTTAAAATCTACACAGCAAGACAGCTCTCTGAAGAAAGAGATACACTCCATTCTGACAAATATCCAAGACCTAATAACAAAAATGGACAAACTAGATACAAAAGTGGATAAAATAAAATAAGATTCCAATAAACAAATTGAAGTACTGAGTGACATTCTAAAACAACAGAAAATACAAATTTCAGCAATAGAAGAATCTGTCTCGGATATTGACAGCAGACTGATAGACGCAGAGAAAAATATGGAAACTCTCCTATTACAAAACAACAAACTCATCAATAAAGTAGATGATTTAGAAAACCAAACCAGAAGAAATAACATCAGGATATACGGTATACCAGAAGGAATGGAAGGAGACAATATGATTAATTTTTTGACAACATAGATCCCTAAAACACTAAATTTACCAAAGGCTCTTTCTTTTGGCTTTGAAACAGCCCATAGATCACTAACTACAATCCCATTAAACAATAAGAAGACATATCCTAGATCAATAATAGCAAAACTAATGTCTAGCCAGGACAAAGATCTGATCTTAAAATCAGCTTGGGCTCTCTCTCCTATAAAAATAAATGATCAGATAGTCAGATTTGATAACGACTACTCTACTACTGTTTTTACAAAAAGAAAAACTTTCATTCCTCTCATCAAATCTCTCAAGCAAGCTGGTATTAAGGCACAATTAACATACCCTGCCAAAATTAGACTTTGCCTTCCTGAGGGGAAAAGAACCTTCAAAACTTTAGAAGAAGCAAACACTTTTATAAAGAAGAAGAATCTGGTAACTACAGAAGATGAAATGGATACTACTTCAACATTAAAGAGACAAGCAGCAACAAAGTCTGACTGGACTGTGAAAGACAAGAAGAAACTCAAAGACAAATGAACAAAATGTACTTTTTGCCTTTTTTGTCTCCTCTATCTTAAATCTTTTGAATAGTCAACTAACATTCTGATATCACAGATTGCTACAAAGATAAACAAGGTAAAATATGATTTTTATTTTCATTAATATCTCTATTGCTATTTTAAGTCATTACTATAGATATATGAAGTAACATAACTTCATCCATCACATTTAGTATAAGCTGCAAGGTACTTAAGAAATATCTAGCTGTTATTCTTAATAACCTTTAGTAATTAAAATGTATCCATTACATTTAGCATAGGCTGCAAGGTACCTAAGAAATGCCTAGCTGCTATTCTTAATAACTTCCATGAATTAAACTACATCTTGGATAAAGTATATATTATTATTTTATTTATTTTCTCTATTAATACCTAAAAAGTAAACACACACAAAAAAAGTTCATACAATATAGCTAATGTGACATGTTGGGATTTACATAAGTGCAATGTCTCACTTGCAGTGAGGTTATAGTATTCTATGTCTTGATTTTATGAAAACTATAGAGCCTCCTAAAAGGCTCTGTTTATGTTGTTTAACAAAGTACTGGAGATGTGTTCATTCAGTGAAGCAAGCATGACATATTAGTTATAAATAATCTTTAAGACAGAGCTTATATTTTATGCCTGTTTTTAAACAGTATGGAAGTAAATGTGCTTAAACTGACATTTTTCTACAGTACATTAGATTTGCAACACAAATAAACTTGCAGCATTTCGCGAACATTTTTTTAATCATTTGATACATGTTAAATATAATTCCTGCCTTCTTACCTAAATGGTTTTGAAATTAGAGTTTTTGAAAGCAGCTCGAGCCTTGTAATCCATCCACGAGCTTCATTTCTTCACAGAAACAACTGAGACGCCTAGCAGGAACTCAACAGTTGACCTCCGAACCTGTAGTTCCTTTTTGAAATCAATGGACCAATCGGAATGCTGGGAAAACGGCAAAGTAACTCAAAACATAAAATGAGCTTTATTTCAATATACCTGACAAATAAAAATAACTACCTATATGTTTTACAAGGTTTATAATGCTGCTTGAATAAGAAGGTGCTTTTTTGTTGTCAGGGCAACAGTTCTAATGTAATGATTGCACTGCTGTTAATTTGTAGAGTGGTCCTCCTGATTTTGCCTCATACTGCTATGCTGTTCCTTCTAAAATGCTTCATTTCCTGGTAAAGCACTACATTGCATTCAGGCAGTAACGCAAGAAATACATAGTTATTATTGTTTAGAAAATGAAAGTTAATACAACACGTGTTGTATCAACAGGAATTCAGATAGAGTAAGGTTTTAAAGCCATTATTTCTTGTCTTCGCTGCTGATTGTTCAATAAAGAAGTTAAAAGCTTTATTATGACTGAGCAGCCACTGCTGTATGTAT
Source organism: Protopterus annectens (assembly GCF_019279795.1). Taxonomy (NCBI): domain Eukaryota; kingdom Metazoa; phylum Chordata; order Ceratodontiformes; family Protopteridae; genus Protopterus; species Protopterus annectens. The sequence goes on from NC_056725.1 coordinate 1,330,976,378, forward strand.
AATCTATATATGAAGAATAATCAGGATATAGACAGACAAAATGATTCTGTCTTCCTATAAAAATGCTACACACATTCATATTAATCTTTGGTCTGTAAAACTATCCTTTTGCTGCACTCATTGCTAACAAAGCCATTCCACTAAAATAAAAACTTGTCGTGAAATTCCCCTTTTTTGCAACAGAACTGCCACTAAATCTTGTGCTAGAATCAAGGGGTCTTGCTCGCAATAACTCATAAGCAGTAGACTACCTAATCTACTCACAGCATTCATCAGCAGTGCCAAACAGCAGTAGAAAGAGATGTACTACCTACAAGAAATAAAGTGTCATAACATTTTGAAAATGTCATGACTTAATTGGACGTTATTAAGTTAAAGTACTGTCCTTCTTACAAACACACACCTTGAAAAAGTAATACAAGATATTCCATGAGCTCATTGGGAGTGTTGTCCTGATAACGAAAGAGTACCAATAAAAATATAATAAAAAAGCAGTACAGCCACTTAATACAATACATTTTTTTGAACATTGTTTATGTGCAGAGATGGTGCACAAATGCATTACATACTAAAGAAGTATTGGTTAAAACGTCAATGCTAAAGTATTTCACCCTTAGTTTTTGTAATAAATTTAAGGGTTACTGTGTTATACTGTTGCCATAACTTGTTAACTTTATGATGTGATGAGGTTTTTTTTCTCTAAGTCTTGTTAGTACCTTGCAAGACACATTATGAGAAAATATAGAGATTAACCAAATATTAAATGTTAAAATATTGTGGATGAAGGTCAACAAATATATGTACTATTGCATACTCCTTTTTTTTTTTATATATATATGTACTGTTTCCCTAACTTGACACCCCATGAAATATAACATTTGTAGTAATGTACTGAAATTTTCTTTTTTCTTAAATTTTATATGACCTAGTTTATTCAAACAAACTTCTGTTTTTTGGGGAGGGGAAATGAAGGTTATAATAGAATAAATACTTTATTTAATAGATAGTTTATGCACACACAAATTTAAAAGTTTGTTGTTCCCATTCTCTGAATGATTGATTGTAAGAATAGTAAGGTATTATATATATTACTTACATTTAACTTTAATCAAAATATTAGTTCATATAGACTCTACAGTATATAACCCTATCTTCTTTTTTGGTTATTAATGACGCATGCAGTTGCAGTGACCCAGTGTTATTGAATATGTGTTGGCAGACCTGTGGCTTGTATGTAAAACATATTAAGCCAGGAACACTAGGTTCCATGAAGAAGGATGTTATTGTAAATACTATTTTACCTTCTTTAGTTGTTACAGAAACTCAGTCCATAACAAATTTTGTTATAACCTACAAGGTTAATCCCCTAGGAAATCATTATAGCTATTTTGAACTATTATACATTTTAAATGGTCTTAATGTATAATTGTCTATCATTGAATGTTAATGGGCTAAATAACCATATTAAAAGAGCAAGCATTAATAAATGCCTTTCTTTACATAAGGCTGATATAGTATTTCTTCAGGAGACACATTTAATATCCCAAGACTTAAATAAGCTAACACTAAAAGACTATAAAATATTGACTAGTTCCCAATTTAATTACAAAAGAAGAGGTGTACTAATTCTTTGAAAAAAAAGTCTAAGGCTTCCTGAAATTGTAAACTCATATATAGACAAAGAGGGTATGTTAACTTTAGTAGTAATTAAGCTTGAAAGGAAATACTATACACTCATAAACTCTTACTGGATCCCTGGAATTGGTACAAAGTCAGTAAAGAAATACTTAGACATTATAACTACATTCTAGAGGAGAAATGATAGTCAGGGGGATTTTAATTGTATTCTTTCATCTGATGAAACTACGAGTTCTAAAACCTTCAAGACCTCCCCTGTAGCAAAACACCTATATAATTTTATAAATACAAGAAATTTAAAAGACATATATCATATAAAACTTCCCTCTTCCCTAAAGTTCTCTCACTATTTATATAGGTTTGGGACACAAACTAATATAGACAAAGTCTTAGTGTCAAATTCTTTGCAATCAAAAATAGATTATGTATTATTAATATCTTGTCCCCTTTCTGATCATAATGCCATTACTTTTAGTATAACTTTTCAAACTGAACCCTTAATACATTGCCAAAGAATACCAGCTTATATTACAAAAATAAAAGGCTATCAAGAATGGATGTTATCAGAAATTAATCAGTTTTTAGAAACAAATAACAATGGAGAAGTATTGGATACAATTCTATGGGACACCCTCAAAGTTGTATTATATGGAAAAGTTAAAATGTGGTATATGCAAAAAAGAAAGGAATGGGATAAAAGACTACAAGATATTCAAACTAAAATAGATAACTTAAAAGGTAATCTAACAACAAATGATAAGAAAGTCTTAGATAATATAAATAAATTAAACAAAGAATATCAAAATGTATTGCAACACAAAATATCTATAAATCTACAGAAAATTAAATTATGTTCATACTCTATCAATACTAAAAGTCTACATAGAATTGCAGTACGCTCAAAGTACTTAAAAGAAATAAATCACATAAAAAAAATTATATATGTTGAAAATATGAGAAAAATAAAAGCTACAAATTTAAATTCCATACTACAAGGTTTCAAAAAACATTATGAGAATATAAATACTCTCAAACCAATAAATGAAAATATAAATCTAGACAAATTCTTATCTGATAATATTCTAAAGACCTTATCCCCTGGGAATATTGCTAAAATTGATAGACCTTTCACATTTACAGAACTAAAAAATCAAATAAACAAATTAAAAACTAATAAAGCACCAGGGTTAGATGGTTTAATTCCTGAAATATACAAAATCCTTCCTGATAATACCTTAAAAATACTACTAAACACATTTCAGGAAATCAAAACTACTTATAATATCCCACCATCATGGAGATATTCATTAATCTCTCCCATACTTTAACCTGATAAAGATCCTACTTCCTGTTCCTGCTATAGGCCCATCTCACTATTAAATATAGATTACAAGATTTTCATGAGCATAATATCAAACAGAATCAATTCCATTATACCTAGCCTAATAGAGGAAGATCAGACGGGTTTTATTAAACACAGAAAAGTCCAAGATAATATAATAAGACTTCTGACTCTTATAGATTTAGCTAATAAAAATAAAAACAAATTAACAGTAATGAGTCTAGACATAAACAAAGCCTTTGATTCACTGAGTTGGTCCTATTTATTTAAAGCTTTACAACACTATAAATTTTCTCTAAATTTTATAAAATTTATTAGAAACCTTTATGAAGACTCTGTTTCTTTTGTAAAGATAGGCTCTTTCTTATCCCCCTCATTTAAACTTACAAAAGGAACAAAACAAAGTTGCCCTCTTTCCCCTTTAATTTTCGCTCTAGCTATAGAACCACTAGCTTACTATATTAGAAATAATGTTCACATTAAAGGCTATAATTTAAATAGTAACATATTTTTAAAGATTCAGCTATTTGCGGATGATTTGTTACTAACTAGTGGAGACATTGATACATCTTTAGATCAGCCACTTAACACTTTAGATTTATTTGAAGGTTTATCTGGACAAAAATTTAATCATAACAAGACTCAGACTTTGTTAATAAATAAAAAAACATGACTATGAAAATAAAAAGTCATAAATGCTTTAACTGGGACAATACACAAATTAAATACCTGGGTGTTCAAATTAATTCCACTCTTAAGAATACAATTACTACAAACTATAATATCTTAACAAATCTAATTATTAATCTCACAGATAATTGGAACAAACTTTAGAACAAACTTTATTTTACTTTTGAGGATAGACTAATGCTAATTAAAATGATAGCGTTACCTAAAATTCTTTTTATAAGTCAGTCTTTAATCATTCCCCCAACCAAGAAAATATTAAAAAAAATAGTAATAACTTACTAAAATTTCTGTGGTATCCTCAAAAACCCAGAATATCTTTACAAAGACATGTGGCAAGTTGGGAAGAAGGAAGTATTAGTTTTCCTAATACTGAATATTATGTAAATGCTTCTATTTTAATATAATCCTTTTATGGTTAGACCCCTCATATAATTCATAATGGAAACTATTACATGAAAAAATGTTATTAAACAATAATAGAACGTTAATTGACCCTCTAACTACAATCCACCAAAATACCTTTATTTGGTCTTTAAAAATATACATACAAGATAAGCAGAAGTTAAAATCTTGCTCCTTTATCAGTCTAATAATAGCATATTTCATGAAAATCACCCAATCTAACTAGTCAGTTAAAAACTTATTAATATTCATTTTTCCTATTGCTTATACTAATGAATGTTTAATATATTTTGATAAAAATAAAATGCTTGAATTTAAAAATAATGACTTAATATACCGGAACCAATTCTTATCCACTAATGGAATTTATTCAGCTAACCATCTAATTACTAGATACAGGCTACATAGTAATAACTGGATAGACATGCAAACCTGCAGATAATTTATATATAACAAAACTATATTTTCCTTACAAACCCATGGAAACAACATACCTAAAACACTAGAACTTCTAATATAATTGATGGTTATTTGAAAGGCACCTCATTTATATCCCTAATATATAAAGTCATTAGATCTGTTAATAATTCCATGAATGCTTCTTTTTGGGAATACTCTGGAGAATTTATTACTAAAAACAGAAAATTACTTCTAAAATCAGTACAAAAAAACAACAATTTCTCCTTACTGGAAAATATGCAGGGGGAAATTCCTCCACAGAAGTTATTATACACCTCAAAGAATTGCAAATATATACAAAACAAATGATATGAAATGGAGGTGTAAAGCTACAGAAGCTGACTGGTTTCATATGATTGTTGCATGTAATATGTTATCCCAATTTTGGAAGGAATTTGAATGTTTCTGTAAGGCCTTATGGAATGATAATTGTAAAATTTCAAGTTCACTCATTTTATTTAATGTACTAGTACCAGAAATTGTACCCAGATCTCAAACACACCTTCTTTGGTCAATACTTGCTGTAGCAAGAAAGGTTGTGACAAAAATTGGAAAACTAACTCTCCTATATCTTTCAGAAATTAATTTATTTATTTAGCCAGGACCTTATGTGAAAAAGAAATATCTAGATTAATTTAACACACAAATTAATTGCTTGGGAAAAGTTACAATCATTACTAAAAAGTATTAGATGATTTCCTGAATGTATATAGAAGTATTTCCTTGTTATGGACTTTGTAAATAATTTGTTTCAGTTTTGAGTGTAAATATGCTATTACTGTTATTATTCTTGTTATAAAAAAAATAAAAAACATTTTTGAAAAAAGAAAGTGCTAGTCAGAGTTTTATTATTTTCTGTTTTTTTTTACTCCCTCCACATTTCTATTGGCATTCCACAGTTTCCTGGATATTGCCCTGTATTCTGGTTTCTCATTACTTCTTTAATTTCAGTTTCCTTTATTTTCATTGTTTATACCATTCTTTCTACATAAGTTAGCTGAGGACATTGATACTGTGTAAAATACAATGTCATTTTTTGTCTTTTACTTTCCAACTACAGTCTACATTTTGTCCATATAAGTTCATAGTTCATAGGTAGTTACTAGGCATGGGGACAATGAAACCATTTAAGAGCCTAGCCCAAATTCCTTATTGCTCCAAAAGACTGTTTGGTTAAGTGACTAGCTCATGGTTACATAGTAGGCAAATAGAGGTTCAGGGAATCAAACCCTGCACACTACCTGTAATAATATACCATTGCATTCATAATTTTTCTTGGGTCCACTTCTACTCTCCCATTCTCATAATTCCTGATTTTAGTTAGTATTCTTTCAGACTTTTTTTGCCTCCAGCATTGAGTGAGCAATTTGGTTGCTTTAAAATTATTCTCATAAAAATATAAACTATTGTTCTGTGTTCATTCATATTTTCTAAGTATTCTTGTATGGACATTCTAACTTTTAATTGCTCTTCAACCTGTTGTATTCACTTATTCATCTACATTTCTTTAAATCCATTAATTTTTTAAAACCCTCTAGATACCTATTGTGACTATTGTTCCATATCTGTTAAAACAAAATTGTGGCACTGGAAGCGATAAGAGCAGGCAGCAATATTGAAACTGTTTATTGTAAGCGCTTTCGGCTCAGTTAATTCCGAGCCTTCATCAGACAAAACAGTACCACTGAAACAATCAGCAATAATATACTTCTGAATGATTGAAAATCAATTAACTGTTAATTAATCCTTAAAGCAGTTATTTCACATTGTGTTTCAAATACATAAAAAATACATGTTGAAATACATTTTGATCTCCAGCTCAAGCAAAAATAAAATAAATTAACTTTTCCTTATACAAATAAATAACTTTGAAATATAAAAATAAATCAATTAGTATTATAAAATAATAAACTTTAAATACATTAAGTTAGCCTTAAGCTATTAATTCATTACAAAGATAGTATATGCATTCATATAAAAATAGCAACGAAAATTTTAATCAACCACTCTCATTAAATACATATAATGACATAAAAATATCCTAGAATATCAACAACTAAAATAAATACTATATTGTTGATACAAACCAATTACCTTAAATATATCACGCTTTATAATAATTAGTTCGTTATAAACATCTCCAATTTCTACTGAATGAACTTTTTATCTTTTTATCTTTTTAATGAACTTTTTATCTTTTTAATGATAGTAATTTTAACACACACTTAATAGACAGGACTTCATTTAGGCCAGGAAACATATGAGCATTAGTAATTATCTGCCATCTTAATTCATCCAACTCAAGTTTTAAATGCCAAGGGCCATCTCGAATATCAGTACATCTCTGCTGTAAAATTATAAACTTGAATGAATGAGCAGGGTTATACATAATATGTTTAGCTAAAGCGTTGTTAGTATCCCTACTGTTTATGGCATAACAGTGCTCGTAAATTTGTTGTTTGAATTTCTTTCTGTCTTCCCAATGTAAAATACATTGCAAGACTGACATAAAGCTACATATGTAACGGCTCTAGAATCACAATTAAATCTAGAATTAAGATAATATTTGTGGCCGTTGATGTTACAAAAATTGCTAACTAAAATATGTTTACATTGTGTACAACGGCCACACTTGAACATACCTTTAATTTTCGAATGTGTCGAACAGATGTCATTCTTTTTTTCTATTATGTTTTTCAAATTAAGTCCTCGTCTATAAGTTAACTTGGGCTTATCCCCTAAAGATTTTGAAAGTTGTTCATTACTACCAAGCAAAACCCAATTCTTATACAAAATCTTCTTGATAGAATTAGAATCAAGAGAATAAGTATTTATAAAACTAATTTGATATAATTCTTTCCTAAATACAGGAGAAGAATTAGAAATGTTGCGGTTTGTGTCATTCAAAAAATTGTTGTTAACCAATTCAACTTGTGACGAATTGTGGCTACTAATAGAATGATGTATATGTTGGTCAAGGTTCAGTAAAGGGGCAAAAGCACCACACGCTCTTTTCTGTTCGACTTCTAACCTAATGGTTGTTATTATTTGAGAAGGATAGCCCCTATTCAAAAACATAATTTCCAATAAATTGCACTCTTGTTCAAAATCTAGATCATCAGAAATCATACGCGCTGCTCTTACCATTTGGCCTTTTACTACAGCACGCTTCTGATACTGAGGATGATTACTGGTATAGTGCAAGAAAATATTGGAATATGTTGGCTTTCTATAAATTTTGCTTTTAAAGCAATGCCTTACTGAATTCTTTTCCAACATAATGTCTAAAAAGTTAATGGAATCAACTCCTACTTCATGGGTAAAATTCAAAAATGTAGTTGTCTTACCTATATCATTGATAAAGTTCGGGATCTCTGCTACATTACCTTCCCATAAGCAAAACATATCGTCTTGGTACCTTGTGTACCAATAAACATTACTCTGAAAACATTGATTCTGGTAGAGACAAGAATGCTCCCATTGAGCCATAACTGCATTGGCAAAACTGCCACCGCAGGGGGAGCCCATAGCTACCCCCGACTTTTGCAAGTAAAACTTATTATTAAAAGTCATGTAGTTGTTCGTTAAAATGAGATCTAATAGTGTGGTGACTAAATAAATGGTATTAGCATCTGCTTTTTTTGCTACAAGAAATTCAGAAGTCCATTCTATACCCAAATCATGTGGGATGACCGTGTAGAGATCTTTGACGTCTATAGTTAAAAATGAACAATTAGGCTTAAACTCTAATTTGTTAACGGTCTGCAAAAAAGCCCACAAATCTTTACAAATCTGTGGTTCTGTTTCTAAGAATGGCTTGAGAATACTGTCTACAAATTTTGCGCATCCATAAGTGGTTGAACCTCGTCCGTCCACTATAATTCTGAACGGTGGATCCTCTAAAGATTTGTGGATCTTCGGTGTTCCAAAAATTGCAGGGGTAGTGGGAGCTAACATTAAAAGAAATTGATGCAAATCTAAATCTAAACAAGCCCGCCCCCCCCAATTTCTACTGAATTAACTTTTTATCTTTTTATCTTTTTAATGAACTACTACTCTTTCGGTCAATAATGAGATGGCTGATTTTTTATCTAAAGGATTAACCTTTGTTCCTGCTAAAACCATGAATATTGCTGACTCTGTTATTGATTTAAAACTGTTTGTCCGCAAATTAAATTTGAATTTATTAATGGGTAATAATGTTTCTTGTACTAACAACAAAATAAGGGTTTCTAGTGTTTTTAACCCTCCTTTGCATCCTGAATTGCATATGTTCGAAAGAATGTGTGAGCTTGACATAAGGGAAGTTAAAAATAATGGTCCTAAAAAACTTAGTAACATCAATGTTTCCGATGAAGAATTAGATCTAATAACACTAATTAAGAATTGTAATGTCAGAATAATGAAGCCCGACAAGGGGGGCGGGCTTGTTTTTATGGACCAGTTGGTTTATAATGAAAAAATAGAGGTTCAACTTCATATGGATGCATATAGCCAGGTGTCCCTTAACGAGGTTAATGGGGCACACAATAAAATCAAACAAGTCATTGACGACTTATTTTTGGAATCATCTATTGATTTAGATTTGCATCAATTTCTTTTAATGTTAGCTCCCACTACCCCTGCAATTTTTGGAACACCGAAGATCCACAAATCTTTAGAGGATCCACCGTTCAGAATTATAGTGGACGGACGAGGTTCAACCACTTATGGATGCGCAAAATTTGTAGACAGTATTCTCAAGCCATTCTTAGAAACAGAACCACAGATTTGTAAAGATTTGTGGGCTTTTTTGCAGACCATTAACAAATTAGAGTTTAAGCCTAATTGTTCATTTTTAACTATAGACGTCAAAGATCTCTACACGGTCATCCCACATGATTTGGGTATAGAATGGACTTCTGAATTTTTTGTAGCAAAAAAAGCAGATGCTAATACCATTTATTTAGTCACCACACTATTAGATCTCATTTTAACGAACAACTACATGACTTTTAATAATAGGTTTTACTTGCAAAAGTCGGGGGTAGCTATGGGCTCCCCCTGCAGTGGTAGTTTTGCCAATGCAGTTATGGCTCAATGGGAGCATTCTTGTCTCTACCAGAATCAATGTTTTCAGAGGAATGTTTATTGGTACACAAGGTACCAAGACGATATGTTTTGCTTATTGGAAGGTAATGTAGCAGAGATCCCTGACTTTATTAATGATATAGCTAAGACAACTACGTTCTTGAATTTTACTTACGAAGTAGGAGTTGATTCCGTTAATTTTTTAGACATCATGTTGGAAAAGGATTTAGTAAGGCATTGTTTTAAAAGCAAAATTTATAGAAAGCCAACATATTCCAATATTTTTTTGCACTACACTAGTAACCATCCTCAGCATCAGAAGCGTGCTTTAGTAAAAGGCCAAATGGTAAGAGCAGCGCGTATGATTTCTGATGATTTAGATTTCGAACAAGAGTGCAATCTATTGGAAACTATGTTTTTGAATAGGGGCTATCCTTCCCAAATAATAACAACTATTAGGTTGGAAGTTGAACAGAAAAGAGCGTGTGGTTCTTTTGCCCCTTTACTGAACCTCGACCAACACATACATCATTCTATTAGTTGGTACAACTCATCACAAGTTGAATTGGTTAACAATTCTCTGAACGACATAAATTCTAACATTTCTAATTCTTCTCCTGTACCTATGAAAGAATTATATCAGATTAGTTTTATAAATACTTATTCTCTTGATTCTAACTCCGTTAAGAAGATTTTGTACAAGAATTGGGTTTTGATTAGTAGTAATGAACAGCTTTCAAAATCCTTAGGGGATAAGCCCAAGTTAACTTATAGACGAGGACTTAATTTGAAAAACATAATAGAAAAAAAGAATGACATCTGTTCGACACATTCGAAAATTAAAGGTATGTTCAAGTGTGGCCGTTGTACACAATGTAAACATATTTTAGTTAGCAATTCTTGTAATATCAACGGCCACAAATATTATCTTAATTCTAAATTCAATTGTGATTCTAGAGACGTTACATATGTAGCTTTATGTCAGTCCTGTAATGTATTTTACATTGGGAAGACAGAAAGAAAATTCAAACAACGAATTTACGAGCACTGTTATGCCATAAACAGTAGGGATACTAACAACGCTTTAGCTAAACATATTATGTATAACCCTGCTCATTCATTCAAGTTTATAATTTTACAGCAGAGATGTACTGATATTCGAGGTGGCCCTTGGCATTTAAAACTTGAGTTGGATGAATTAAGATGGCAGATAATTACTAATGCTCATATGTTTCCTGGCCTAAATGAAGTCCTGTCTATTAAGTGTGTGTTAAAATTACTATCATTAAAAAGATAAAAAGATAAAAAGTTCATTAAAAAGATAAAAAGATAAAAAGTTCATTCAGTAGAAATTGGAGATGTTTATAACAAACTAATTATTATAAAGCGTGATATATTTAAGGTAATTGGTTTGTATCAACAATATAGTATTTATTTTAGTTGTTGATATTCTAGGATATTTTTATGTCATTATATGTATTTAATGAGAGTGGTTGATTAAAATTTTCGTTGCTATTTTTATATGAATGCATATACTATCTTTGTAATGAATTAATAGCTTAAGGCTAACTTAATGTATTTAAAGTTTATTATTTTATAATACTAATTGATTTATTTTTATATTTCAAAGTTATTTATTTGTATAAGGAAAAGTTAATTTATTTTATTTTTGCTTGAGCTGGAGATCAAAATGTATTTCAACATGTAGTTTTTATGTATTTGAAACACAATGTGAAATAACTGCTTTAAGGATTAATTAATGGTTAATTGATTTTCAATCATTCAGAAGTATATTATTGCTGATTGTTTCAGTGGTACTGTCTGATGAAGGCTCGGAATTGAGCCGAAAGCGCTTACAATAAACAGTTTCAATATTGCTGCCTGCTCTTATCGCTTCTAGTGCCACAATTTTGTTTTAACAGTTTTTAGTGTTTGGAAGTATTGTTCCATATCTCATTTATAGCTATCACAATCCTTTACTACTTAGATTCAAATCTGAAAACATTTCGCCAACACTTTGATCTTTTTAATCATAAAACAACTTCCTTTTCAGCAGAAATAATGGGAATCCAGTGTTAGTCACAATAACTTTTTGCTTGCATGGTATAAGTTCTGACACTATCACTGGATGTGTTTTCATTAGTCGTACCCTGTTATACTATTCTTTTGATATGTAACAGCTATCTAGTCTTGCCCAAGTACCATATTTCCCTGAAAAATGTGTATTCAAATTAATTTCATCTTATTTTTATTACATCAATGAGACTAAATACAAGCAAATAATTACTGGAGTATCTGCCATCAATCGGTATTCTAAGATATATTAGCCTTCCAAAGATGTCTTCTTTATTTCTAATTATTCTTACTTTATTTTCTTACTAATTCAGCTCATCATATTCATTGAAATGCATCTCTGAAATTGTGTACGGTAATTTGCTCTGTCAGTAATGAACCTACCTGAAAATACAAAATGATCTGTTCCTGAATGAAAATTCAGTACTGTGCTGTATCAGTAACTGTTTCTGCCAATGCCAATGTAAATTTCTATACAAATAGGTCTACATTCATAGGTTCATAGGTTCATAGGTTTATACTAGGCTATCTGCCCTAAGGCATTTATAAGCCTAGCCCAAAGTTTTGTGGCTTACGCCACCCCTTATATGAAAAAATACTGTGCCCATTAGTTTGTTGTGCCTCTATCCAGCAGTGACACAGAGATGATTCTTGGGGTAAACCTACGATCTCCCATCCACAGGTCAAGATTTCTCTTGAACAGAGCCAGCGAGGTGCTCTGCCTCACATGGACCGGGATTTTATTCCACAGCATAGGGAGTCTCTGAGTGATAAATCTATCCCTCTAGCACGTCCTGTTTATATACGTGCTAAGGTTTAAGTCGCTTGCTCTAGTGGTTTTGGTGGATTTGGATTTTTTGAGGTGGAGCATGTCCATTAATTCTGGGTTGGACATGGCCTTGTATGTCAGGCACATGTCACCTCTGAGCAGACGGTATGCCGTTGTATTTTAGTTGTATTGTCTGGTCTTTCTGGCCTGGGTCAGAACTGAAGAGGTCCTTGGACTACTTCACCTACCCAGTTAACAAATATTAAATAAATAAATAAATACATTTTCTATAGTATTCCAATCTTCATCTACTACCACACATCACTGATGAAGCATTATTTATTTATTTTATTTATTTTACATTTGTTGACCGGGAAAGTCCGACTAGGTTCTATAGATCCTGTTTTCAGCGGAGGCCCGGGGAGAAATGCTCCAGAAGCATGTCTTTAGAATGTGGGAGGAAACTGGAGTACACGGAGGAAACCCATGCGAACGCAGGGAGAACATGCAAACTCCACACAGAAGGCACCCCAGCCAAGAATCGAACCGGAGAATCTCTTGCTGTGAGGCGACAGCATTAACCGTTGCACCACTGCGCCTCCCAGAAAATCTCCCATAATATCTTTTGTATTTTGCCTCATTGCTTTCGGCAGAACATCCCCTGTCTATCCTTAATTTGTTTCTCAGTCTTATTCTGATACTTTTTCAACTAATATTAAGAACCCTTCTTTCACTCACCTGCTCCAGCAAAGAAGCCCACTTTATAACTTTTCCTTACAAAATGTTCATATTCTTTATGATTCAAGTGTGTCTCACGTAACGTTGTTTTCCGTACATTACTCTTATAAATGTAAGTCAGTGCCATGTCCTATTTTGTTCTGTGTACCAACTCACTAATGTTCCAGACTTCTTCTTCTTTTGTCTTTTCCTGGTTAGGGGTCACCACAGCGGATCACCTGTCCACTTATGATTAGCAGTGGAGTTTTTATGGTGTCGAGTTGCCAGCCCAGCACCCAACCTTCCACAGAAGGCACACACACGCACACACCTAGGGCCAATTTAGAGTGTCCAATCCACCTTTAGCATGTCTTTGGGATGTGGGAGGAAACAGGAGCACCCAGAGGAAACCCACGAGACCACAGGGAGGACATGCAGACTCCGCACAAAGGGCACCTCAGCTGAGAATCAAACCGGAGGACCTCTTGCTGTGAGGCGGCAACGCTAGCCGCTGCACCACCGTGGCCAACCTTCACTAATGTTCCAGACTAATAAGTCAGATTGTGACATAATAAATGTTATATTTTATTCTACTTGCACATGTTCTTTCTCCTGTTGTTTCAAACTGACCCTTCATAGTCTATTTCCATCATTTTTGTGCCACTCTTTGTGTAATATTGTCCCAACTGAACCTGATGTCTCATTTTCATTAAAGCAGCACACATTTCTTTTCCTGACTCCCCACAATAAATAAGATATTAATTATATACTTGGCATAGAGTATCAGGTGTAGTCTATGACAGAAGAATGCCAAAGAAGCTGAAAAGTAAGGTGTACAAGACAGTGGTGTGACCAGTACTACTGTATGGTACAGAAACCTGGGCAGTAAATTCAAAACAGTTGAAGAAGCTAGAGGTGATGGAAATGAAGTGCTTGAGAAAGGTGGTAGGATGCACACTGTGGGACATATGAGAAATGAGGACATAAGAGCAGAAGCCAAAGTAGCTCCAATTGCAGACAAGATCAAAGAGAACAGATTATGGTGGTTTGGGCACGTGTAGAAAAGCAGAAGACAATCTGGTGAGGAAGATTTGGGACAGACAGGAAGAAGGTAAGGCAAGCAAGCATGTCCAGCAAAGAGGTGGATGGCTTGTGTGAAAGAAGATCTGCGACAGTCAGGCATGAGTGTTAAAGAAGGCAGGAGAGTGGCACTGAATCGAGAGAGTTGGTGACAGTTAACATGATACCTTGACCCCATGTAGAAAAAAGGGGGCTAATGATGACCATGATTAATTATATCCATATTTTGCAAGGTAAAAGAGCTACCATTGTGTAAAAAAAAAGTGGTGTAAAGCTTCTACTCATAATTAGACTCAAATGCTTGATTTACTCTTTTGGGTTTGAGAATGCCTACTATAAATCACAAATCAGTTTGTTTCACTTACCTGCAGATAGCAATTTAGATATCTTATTTCTGAAGCTTTCCCTCTCTCTTTGTACTGGTAGACAGCCAAACATTGCTATCTAAATTCTTTAATTTAGTATATTTGTCAGTCTAGATTTTTTTTCTATAATTTCTGCAGCTTGTTCATTCCTGCAGCTGGTGCATACTTTTTAACATTTGTCTATTTAGGCAGAGTGGATCCATCCTCTTGTAATCAATTACAGTCTATCAAAAAAGGCAGGCTGCAGTCCAAAAGCATATGAAACCTTAAACAGCAATATCAAATAGTTATTTTTCTCACTGATGCTTGATTTTAGTGGCTCTAAAATATCTTTCAGTGTACAATTTGCGTTTTAGATACACCAATATCCTTAGTGCACTCTCCCGCTCTGTCTCTATAAATATATTCATAATCTCATGCATTCAAACTACTGACTGTACTTAATATTTCCATTGTAAATTTGTTTCAGTTGCCTACATCTAGCAAATAACCATCTTACTTCTGAGGTTGTCATTTTTGCTGACTCCCTACTTTCACTCAGCATACTTACCTCTAATATGTTATTCTTTCCTATCGGTGCACTCTTGTGTTTCCTACATTAAAGATTGTTCCTTTCTTCCACAAAATCAAAAGAATTTCATATTTTAGTTGGTATGTCTGCAGTTTAATCAGTAATGGTCTTGGTTGCTTTCTCAGTCTCAAGTTAGGAATATTTACTCTATGTGCCCTTTATTTTAATATCAGCAATAAAAAGTTCAGTCTGTGTGCTGAGGCGTTTTCCTCAATGTCTTTACAATGCTTCTCTTCAGTCTGTTCTGGTGCTGCTGTAAAACCTCAAGTAGTCTTTACATGACCTGTCCTGGAGTTCAGCCAGTTTATATGCCGTTTGTTCACATTTTAGTTGCTGTTCCATTATTTTTCTTGAATTTCTTTTCATTTGTTTGCATGCTACTTACTCTCTCTAGATGCCTGTTTAAAATAGCTTATATTTCGAGCAGTTTTCTTTTATTTGTCCCTGTATATACCAACAGTGAGACAGTTATGTTGAATATCTCAGTGCATTTAGTCAATCTTTTACTTTAGAGTGACTGATAAGTTCTTTCATCAGCTACCATTGCCATCTACTTTTCCGACCATTGCTTCAGACTGCTTTCTGCTCCCTTCTGAGTATTCTCAGTAATTATCTCTTTTTTTTTTTTTTGCACTTTTTCTTTGTTGACTTTCTGGATGTCATATACATTTCAGCTATTAGTTTGCAGTTTTTTTTGCGCTTTTTAGTGGTTCTCAGTCTAGAGGTCTGTTTTAGCTGCTCATGCTACCACCTCCTTCTTGGAATCCTGTTTATTTCTTTTGCTGTGGAGTAGCGGACCACCAGGGTGACTTATTTTGAGATTTCCCATTATACCTAGTTCTGGTAGGGACTGCTAGCTTTATACATTTTTATAAGCAGATGTAGAATTTCAGTGATGGTCCAGTCATAAGTGAATTTTGAAATTTCATCACAGAGTTGGTTGGGGCTGACATTTATATAGTTTTAAAATTCAGTCTGATTTGCTGTAGGGTCTTTTGAGAGTTTAGTGGAGCATGTCATACGTTTATAGTCAGATTTCATTGGGGAAGGAGGTACCAGAGAAGTAGTGTAGCAGGCAGCCATGCTTGCAAGAATCAGGTCAAAAATGCTGTGTCCTGTAGAATGTTTAACTAATGGCTCAAGGGAGTTTTTGTTAAGCCTATGAATTTTTGAGCATATCCATTTGAGGTATAGCTGTCCCAGTTAATTAAATAGTAGATAGTCACCCAAAATAATGGAGTTTTTACTAACAGGGAGATTATTTATAGCACTGAGGAATCTTGTGTGGTCATCAGAGGACAAAAAAGTGTCCCTAGGGATTTGCCTGGAGGTAACATGCTCCTTGACAAGTATGGCAACCCCACCATAGTTGCCATTGGGTCTGAACGTATAAAAAGAACACAATTTATGTGTAGTGGGAGTGTTCTCATTACATTTAAACCACGTCTCAGTAACTACACAGAAATGGATGTTTTCCAAATGCAGGAGTGTCTCAGGATCAGGCAATTTTTTATTTAGACTTTTGGCATTGATGAAAGCCACCTTAATGTGATTCAGTTTTGAGGCTTATATGTTGAAACATCCATCAACTGGACTCTGTCTAAAAAGGCATGGGGAGGGACAGCAAAGGCTTCAGCTGATATGCAGATGTTTGGAACAAGAAGTACAGGCCATCCTTAGTGATGCAAGCTGGACTGTTGAGCATTTTGTCCCATGCTGACACCTACTGTATACCACACCTACTGTTTAACAATTTAGTGAAACAAATTACCTTTTCTTTGTCTCTAGTCATCATTCAATGGGAAGGAAAATGTCTTCTTGGGACCACAGTCTTACTTACATTTGTAACATGGATGGAAAATTGTCACATGTCTCTCTGCATGTCCCTCAGAGTTTTACATCTCAGTCGTTCACTCTTCCATGAAGCATTACCATGTCACAGTCATGTTTGTCAGGAGTTAGGGTCCTTAGGGCCCTTGTAATGTCAGACATTCTGGTGCCTAGAAGACACCTCACTGTAACTGTCTCCTTGTGCAGCCTGACAACAGAGTCACCTATCATTAAAACTTTTATGTTGCTGCTGTTGTTCACTTGTTCAGAGTGATACATTTGAAGTGTTTCTGATCATGGTGATTCTTTACGGTAGGATTGCATGAGGAGGACCTTTGGCCTAATTTTTACTGACACTTCATAGTCTTTTTTTCTAGGTTTACAGATTGATTTTTTCAGTCTCAGCATAGGACATTGTGGTGTGATTAGCAAAGGATTGTGGTGGAGGTGAAAGACGCTCACAGGCATGTTTGTAAGCAAGTGGGAATCTTCTGGATTAATTAGACATTTACAGATCTTACAGATGGAATTATTAATGTTGAAAATAAGTTCACTACCAGTGAGCATAGGGCAGTTAGTACAATGTCTAACGAGACCTAGTGCTAAGAGGCTGGCAACAGAGGTGAAACTAGGGTACTGATCTCGCATCTAAAATCTTGTTCAGTGCTTAGGCATTTAAATGAGTAAAGCAAGTGAAGCAAAGAGTGTATGTAATTATGACAGAACATTCAAATTGCTCTACAGTGAGTGGCAGTCTTACCCCGTATCCTGTAGATTTTAAAAGTAAGATGGAAATATGGAGTTACTACTTCAAGGCAGTTGACTGTGTATTTATTAGACAGGGAGATATAAAAGGGTAACTCAAGCTTTATTAGCCTAAGGAGAGGAGCATCCCAGTATCATCTTCTAGAAGTTACTAGATGAGCAGATGAGATGAGACTGTGAGGAACCTCAAAATGCAAACTTACAGTAAAGCCAGGCATCTTAGAGCAACTAAGTACAAAAGAGCAATATGGTTTAGCTGGTTGGATACTTACTATTCCGTATTTCTGGAATACAATGAGAGGTTACAATTATTTAAATAACCTAAAGGGAATGACTCAGAACATTACACCTTTGTGTTTGATGACAACAGCAATGAAAGAGAAGTGGGTGGGAGGGAATGTTGTGGTCAAATTATCATAAAGGGCAAGACAGGTCACTAAAGAAACCAGTCAAGATGGCTACCCAAGCCCAAAGCTCTGGACAGGACTTGCAGAAATTTGGAAAGCAACCCAGAAAGAAATGTGAGGGTGGAGGAGCAGAGTACTGTCTTTAAAGATGTAAATAAGATGAAACAATCGTACATTTTTTTGAAAAGGTAGTCACAGTAGGCCAGGATGTGATCTCCTTGAAAGAAAACAATTAAACAGCAGCAAAGAGATGTGGAAGTGCTACAGGAGAAGTTGCAGGATCTGGAGGAGGATAAAGCAGCAATTTAAGTTGAGCTGCAGGAGCAGATCCACAGAATATAGGAATTAACAGACATGATAAAATGGCAGGCCAGAAAGATGGATGATCTTGAAAATTGTTGAAGAAAGATATCACCAGGAAAATCAGAATACGAGAGAGAGAGCAGCAGTGAATTGGAGGAATTTGCAATGCAGTTACTAAGTGAGAGATTTGTGATACCAGGAAGTCAAGAAACACTAATATAACGATATAGTGATAATTGTCTATATTTTTATATAGTTTAAAGTTTTTCTTTCTAAAATTGTATAACTACCTATCTACTGTAATCTGATGTTGTTATTTTACTCATTGTGGAGCTTTTCTCCGGGCATCCATCGAAAATGGGTTTCTGACCCAGTGGACTTTCCAGGTCAACAAATGTCAACAAATAAATAAATACTAATACAGAAGAAACAGTGGGGGTGGAGGTAAGCAGTTGCAGAAAGCAATCCTGAGCATTTTTTTGGCATGTTTCCATTCCTTTGCTGTAAAAAATGAAATAATAAGGCAAGAAAAAAAGGCATAAAGTTATCCCATTTGCACTGATGCTCATAAAGGTGTTCAATGATGAATCTGAAACACTCTTTAAGGGAAGGAAAGCTATGCTGGAGGTGTTATATGAAAGTAGAATGTATAGCAGAGCTG
Source organism: Protopterus annectens (assembly GCF_019279795.1). Classification (NCBI taxonomy): domain Eukaryota; kingdom Metazoa; phylum Chordata; order Ceratodontiformes; family Protopteridae; genus Protopterus; species Protopterus annectens. The sequence goes on from NC_056725.1 coordinate 1,330,995,520, forward strand.
CATAGTTGAAATACCCTGCAGTTCTGGATGTACAGCTGGTAGGAGAATGGTTCAGGCTATGCAATATGGAGGATGTTCAAAAATGTAAACAAAATATCACAGACAGCTAAACAGCCCAGGCAGTAAAAATCTGAATTGTCTGCCAGGCATACACTGGGAGAGCAATCTTTGATGTAGGAGGGGTGACACAGACATGCTGTGAGGGCATGTAATGTCAGATGCTGAAACCCCACAGGAAAGAAGACCAGATCAGGAAGTACACAGGGGTTGCATACTAGTAAAAGAGATGAGCATGAATTATACAAATCACAAAGTCAACCACAACAAAATGTGAAAAGAGACAAGATGATCGAAAAAAGAATAGGTTGAAGAAATATATCAAAGGGACTAAAGAATGAGATGCCTCCCCCCAGGATAGAGAAAGAAGCAGAAACAGAGAGAGAGAGAGAAAAATGAGAGCTTCAAGAAGATGGGAAGATGGTGCACTGGATGATTTGGGTGATTCAGAAGTGAACTTCTGGACAAATGAATTGCTAAACAAACTGTATAGGAGCATTCATGATGGATTGCCGAGTCAAAGAGGTGGAAGGCAGGACTACAGAAGGACTGAAAATGACCACAGAAAGAAAGAATCAGTAAATGAGTAGAAGGCAGCTGACTGTGGACAGTGCAGGAAGGATGTATTAAAATAAAAAGATACTTACCTTGTGAACCATACGCCAGGAAGCACAACATTAAAACCTTACAAACTGTAAGATAAACTGAATCAGTTCTCGGGGCAATGATGAGTAATGTAGTCAAGAGGGACCAAGGGGCAAGCCAAGGTAAGTGGTATATTTTTTGTAACTACTTATTGGTGTACAATAAACTGCAGTAAACATGCATTTAAAGGAAGTGGGATAAATTGATTTCTATACCCATCAGTCTTTTTGTCCCTTTTATTTCATACTACAAACAGAAATTCTATTCACCACCACTGTTTCTTCCTAGCCAGCCTCCTTTTTTTCCATATTTTCATTTCAATTTGAAATTGAAGTTAAATTCCACTCCACCAAACAGGCGTCAGCCACATTACATTTAGCGTAGTATAGAGACAGGGAAGCCCACTCCTCCAATAACTTCTCACAGCTGTCTTGTCCAGCCCACTCCATTAAACTAATAAAACCCAGTATCATCTATTTGTGAAACTCCTTTCTGTAAGTAAAATTACATCAATGCATTATTACTGTCGGACTTCAAAGAACTTGGATTGCCTGCATTTAACTGCTGCTGCTCAGGTGAGTTTTAAATCTTATCAAGATAATTGTACAGCTAGCCACCGCTACTACTTTGCATTCTATCTACTGTTTACTGCTCCTGCTGGTTATATTTTATATGACCTATTATCTCGGTTCTTTCTGTTTGTTTTTTTATTTGTATGTGTATGGCGTGCTGCTTCTTCCTTGTGTGTGTGTGTTCCAGTGAGTGTTTGTGGTTTAGTATGATTTTAGTCTGATGCTGCTGTTTCTTTTGCTGTGCACATGAGTGAATGATGAGTGTATTTTCAGGTAGCACAGCACACTAAATGTGTTTGGCCTACTAAATGTCTGTGTTAGTAGAGATGGGAGGCATGGATCGTGCACCTAATCAAACATTCGTTTGGGCAATGGCTTCCTGTGTGCGTGTGTGTGTGTGTGTGTGTGGTGTGTGTGTGTGGAGTCTGTGTGTAGATATGCTTTTTTTTCTTCTTGGTTGATTCTGCTGCCAACTGAATGTCAATTCCGTAGTTGTCTTTTTCTTTAGTTAGGCTCTTTATTTTTATGTTTGTTGCATTTGGTAATTTGGTAGTGCTTGTGCATGCCACAGACAGACTACTAGAGGATTTGTTCATTACCATGGCCAAAGTACAGAAGGGATCCTTGGGGAAATCAGTTATTTCATGTAAATTTGGTGCTTAGTCTGCTTTGACAAGACTATTGAAGAGGTTGTTTTGAAAAATGTTTTATTTTTGTGATTGTGCATACATGAAAAATTGAGGGAACCTTGGGTGAAATTTAATTTTCTCATTTGATAGTGTCTAAAATAAGTAACAATTGCTGATATAACAGCTAGGGGAAAAGAAAAGCAATGTATGTCAGGAAAAGTACAGTTGTGTACACTTACTATAAATGTAGATGTTCAAGTGTATTCACTGTTGCAGTCATTACATTTGGGTTATTTGCTTACAGTAGCCCTCAGTCGGCCTGATTAACAAAGTCTTGGGTCCTGTGTCGGTTGCTGTCCCTTCTTCCATGATGTCAGGTCGTCAGGGGTATAAAACATGCAGCTGACACGATTACATCAGTTTTTCTTACCACAGATGTCAGGTGCCCCCTAATGGGAAGCAATTAAATCTATAAATACAAGGATATACCTCCAACAAAAAAGCAAATACACCAAAAAGCTTTTAGAGCATAGTAAGTGAGAGTAGAGGTATAGCCAAAAGAAGAAAGGGGGCTGGAGGGAGGGTAACCAGGACTGCAACAGTGAATACACTCAAACATCTACATTTATGGTAAGTGTACACAACTGTACTATGTTCTTTGTGTTTCACTGTTGCAGTCATTACATTTGGGTAGATTCCCAAAGCTAAGGTTGGGAGGAGGAATTTAAATAGAATTAGGACCAGCTATAATGCCCTGCAAGACTGCAGTAGCAAAACCAGCACTGGATTTAGAGAAAATTGGCAAATAATAATGCTTGGTGAAAGTATGTACAGAACTCCAGGTAGTAGCTTCTAGGATGTCCCTAGTAGGGACGCCCCTGAGAAAGGCTGCAGAGGTAGATGCAGCACTGCTTGAATGGGGTCTGATACCCTGTGGGATAGGTTTTCCATGGTGCTTATAGTAGAAATGAATGCAGTGGCTTTTCCATTTTGAAATGGTTTGTTTTGAAATAGCTTTCCCCTCTGTCCCTGCAGCAAATGCCACCAGCAGTTGTTCAGATTTCCTTTGAGGTTTAGTCCTGTCCAAGTAGAATCTAAGCTGTCTGTGCACATCTAAAGAGCACAGTATTCGTTCCACTTTGTGCTGTGGGTTAGGAAAGAAGGTAGGCAAATGAATGGACTGATTAAGAGCCACACTGGATACCACCTTGGGCATGAAGGAGGGATTGGTTCTGAGGGACACCCTGTCTGCATGAAAGATGATGAAAGATTCCACAGCCATAAGGGCCTGTAATTCAGGTACCCTTCTTGCAGAAGTGATTGCTAAAAGGAAAGCTGTTTTCCGGGAAAGAAATTTAAAATCTGCAGTAGCAGCTGGCTGAAAAGGAGGAAGAGTGAGTTTCTGCAATACAAAGTTAAGATCCCAGGCTGGAGTTGGAGCTCTCCTGGGTGGCCTTAAATTTTTGGCCCCTCTGAGGAACTGCTTGAGCAGTGAGTGAGAGAAAAGAGGAGGCTCTGTGCTATAATGAGCTTAAATGGCTGAGGCATGAATTTTGATGGAGGAAAAAGACAAGCCCTTATGAAGCATCTCAGTCAAGTATTGTAGAATCTAAGGTAAATTGAGCACTGCTGCATTCATTCCTTGATACTGGTTCCAGGCACAGAATCTTTTCCATTTTGCAGCATAAGATTTTCTAGTACTGGCCTCCTTGCCTCTAAAATGATATCCATCACTGATTTACTGAGGAATGGTGAAAGAGAGATTAGGTAATTAGCCAGGTTGCTAGGTTCAGGGTTTGCAGCTGAGGGTGCAGAATCTGGTTCTCCTGCTGAGACAACAGGGAAGGAGTCTGAGGCAGGCGCCATGGAGCCAAGCGTGACACACTGCGCAAGAGTGGGTAACAGTGTTGGCGAGGCCAGTCTGGTGCAATTAAAATCGTCCTTAGCTTGTCCTGTTTGATCTTTAGTAGTACCTTGGAGAACAGAGGCAGAGGAGGAAAGGCATAAACTGATAGGTTTTACCAGCTGAAGGATAGAGCATCCACTTTCCAAGCTAGCTTGTGCGGAATCCTTGTGCAAAATTTGTTAGGTTGATGGTTCCGGGGGGGAGGCAAACAGGTCTATATCTGGGCTCCCCCATTTGCTTGTCAACATGTTGAAAATCCTTGGTTCCAGTTTCCACTCATGTGGGTCCATGAGGTTTCTGCTTAGTCCATCTGCCAGTGTATTTAGTTTTCCTGTCAGGAATTGAGCTTGTAGATTCACTTGGTAGCTCAAGGCTGTGTTCCACAATGCCATGGCTAGTCTGCAGAGGAGGTAAGAATGTGTACCCTCCTGCTTGTTTATGTACCACATGACAGTGGTGTTGTCCGTCTTTACCATTAGTTGTCCTTGAAGGCTATCAGAGCATTCTGTACAGCTAACATTTCCTTTTGATTTATGTGCAGGTGCTTTTGAGTTGGGTTCCATTTGCCCTGAATGCACTTCCCTGCCAGGTGAGCCCCCCCCATGCATAGTCTGATGTGACTGTTGTTAAGATTTGGGCAGCAGGGGGTAATGTAAATGGTAGTCCCCTGTTTTGGTGGCAGGCCTCTGCCCACCAAAGGAACTCTAGGCGTAGGCAAGGTATGATAGGAATCCTTGCTTCTAGATCCTGTGAATGTTGACACCATAGGCTTTTGAGATACCATTGTAGTTTCCTCATACGCAGCCTTGCATATGGAATTAGAAGGATGCAGGGGGCCATGAACCCCAAGACTTGCAGTATTTGCCTTGCAGATAGCTTGGTTTTTGTGGCCACTTGTTTGAAGTAAGTTGTCAAATGAATCCGCTTCTCTGGCATGAGGAAAGCCATCTGGGAAGTTGTATTCAAGCTTGCTCCCTGGAATATAATTTGTTGGCAGGGTACCAGGTGGGATTTCTTTCCGTTTATGGTGAACCCCAGACAAGTCAGTGCCCTTTGAACAAATGCCAGATGATTCAAAAGAATGTCCCTGCTTTCTGCCTGAATTAGACAATCGTCCAGGTATGGGTATATTTGAATATTTCTTTTCCTGCAAAATGCAATGACTAGAGCAAGGCACTTTGTGAATACCCTGGGTGCAGTAGATAAGCTAAAGGGCAGTGCAGAGAACTGATAGTGCATTTAGCCTGCTTTGAAGCATAGGTATCTTCTGCAAGACTTCCCTGATAGGGGTGTGCAGGTATGCTTCTTTTAAGTCTAGTGTTGCCAACCATGCATCCTTGCCTAGCATAGGAAGCAGCTGGTGAAGAGTCAGCATTTTGAATTTTGGAATCACCAGAAAGGTGTTCAGAATAGAAAGGTCCAGGATAGGACGCTATGTATTGCCTTTTCTGGGTACCAGGAAAAGTTTTGAATATAAACCTTGTCCCTTTTCCTCTTCTGGTACCAACTGAATAGCCCCCATGTTTAACAGAGAGGGTACTTGATGTTGGGCCTCTGCCTACTGATTTGGGGGTAGATCTTGCCACCCACTTGGTGTTGGTAAGATGTGGAAATTAAATCTGTATCCTTGGGACACTATATTTAAAACCCATTTGTCCTGGGTAATGAGTTCCCAGTTTTTGGCCTGCAGACCAATCTTTCCGCCTAAAAAATCATTCAGTTGGGAAGTGCTTGGGAGTTTTAAAAGCAAGTCAGTGAGACAGTTTTCCATAGGGGGGAGTCTTACTACTCCCAGGTTTGGGTGTGGAAACCCCCCACTGCCTAGTCTTGTGTGTCCCTTGGGACTGAAACCTGGGGTTTCTGCTAGGTCTGGCTTTGACTTGAGAAGACCTGGAAGGGGCTGGAAAGGGCCAATTTTTAGAGGGCCAGTGTTTACTAAATCTAGGAGGCTGAACTTGTAAGAAATCTTTAACAGTTTGCATAGATTTAGCTTTATCTTCCATCTTTTTAAGAACTTCATCAGCCTTGTTGTCAAACAGGCGGTCCTGATTTAAGGGAGCATCCAACAATTTAGCTTTAACATGATCAGGCAAACCTTGCATCTTAAGCCAAGCATGCCTTCTGAGCACAGACCCAGTAACAGCAGCCCTGCAAGAGGCCTCTAATGAATCAAATCCACATTGCAAAGTATGTTTTCCAACCTGTTCAGCAGAATGCATTAAATCCTGCAATTCTTTATTTTCAGCACAGAAAGGAATTAACATAATTTTCTGTTTAAGCAATCCAATAACATGTTGTTGATACTTTAACATATGAAACTGGCAGTTTAAAGCCCTAATGGCCAAGGTTGCAGAAGTATAAACTTTCTTAACCCATCTATCCAGTGCCCTGGAGTCTCTATCAGAGGGGGTAGTATTTTTAGCAGTAGAAGCCTTAATGCCCTTGGGTCCCTGAGAAATAGTCTCTGGATCCGCAACAGGATTTTTAAAAAGGAACTTGTGAGAATCAGGAACCCTGTAATATCTGTCAGGTTTTCTAGGAGCAGTAGGCAAAAAATCAGGGGCCAAACTAGATTCTGAAAAGGCATCATCAACAATGTCTAGTACAGGAGGTATAGCTAAAAGCCTATGCTGAGGCAGGAGTAAGAAATTCCTAAGCCTCTTTTTTGAATCAGAAAAATCCAGGCTTTCCCAGTGGAAATGCTCCCTTAGGGTATGTAAGGTCTCACCAAAAGAAAAATCCTCTGGAGGGGAAGCAGAGGGAATAGAGTCCTCTGCATCAGAATCCTCATAAGTAGATAAGGGCAAATCCAGATAATCAGAAGAATCAGAAAAATCAGAATCCTGTTCAGAAGATTCATAAACAACTTCAGTCCTAGGTCTCTTAGAAGGGGGAGGTTGGCTTCCCCTGTTTAGAGTTATAAGATCTTCAACCATTCTTATCATTTGTTTTTTAGGCATAGAGGCCTGAGCATGTGGCCTGGGCATCGGTTTCTTAGGGATGGTTCGAGATTTTGGCCTAAATGAAGAAGGAGGCATTGGTTTAATATGCAAGTCCATAGGCCTGAATACATCCTCAGAAGCCAGTGCCTGCACAGTGGCTCCGGACCCAATCAAGGTAGAGACATCCGCAGGTTCCACAGTTTAAACATCCCGTGGCATACCGGACTCCGAATGGGTCTCAGTAGAGGCCTGCAAGTCAGAAGTAGTGGGTATCAGGGGCTGCAAAAGCGCCTCACTGAGTACCAGTGAACTGGCGACTGGCTTAGGAGAAGCGTTGTCGGCAGCTTTGGACCTCGGCAGCCTGTCTCTGTCTTTATCTTTGCATTTTTTCGGAATCCCGGTAGTTAGATGGCTTACCGACAACATTTCTGGATAATTAAACCAAGAACCAAAATATTTAGAAGTGAAAATATACCGACGACTGATAGTGCGCTGATTAAATAAAGCACAAAACCGACAACAAAGTACATAGTGGTCAGGGCCTAGGCAAGGAATACAGTACGAATGAAAATCTTTGTGAGGTATTTGCTTTCCACAAGTAATGCAATTATTAAGGTGGCAAATCAAATTAAATGCCACAAAAAAACCTGGATTAAATGACAGCATTTCCTTAACCCCAGTATTAAAATTGAGAGCTGCAGATATCTAATAAATTATTCTCAGCTTGTAATATCTATAATGGTCAATAGATGGCAGTATTTGCTTACTTGAAGAAATGACCATAACTAGTAACAGTTCAAACACTCTATAAATTTATTTATTTTATGTGTTTTTAAACGAGATTCTATATTAAATAAAGTTTATAATAAAGAAGTATATATTAGTTTTAAAAACTATGACATATTTTATTATATTTATTTTAGCAATTTAACAATATAAAGTATATTGATTTACAATTGAATACTATTAAATCTGACTACATTCATGTATTTTAATATTTATGAGCGGTAGCATTGTGATTGGTTACCTATTGATGCTTTTTGACTGATAGGGTATTGTTTGAAAATGTCTTACTATTTAATGACTTAATTAATTAATTGGACTATTATCTGATGAAGTCATTCTTGGTAAAGACGAAAACGCAATTTGTTTGTTAAGAGCGTTAATGTGGATTTTTTACTTAATATCTGGTTTATTGAATAAACAGATTAACTTTTGCTGTTGAGTTCCTACTTTCGTCTTGGATGCTTTTGGACATTTTTCTTGGTACGTTTTGGATTGTTTTTGACTTTTATTAGCAATTATTAACTTTACTGACATCGGTAAGGAGCATGAAAAAGTTTCCCCAACGGGGTACTTAGCTTTAGCTGAAGACTTCGGTTCTGTAACTCAAAAATGAAAATTTCAGGAGTCGGCCGATCAGCACTTGCGATCTGCTTCTGCTTTGTGCACTGCACGGCAAGAAAGACTGATGTAATGGCATTGGCTGCATGTTTTATACTCCTGATGACCTGACGTCATGGAAGAAGGGACAGCAACTGACGCAGGACCCAAGACTTTGTTAATCAGGCCGCCTGAGGGCTACTGCAAGCAGATATCCCAAATGTAATGACTGCAACAGTGAAACATGAAGAACATCAAGGGAAAAGTAAAGAACAACCCAGAGATAAAGATGAAATAAAGCAACAGTGGTATAAAAGCAGCACAGTCAACAGCTGTAAAACTGCAGATAAAAAAAATGTTGCACTATCACACAAATGAAGCTGATATAACAGATTGGTGAGCAACAGTTGGAGGGGAGCCCAATGAATGCTGTAATATAAAAAAAAGATTGTGACATCAGTACTGGATTGGCATGCAATGTATTTGTGAGAGGAATACTGGAAGAGAATAAAACAAAGTGTGAAAAGGCCTGTGTCCAAGGAATTCCCATGCACATGCAAGAGCTAAAAGGCAAGGATCCAGTGACAGGTGATGGGAAAGAGGGGTCTGAGCATAGGGAGCTGCCAAACAGCACAATGTTCAGCTCAGATGGTAGGCCCAAAGACCAGTATTATGTCAGATGGCAGGAAAGGGGAAAACAGTGAATGCTGGACAAAAACAACAAAGAAGATATAGTTAATTATATGGAACATTGGGGGGTCATCAAATCATATCGGAAGAAAGAGAATATGGGAACAGTTAATTTGGATTATGGAGACATTATTCTAGTGCAATCGACAAAACTGAAAATGGGAGATGAGGAGAAGATATCGTGTTATGACTTCCCAAAGGGAGCAATGGACAGAATGGCAGTGGGAGGAAAGAGGAGAATACAGCTGTATTTAATAGATAGCATCAGGCAACCACAGAGAAAGTATTAAAAAGTGGGCTAGGTGGATGCATCATCTCACAGGGAAGGGTGGAAGGTACACAACGGACAATAGGAAACATTTATGTACCAAACAGTGATGAAATATTCTACAAGAATGTTTTCGCTAACACGGCATAGAGATAATATGGGTGAACTACGATTAGGGTTGCCAGCTGTCCGGTTTTTGACCGAACTGTCCGGTTTTCAGACAAATTGTCCAGTTAAAAAATTTAAACTCATGAAGTCCGGGGTTTTTTTGTGCTGCCAAAGGAGAGGAGAAAGTAAATGTATCCAGCTCGAACGGGAGCGGTACGATACACTACTAGCTACTACACAACAATGAAATGCTTTTAACTTCAGTATTCCTGGTAGCTACATAGTTTAGACAGTACATACATTAACTTAAGTGGCAGTGATGTAATACAAATGGACAAATTTTAATTTCTGCTATACGGATTGTAGAGATATCACTGGAAAGCAGTACTCCACGGTGGGAAAACGGTATTTTTTTAGCTATCATTATCCTACCAACTACCAAGCAGTGACAAAAGAAATCTTATAGCAAGATTTAAAATGCTTAAGCACTCTGCCAACATTGCCCAGTGTTGCATTGTAGTACACTCAGACTGATTTTAGAACTTCACCATGCAGTGTAATACTGCTAGCAATTAACACGCCCTGATTTGTATTATCCTCATCTACTATGTTGAACCGTATTCCATGAAACAAATTGTGCATTTTGCTTTTTGGGCACTTGCAGTTACCCAACATTATTTTGCTTTTACTTGATTCTGTCGCAAGGGACCACATTGAAAAATAAAACTATCTCTTTGCCATGTTCAGAAAATGGCAAGTGTGCTAGCTGCATGTGATTTCTTTTCCTACGTGCATCTTTCTTGGATCTAGAGGCTTGAGTCATCTTTCATTCAGTCTTATTGCCATTTTACAACTGCATAGCGGTCCAGTCTGCATCTTCGTAAACTTGTATTAGAGCGCATTGTTGTAGGAAGTTACCTGTTTTAACCCACAACTTTGGCGTGATATAGAAAAACATTAATGAAACTCTTTAAAGTATGTGTGCTTTTCTGAGATTATGATGTATACTTTGAAAGTAACATAAAACATGTCACCTGTTAGAAATCCATTCATCCACAACCCCTTTATCCCATTTTTGCATATGTGACATGTAAAGAAAAAGTGGGAGGTCAGTGGGACCCAGTACAAGATCTTAAGTACTAGCATCTGAAATATTACACTAGGGGCAGTAACACTTAGCTCAAATGACCCCACCCAATACAGGCAGCCAAGGACTGAAACTTCCTAATCCAGTGCGAACGGAAAATATGTTACATCTGAACAACTGAGTACCTGTCCCACGCCCCAGTACAAACAGTATTTGACAGAACTTTCAAAATGCAAGGGAATGTTAAGATCATCATTTCTGAATGAGCGGTAAAGTGATGTTATTGACTTAAATGATCTTATGGGGTAAATCAAAACTTACAATTTTTTAATAGCAAAGATAACTGCTTACATTTATTTTGGATTTTTTAATCAGATTTACCACCATGTGCACAGGCTGCTAGCTCTTGACCTTTTATCTCCATGGATCATCCATAATTAGGTTTAGGAACATAGAAAATAAATAACTGGAGAAAAATGCACCATATTGACACTTTTCATCAATACTGGTACTTACATCTGCAGCAGCCTAGCAGTGCAATTAGTGCCGCCTGTGTTCTTTTCTCCCCTTTAAGTACGGCTTAAGTCATCAAAGTGGGTGGTCCCATCAGCTGATGTCACTGTGATGTCACAAAATAGGTGGAGCATGGGCGGAGAGGGGGTGGGAATGGGTGCAGTTATGTGTGATGCGAGGGGCGTGACTTTAGTCCAGTTTTAGCCGCAAAGAAACCTGGCAACCCTAACTACGATGTCACCACTGGACTGGAAAAAAGACAGGTTGTATGGAAGGAGGGAATAGAACAAAAATATGAGACCAGAACTAGCCTAAGGAATGAGGGATACACCTTCACAAGAAACATTTTGGTACAGCCCAGTAGGTTAGACAGTTTCTTAGGGAAGGAAGACCTAGTAGAAATAATGGAAGAAATCCAAATACAGGAGAGGTACAAATCATGCCAGAGAGTGACATATAGGTTCATAGGTTCATATGTAGGTACTAGGCTATCGGCCCAAGGGCCTTATTAAGCCTAGCCAAAAAGGTTCCCTGGCTTTCGCCACCCAATAAAATGATTTTCCTGTGCCCCTGTCGAGCAGAGCTACAGAAGTGATCCCCAGGGCAAATGCCCTATTTCCCATCCACTCATAAAGATTTTTCTTGAAGGGTGCTAATGAGGAGCTCTGCAGGAACAGAAAAGAGTGAGAAAGGGGTAGAGCTGGGCTAGTTGTAAGTAGGAGACAGAGATCAAAGAAATATTACAAGGAGTAATAAAGGAATCAGTGCTGGAAAAGATGAAAGACAGAGAGAAACTGGAAAAACACAGGTGGTGAGGCATCAAGATCACATCAGGGAAAACTTATGAGTGCAGAAAAAGAAGAGAAGGAAAGAATAAAGGATGATTGAGAAGATGGAGAGAGAGCTAGTTGTGGTACAGAAGGGAACTGGAAAAAAATGAAAGTAGGAAGAAAGCACTACAGATCAGAGAAAAACCAATGCAAATGGAAAAGGAGAGCAAAATTATTATGAAACAAACAATACTACTAGAGGGACTACTGGTTACGTGGGGGAGCTACAAGGGAAACAACTAGCCAATAAATACAAGAAGAAGCTGTGATGCCCCTGCACTGGCCCAGTAATCAAGGAGCCTCACCACTGGCAACAGTGAGGGATGTACACAATGGGAGGATGACAAGTACACACACAGTAAAGTGCAATTTCCCTTAAGAGCACACATATATCACAGTCAGTCTGGGGCTGGTTTCTCCCTCTTTCTCCAAATCCCCAGTAAGACTCTCCATTGACATAGCTATAGGGTGAAGATCTCAGCTGAGTGGTCAAGTCAAGACCTCCAGCACCCTCTCTGTTCAACCAATGCTTCATGTCCCTGCCCAAGTAGCTCACGCACACACACACACTTACTTTGAGATTTGATTTATACACAAACACACACCTGGGAAAGGCTGGCAGAGGTTTACTAGCTATTCCAAATACAACTTAAAAAAACAAAAAAATAAAATATTAAAATACCACCAAGACCACCGATCCAAAAAGTAAGTGAATTTAATGAAACACTTAGCGCCTCCGCTTACACAGCTGTGTAAGCCAAGGCGCTAAGTGTTTCATTAAGTTTACTAGCTATTCCCCCTTCTGACCAGACCATATGGTAGTTATCACTGCCACCAGAACCCCTTATCAGCTAAGGCTCTTCCCAAAGGGTGACCAATCCTACTGTGTGATGTTACTATAACTGCAAATGGAAAGTGCTGACCAAGCAAGGCTACTGGAGCGGCCTGTACAGTGTCACCAAATACATATGCAAGTACTCTAACAGCTTAAATATGTCTCACAAGTCTCAGCCACAAAGATAGGTTTAAATATATTTAATAATAAGTAATAAAAGAACAAAACAATACTCAATAACAAACACAGTTACTTCAGAGTTCAGGATCACAGAAAATATTTTAAAACAACATTGGAGGACAGTCTGAAATAAATACAGAAAACATCTAACCTGATCTTTACTATATTCCAATTTATCTCTAAAAGAAATTAATTTTCCCTAGTTACTTATTATTATCAAGGCAAGTGCAGATGATGATGATGATGATGATGAAGAGTGGATGTTGTCAGATCCAAAGACAAATACAAAATGCACAGTCTTCCTCTGAGAGAGAGTTCTTAAATCAATATTAAATATTACTGCTGGATCAGCCTGGATTACATCACTCTTTGTCAGCTGCCTTCAGTTCCCAGGCTAACAGAAACTAATAAAATTTTAACATCTCTTTGTGAAAAATACATATCTCTCAGACATTTGCTCAGATTTTAGACCTAGTAATTGCTTCTCTCCAGGACAATAGAAAAAACTTCTAGCTCAAGACATCCTGTCTTCTTGCTGCATTGAAACTAACTTTTATATCACATTGTAAAGCACTTAATTTCAACTTATTTTCTTGAAGTTTTGTAAGTTAGTTTTCTATGCTCCAGCAGGGTATGCTGTGGTTACATTCTTGAAGCTTAGTACATAATATACAGTTCTGTATAAATCATATCAATATTCACAAATGACAGAATTATTTACAACATTCCAAATAGCAGGGCTGGCAGTGTCACATTTCTCCCCTCCCTGAAAACTCAAGCTACTTTTTCTGACAATTTTTTATAGGAGTCAAAATCAACAATAAAAGCACAATAACAATGAAATTATTATGTTAATATCAAACAAAATAGAACATAAATTAATTTTCTTGTCAATAAAGGAGAAAAACACATAAGCAACTAATAAAACAACTATTTACACAGGGTGTCTGCTAATGCACAATTAAATATGTATGAATATTTACATATATTGCCATCAAACAATCACTGTTTGTTTAAAAGTTCACTTAGTCCTTTCCATGAATTGTATGAGGAAGTGATTCTTGTGGTTCTTGTTCTTATTGTAATAATCTCCAAATGACTAACTACAGAAGCGATGTTTCTAAATTCATTAAAGGAGGAGATATTGTCACTTTTCCAGTTCCTTGTTATTACTTTCCTTGCAAATGACAGTAGGCTCCACAAAATTGGATATTTCACCTTTGCAACACATTCAGGTATTGGAGCATTAAAAAGAGCTAAGGACTTAGTTAATATAAATTTATCAGTGAATAAAACATGTAAGAAATTATTAATTTTATCCCAGGTAGATTTAATGTCAACACATTCAAGAAATATATGTTCCCAATCAGCTTTCCCTTCTAGTTTGCATCTCCAAGTGACCCTCGAAAAACATTGCTTGAGAGGGTTGAGCCTATCTGGGAATACCTTACCCCATTCCCCGTCTTGAGAGCCCATCTGCATTGGCATTGCTAACCCCACTGCAGTGCTGCACTGTCATATCATATGCATGCAACCCTAGGCTCCACCTTAGTAACTTGGCATTTTGCTGGCTGGCTCGATGTAGCCATGGTAAGCGATTGTGGTCTGTAACTACAGTGAATTTCCTTCCATACAGATAAGGCTGAAGTTTCTGCAGTGCCCACACTGTGGCTAGGCATTCCTTTTCTACAGCTGCATAGAATTCCTCCCTGGGTTAGAGCCTATGACTGAGATATACCATTGGGTTCTCTCCTCCATCTGAGGAAGCCTGGCTAAGTCCAGCCCCCACCCCATGGTTTGAAGCATCCACCTGCACAACAAATTCTTTGCTGTAATCTGGACTGGCTAACACAGGGGTCCTCCCAAAGCTCCTTTAAGTATCTGGAATGCCTGCTCACATGCTGGGGTCCACACTACCTTATCTGGCCTGTTTTTCCTTGTCAAATCTGTGAGGGGGAGCAGCTGTGGTACTATAACCAGGGACAAACTTTCTCTAGTACCCTGCTGTGCCCAAGAATGCCCTTACCTGCATTTTGGTAACAGGTGCAGGCCATGCCTGAATGGCTTCCACTTTGGGAGGTTCTGGCCTGATCTTACCACTCCCCACTCTATGTCCCAGGTAGGGGTCCTCTGCCATACTCACCTGACATTTGCTGGGCTTAATGGTCAATCCTTCCCCTCTGTTGTCTGCCCAGCACCTCCCTGACATGCTAGGAATGACTGTAGATGGCAATATCATCTAGGTAAGCAAGGGCAAAATCTCCTGCTCCTGCTAGGATATGATCTACCAACCTCTGGAAAGTCACTGGGGCATTTTTCATCCCAAGGGACATCTTTGTGAACTCAAACAATACAACAGGAGTGAAAAAGACTGACTTCTGTCTAGCATTGGGTATCAAGGGCACCTGCCAGTAACCCTTGGTAAGATAAATAGTGGTAAGATACTTAGCCCCACCCAGCTGCTCTAGGGATTCATCTGTGCTTGGCATGGGGTAAGCATCTGACTCTGTGTGACTACTTAATTTCCTGTAGTCCACACGGAACCTGGTTCTGCCATGCTTCTTTAGTACCATCACTACTGGGGAGGCCCGGGGACTGCTAGTCTCCTGTATCTCCTCCCTCAGATTCAGGGGCCCTATAAGGGGCCTGCTTAATAGGCTTTTTGGGTCCTGTATCCACATGGTGTTGCACCAGGTGGGTGCACCTTGGTTTCCCAGTGAACATGCCCCCCAAGCTCCTGTAACACTGCTCGGATTTCTCGAACCTGGGTAGAGGATAGCTGCTGGGCATTGCTACCCCTTCACTGAGGTGTCAGTCTGAGCCTCACTGAGATCAATCACCAGATGTCCCTCAGATTCCTCCTGCCATCCACTGGAAGTACTCAGCTCAAGGGCATTCTTATCATGGTGAGGTTTCATCATGTTAACATTTATTTATTTTTATTTTATTTATTTAACATTTGTTAACTGGGAAAGTCTGACTTGGAACAAGCCAATTTTCAGAGGAGGCCTGGGGAGAAATGCTCCAGAAGCATGTTTTTGTAACATGGGAGGATACTGAAGCACCCAGAGGAAACCCACACAAACACAGGGAGGACATGCAGACTCAGCACAGAAGGCACCCAGCTGAGAATTGAACTGGAGAGCCTCTTGCTGTAAGGTGACAATGCTATCATTGCACCACTTCGCCATCCAAGGTGGCACATGGTACAATTTATGCCCCTGCCTCATGCCTAGCAGTTCTACCATGTACTTAACATCACTTACCTTCCTTACCACCCTGAAGGGTCCTTCCCAAGCTGCCTGCAGCTTGTTGTGTCTGACAGGAATGAGAACCATAACCTGCTACCCTACAGCATACTCTGTAGCTCAAGTATTCCTGTCATACCAGACCTTTTTCTGCTGCTGGGCTTTTGCCAGGTTCTCATGGGCCAAGCCCATGGGTTCCCTGAACCTTGTCCTGAGGTTTAGGACATATGCCACAACAGACTCCTTGTGGGATTCACACTCACCCTCCTACTCATCTCGAATCAAATCTAGAGGTCCTTTCACCCTATGCTCATACAGCAACTCAAAGGGTGAAAAGCCTGTGGATTCCTGGGGAACCTCTCTATAAGAAAACAACAGATGGGGCAAATATTTGTTCCACACCCTCTTGAACTGATCTGAAAATGCCCGTAACATTGTCTTGAGTGTAGAGTTTAACCTCACAACAAGACCATTAGACTGTAGAGGGTACAGCGTGGTCTTTAGGTGCTTCACCCACAGAGCTTCCATAGACAAGCCAGCAGGTCTGACATGAAATTGGCACCTCTGTCAATCAGTATTACTTTTGGGAACCTACCCTGCTGAAAATCTCTTACAAAACATTTGCCATGTGCCATCGCTTCAGAGTATCTGGTAGCATAAGCTACTATTACTAGGATATAGTTTTCCCCTGCAGAAATTGGGGTACTCAGAGACCCCATAATTTCCATAGCTTCCCTATAAAATGGCTCCTCAATCACAGGGAAAGGCATTAAAGAAGCTTTCACCTTATGTCCTGCCTTGCCTACCTTTTGGCATTGCTCACAAGTCCTGCAGTATCCTGTTACATCTCTGGAAATCCCAGGCCAATAATAGTTCTGCATAATATGCCTCTTTGTATGTTTTATGCCCATATGACTTGCAAAGGGAATATCATGGGCTATTGCTAGATGTGCCAGATGGTACACTCTGGGCACTACCAACTGCTGTATTTTCTCACCCTTTAGTCAACCCTCTGGTGTCCTCTCTCTGTACAGTAACCCTTTGTCCCAGTATACATATTCCCCCTTTCCTTGACAATCAGGTGCCTTACTAGCTACCTCTCTCAGGCCTTGTAATGTAGGGTCTGAGTGTTGAGCCTGTCTCAACTGTCTGTTGGTAACCCTTCCCAGCTTCCCTGCAACAGGAAGTCTGGTATCCTCTGACAGCGGTGCCTCACTGTCAGCCTGGGTACTACTACTACTACTCACCTCTGTCCTTGCAGTCACTCTGTCCAAGGGAACATCAGTACCCACAAGTAGCTGTGTCTCATCTTCAGTCTCATTGCTACAGGGTAGCTCCCTCCCTGAATTAACCACCTCACCAGTCCTGGCTGCAAGAATGCAGTCTGTCTGGGTCTCCCCCAGGCTACCAGACCCACATGCTTGTCTCCAAGCCTGACTGCATGTAACTGCATGCACACATGGTACTGCATTTTTAAAATCATTCCCTATCAAGACATCTGCAGGGATATCCTCAAACACACCTACTTGCTTGCTTCCTTTTCCACCCTCCCAATCAAGGTGAACCCTAGTCAAGGTATTTGGAATGGGGTGCCTCCTAAAGCTCTGACCTGAGTAGACTGCCCATGCAAGTAGTGCTCCTATTTAACCATTGCATGCTTCACAATGGTTAGGTCAGAGGCTGTCTCTCTTAGCAGGGGCCTGTTTCCCATCTGCTAAGATAGGATATAACCTCTTGTGGTAGTTTGGTACCCTTGTTGTCTCGAGACAACTTACTGCTGGAATTTTGTCATTCCTACTTACTGGCTCTCCCACCGTTTGTTCCCCACCTTGCCTCCATTGACATCTGTATGCTACATGGCCCCACTGGTTGCATGTAAAACATTTAACCCTCGGTCCTGGATGTGTTCCTGGACAAGTGGCTTCCCCTGCTACTAGCGAACTCTGTTGGGACTGTATGAGCTGCCCACCATGGGTTCCATTAGATCCATGAGTAGCACTGCGCATCTCTTTCCTGTGCAGTGATGTCCTGCTTGCTAGGTATAGGTCTCCCTTTCTCCCCAACTTATCTGCAGTATTGCATTGTCTATCAGCTAACCAGATTCTCATGTCCTCAGGTAAAGTTCTAAGGGCTTGTTCCCTTACCAAAAGGTCTGCCAGCCCCTCAAAAGTGGTGATGACATCCACTCACCCACCTATGAAAATAAGTGCTTAGTTTAGCAATATATTCACACACATTTTCATCTGCCTTGCATATATGTTCATGAAACTTTTTAATATAAGCTTCAGGTGTTAAATTAAAACATTCTAAAAGACAGTTTTTTACAATATTATAATTTAAGAAATCAGTATCAGAAAATTTAGAAATAGTTACAGCTTTACCATGGAGTAAGGGGATCAAGAACCATACCCAGAGTCCTTGGTCAACATCATACTGTTTACATACCCTTTCATACATATGAATGAAACTATCAAAATTATCACCCTCTGTACATTGAGGAAGAAATGTACTGACCTTTGATGCTTCTGGGTTTCAGTTACTCACTTCCCCATCACCTCCATGACACAGGTGAAGAGTCAGCATCTCCGTTTCATGTTGCCTCTGCCTCTCATTCTCCTCAACCTCCAGACATCATAGTTTCTCTGCTGCTTCTATTTCCAAATTCTTGGCCTCCAGTTCAAGTCTCTTTAACTCCAGATGGATTTTTAAGTCCTCTGTAGAAAGGGTGAACTCTCCATTTTCTGAGAGTGTACATCCGCAAGTCCAGCCTGGTTGTCCTCCTGATTACTTATCTGTGATGCAGCTTTGCCTTAGTCAGGTTGGCATGCACCAGTCCTTTAGCCTGGCACATCTCAGCAAACTGGCTCTTGTCAGCTTGCCATACTCCTCTGCTGACATGCTTGACTGGTCTCCCTGACTAACTAAGCTAACAAAAAAAAAATAAATAAAACAACTGTGATTAGAAACTCTGAATGTTCACTGTGTGGCTGATTGAGAGTACAAACACCTTCCTTAGTGATCATTGTTTACAGGCTGCAGGAATTCAATATCCACACCACTGGATCCTAATATGTAGATCACCACTACAAGCCAGTTAATTTGTGATGTGGATATCCCACCACTGCCAGCCAATTAATATATGACACCCCAGCACTGGCCCAGTAATCAAAGATCCTCAATCCTCACCACTAGCACCAGTGGAGGACGTACACTAGGGAAGGATAACAAGTACACACACAGTAAAGTGCAATTTCCCTTAAGAGCACGCAGAGATCACATTCAGTCTGGGGCTGGTTTCTCCCTTTTTCTCCAAATCCCTAATAAGACTCCCCACTGGCACAGCTATAGAGCTGAGATCTCAGCTGGGTGGCCAAGCCAAGACCTCCAGCACCCTCTCTGTCCAACCAGTGCTTCGTGTCCCTGACAAGTAGCTGACACGCTGGGAAAGCCTGGCACAGGTTCACTAACTATGCCCCTTCCGCCCAGACTGTAAGGTAGATTCCACTGCCACCAGCTACTACTTATCAGCTACTTTAAGGCCCTTAACAAAGGGTGTCCAATCCTACTGTGTAATGTTACTATTAATCCAAATAGTAGTTTTGACCAAGCGCTGGGCTACTATGAGTGCCCTGTACAGTGTCACCAAATAGATATGCAAGTACTCTCAGAGCTTAAATATGTCTCACAAACTACCAGCCACAAAGATAGGTTTAAATATATTTAATAATAAATAATAAAAGAACAAGAAAATGCTCAGTAAGTACTCAGTTACATCAGAGTTCATAATCACAGGAAATATTTAAAACAACATTGCAGGATAGTCTCAAATAAATAAAGAAAACATCTGAATCTACACTTTACTATATTCCTATCTGAATCTATAAGAGTTACTATGCTCTAAAAACTTTCCTACATGAAGGCAAGTGCAGATGTAGTGATGAGTGGATGTTTCCAGGTCAAAGACAAAATACAAAATGCATAGTTTCTCATTCTGAGAGTTCTTAAATTAGTATCATATATTACTGCTGGGTTAGCTTGAATGACATGACTTTATGTCACCTGATTTTAGTTCCCAAGCTAAATCTCCTTTGTTAGAAACTAACAGAATTTAGCATCTCTCTGTGAAAATACATCTCTCTCAGATGTTTGCAGATCCTGGAAGTCATAAAACAATAAAACACTTCTACATCTTGAACCTAGTGATTACTTCTCTTTCAAGACAATGTAAAAAACTTCTAGCTCTAGACATTGTGTCTGCTACTGCACTAAAACGGAGAGATAACATCTCTTTTATTACATGGTTATGAAACAATTTAATTTCAACTATTTTCTCTGAATTATTTTCAAGTTAACCTCCTGTTTTCCAGTTTTCGTTAAACATATACATCTAAACAGTCACAGTAGTGCAGGTACATTCCTGTTCTATTATAATAGGGCATGCTGTGGTTACATTTTAGCTCAGCACTTTACATATACTTCTGTATAAATCATATCAATATTCACAAATGACATAGAATTATTTGCAAAATTCCAGATAGCTGGGCTGGCAGTATTTCTTTCTGTCACACCCTGTCTTGAGAATTCATCTGCATTGGCATTGCTTTATCTGGACTGGCTAATACAGTTAGCCCCCCCAAAGCCCATTTAACCTTTTGGAATGCTTGATCTCAGGGTGCTCCACACTATCTTATCTGGCCTGTTTTTCCTTGTTAGATCTGTGAGAGGAGCAGCTATGTTACTATAAGTGGAAACAAACTTTCTGTATTACCCCTTGTCCCAAAGAATGCCTTCACCTGCTTGTTGGTAATGAGGACAGGCCATATCTGAATAGCTTCCACTTTGGCAGGTTCTGGCCTAAGCTTTCCACTCCCTACTCTATGTCCCTGGTAGGAGACCTATGCCATATCCACCTGACACTTGCCTGGCTTAATAGTCAACCCTGCTGTTTGCAGTCAGCCCAGGACCTCCCTGACAGGCTGAAGCTTCATTGTTAACATAGTACAATTTATGCCCCTGCCTCCTGCCTAGCAGGTTTACCATGTAATTATTGATACTGACCTTCCTAACCACTTTGAAGGATCCCTCCGAAGTTGCCTGCAACTTATTGTGTCTGGCAGGAATGAGCATCAAAACCTGCTGTCCCACAACATTCTCTTGGGCTCAAGCATTCCTGTCATACCAGACCTTTTTCTGCTGTTGGGCTCCTGCCAGGTTCTCCTAGGCCAAGCCCATGAGCTGTCTAAGTCTTGTCCTGAGGTTTAGGAGATATGCTACAACAGACTCCTTGTGGGATTCACACTCACCCTTCCACTCATCACAAATCAAATCTAAAGGCCCCCTCACCATGTGCCCATACATCAACTCAAAGGGTGAAGAACCTGTGGATTCCTAGGGTACCTCTCTAATAGAGCAAATATTTGTCCCACTGTCTCCTAAACTGATCTGCAAATGCCAGTAGCATGGTCTTTACTGTAGAGTTTAACATCTCCACAAGACCATTAGTCTAGAGATGGTTGGAGGTGGTCTTTAGGTGCTTCACCCCCAATGTTTCCACAGACAAGCCAGCAGGTCTGACATAAAATTGGCACTTCTGTCAGTCAGTATTTCTCTCGAAAAACCTACCCTGCTGAAAATCTCCAACAAAGCATTTCCACCTTTTCTGCCTCAATGGAGGACAGAGTCACTGCCTCAGGGTATCTGGCAGCATAATCTACTATCACCAAAATTTACTTCTTCCCTGTGGAATTTGAGGTACCCAGAGGCCCCACAATATCCATAGCTACCCTCTGAAATGGGTCCTTAATCACAAGCAAATGCATCAACAGAGCTTTGACTTTGTTTCCTGCTTTGCCTACCTTTTGGCACTGCTCACAGGTCCTGCAGTATCCTGTTACATCCTTTGCAATCCCAGGCCAATAAAAATTCTGTATGATAAGACTCTTGGGACAATTTATACCCATATGACCTGCAAAAAGGAATGTTATGGGCTATGGCTAGCAGTGCCAGATGGTAGGGTTTGGGCACTACCAGCTGCTGTATTACCTCACCCTTTAGCCCTCTTTCAGGGGTCCACTCTGTATACAGTACCCTTTGTTCCAGTATATACAGACTCTTCTTTTCTTTTAGAATCAGGTGCCTCCTTGGCTACTTCCTTCAAGCCTCGTAACATAGGATCCAAAAGTTAAGTCAGTCTCAACTCTATCTTTGTAACTCCTCCTGGCTCCCCTTCCACAGGAAGTCTAGTATCTTCTGACAGTGGTGTCTCACTAACAACCTGTGTACTACCACTCACCTTTGTCCTTGCAGTCAGCCAGTCAATGGGAACATCAGTACCTACTAGCAGCTGTGGTTCACTTTCAGGCTCACTGCTACAAGGTACCCCCCTCGCTGAAATAACCACATCATCAGCCCCTGCTTCTGGCATTGGGTCTGTCTGGGTCTCCTGTAGCCTACCTCTCTGTCTCCAAGCCTGACTGCATGTAATTGCATGCACATAAGGTGCTACATTATCAAAATCATTCCCTATTAAGGCATCTGCAGGGATATCCTCAAATGCACCTACCTGCTTGTTCCCTTTTCCACTCTTGCAGTCAAGGTGAACCCTCACCAAAGGTATTTGGAATGGGGTTCTTCCTAAAGCTCTAACTGATGTGGACTGCCCAAGCAAGTACTGCTCTTCTTTAACCACTGCAGGCTTCATAATGGTTATGTCAGAGGCTGTCTCTCTCATAGCAGTAACCTGTTTTCCATCCACTAAGATAGGGTATAAACTCCTGTGATAGTTTGGCACCTCTATTGTCTCCATACACTTACTACTAGCATGCTGTTATACCCACTTACTGGCTCCCTCACCTTTTGTTCTCCACCTTGTTTCATTGGGCATTTATGTGCTATATGGCCCCTCTAGTTACATTTAAAATATCTAACCATTGATCCTGGCCATGTACCTGAACTAGTGGCTCCCCTGTTATTAGTAGACTGTTGGAGTGATTTAGGCTGCCCACCATGGGTTCCCTTATATCAAACACTTCTGGGAAAGGCTAGCACAGATTCACCAGCTGTGTCCCCTCGCCCCAGACTATGAAGTAGATTGCTGTCACCAGCCAGATACTCTAAGGCTCTTACAAAGGGTAATCAATTATACTGTGTCAAATTAATACTGATATAAATGGTAGAGTGTGACCAAAGCAGTAAGGCTTATTGGAGTGACCACAGTGTCACTAAAATAAGCAAAGTACTCTCAGGATGTTAAAAGTATTCTCAAAATATCAGCTTCAATGAAAAGGTATAAAAGTATTTAATAATGGATAATAAAATAGAAAACAGGAGAATACTTAATATTTAGTTACAATAAACATCAGAATTTTCAGTCACAGGAAATGTAAAAATAACACAGTAGGATAGAATCTCACAGATGTAGAAAAATAAATAACACTAAACTAATCTCACTGTACTTTTCCTAACTGGACTAAAGAGAAACTGTCCCTAGTTAACTCACTTAGTATCGCAAGGCAAGATGTACTGCAGAGATGCTCACTTCCACAAGGCATGATGACATACTACACATTACTGAAATGTATAGCTGAGCAACTAACAGGTGAACTGTGATAACTGATATAGATCTTTTATTTCATATTCCAAAGAAAAACAAAAACAAACAACAAACTGCAGCTGCAAGAGTTTTGTCCTTCAGCTGGTTATGGAATGAATTCACATCTAGTCACCTGGCTCTGGCACAATACACATTCAGAACTCTGTTAAGATTTAGAAGGTAGTATGTTTTGCAGCATTTTAACATAAACAACTTTTACAAATACATTTTTAATACAAGTATCTGTACAAATCAATGTGATAATCAAATGACACAAGACTATTTACAAAACTTCAACCAGCCATGCTGGCATATGCCACACATACACTGTCTCATTTCTCCTTGTACAGCTGGCAATACCTCACAACGTCACAGTAGATATCAAGATTTTGAAAAAAAGATAATGGCAGGATGGCTGGAAGGAAGAGTGGATGGAATTTTGTCAAAAATAAGTAATGCAAAATGATTTCATGAAGGGAAGGAAGGAAGGCAGAAAAAAAATAATGGGACCTGCTGGAATTTATGCACAGGGAGGATAAGAAGCAGGAAGGGAAAGGTAGGACTGTGTTGTATGACCTGCAGAAGACCTTTGATATGGTGAGATGGGAATTCCTATGGAAAGTATTACAGCAAAAGCAGGTAGAGGAAAATTTCAAACATTGGGTGCAATATATATACCAAGACCCAACAATTGA
Organism: Protopterus annectens; assembly: GCF_019279795.1. Taxonomy (NCBI): domain Eukaryota; kingdom Metazoa; phylum Chordata; order Ceratodontiformes; family Protopteridae; genus Protopterus; species Protopterus annectens. The sequence continues at coordinate 1,331,019,699 of NC_056725.1, forward strand.
AATACTAATAAATGGAGAAGTATCTGAAGAGACAAAGATAGAGACTGGAACCAGGCAGGGGTGACCACTAACCCAGGGCTGTTCACACTTGTGATTGAGGAACTGTGAGTGGAAGTCAGACTCAGTTTAGCAATGCATGAAGATATTGAGAGGATAAAATCTTAGTTTGTGTTATATGCAGATGACTGTATGTTAATGACAGAGGATGTGGCTGCAGAAATGGGAGCTATAAGAGAGAAATTTAAGAAGTTTAAGGAAGGGGTTTGACTCAGGTGTGGCAGCAACAAAATGATGGTGCTAGTAAGACTAGGCAAAGGAAGGGTAAAGGAAGAATATGTGAGATAAAAGATGCAGTGTTTACCTAAGTACCTAGGGCTGCATGTCGGGAACATAATGAGAGGGACAGGCAAAAATCTAAAAGAATTTGGATAAAAAGATAATGAATACTCTCCAGAGAGGGGTGGAGAAGACTTATATACAGTACTTTAGAGAAGTAATGCAGCAAGGATGATACTACCAATAATCCCCCACCTGCTCTACAACATACACCCAGGGACAGAGGGGTACAATAAATGCAAAAAGAAACAGAGGACTGGGTCAATAATCATAAGGGGGAAAATAGTGAGCAAGGCAAAAATGTGAATGAATAAGAAAAGCAAGGGGTTGAGGGCTCCCTCATATCCCAACATATGCATTGCTTATAAACTGATGGGAAGGAGGTTATGCAAAGACAGTACAGGAGAGTGAGACAGAGTGAGAGTAAGATGTAGAGAAGCTTACTAAAGGACACAAATGAAGCAGCATTAAAATAAACTGGGATACATGAAATGGGTTCATGTATCTTCAAAAATACATGGGGAACAAAGTGTTGGGGGCAAAGGTAGGGAAGAAATCTGGAGCTGAAGTGAATAGGATGAGAGGAAGATTTGGTATACAGGGAAAGGATGAGATGGAAATATTTAAAACAATGGAGAAGTTAATGCAGAGATGCAGGATGTTCATGGGTTTTCCTGAATTCAAAGTCTAGGTCAGTGCGACAGGGGTATAAACAGAAGCAGTTCGCAAGTGCCGGTCGGCCAGCTCCTGAGATTTATGAATATTTTTCAGCAGTCTTCTTGGCTAAGCCCCCGTGGAAACTTTTCTTGCCTCAGACCGATGTGTCAGACAAGTTAATAATTGCATTTCATGTAAGCAAATACCGCATAAGGATTTTCATTGCTTAGGCCCCGATGTCTCCCGGCCTGTCGTTTTTGTGCTACATTCAACAGATCAACACTATTTTGGCAAAAGTTTAATTACATTATGTCGCCGGATACTCCGTTTAAAGTAAAAGGCGCCAAAGATAGCTAAAGATAAGGACGACCGCGACTTCTACTGACACACAGGTGGTCCGGTTCTCAGTGAGGCACCAGCCCCTGACTACGATGCTTCTTCTTTGGCGTCTTCCAGTGTGAGGTCACAGGCTCTTGACCCACACCGACTAAAGATAACTCCTGGCAGTGAAACTCAGAGTTTAGACAGGCCTGCCACCTCTCAAGGTGTCTTCAGGCCTTCCTCTTCTTTCCATCAAGGCTTTCACTAAGTCTAAAGCAGCCATGCATACTAAAAGACAAGCCCCACAGGGCCCCTTCAGGATCCATGCCTAAAAAGCAGATGCTCAAAATGGCAGGGGTTCTCAACAGGCCCAGGAGGAAGAATCCTCGGACCAGGCCTCCATATTTCAGAACATTCTGAAGACCAGGAACATTCTTACTCCCTTTGAAGATTCTGATGCAGAGGAGTCCATTCCTTCTGTCCCCCTGAGGGGGATTCTTTTTGGGGAAACCTTACATACCTTGAGGGAACACTCAGACTCCAAGAAAAGGCTTAGGGGACATACTAGATGATGTGTATTCGAGGCCTGCCTTAACCCAGATTCTTTACCTCCAGCTCCAGTCAAGCCTGACAGGTATGTCCCTGATTCATGCCAATGCAAATACAAAAGCCCATGCGGCTGACCCAGAACTATTTTTCAGGGGTCCCAGGGAATTTAGGACTCCACTGCTAAAAACCATTACCTTCAGGAGAGATTCCAGAGCTTTAGAAAGGTGGGAAGAAGGTATACACCTCGCCACCTAACCATGAGCATGAAATTAAACTGTCCAGTTCCATGTTAAAAAGTACCCAACAGTTTCTGTTGTCACAGTTGAAATGTCACAACCTGAACAACCAGACTTGAAGGAGTTGCAGGATTTGTTACATAGTGCAGAACAAGTGGGTAAACATACCTTACAATGTGGTTTTGATGCTTTAGAGGCCGTAGAGCTGCTGTTACAGGATCAACATGCTTGGCTCAAAGAGCAAACTTTACCAGATCATGTTAAAGCTAAATTACTGGATGCACCTCTGCAAAAGATGTATTGTTTGGTGTTAAAGCTGAGGAGGTATTAAAGAAATGGAGGAAAAGGCAAAAACAGTGAAAGATTTCCTACAGGTACAACCTCCACGTTTCAGTAGAAATTGGCCTTCCAAAATTGGTCCTTTCGGACAGACCCCTACAGGCCGAGGGGTAGAGGGCAATCTCAAGGATCGTTTAGAGGCAGACAATGGCAACACAAATGAGGATAGTTCACAGCCATTCAGAAAGCAGAACCAATGACTTTTATTTATTTATTTATTTATTTATTTAACATTTGTTGACCGGGAATGTCTGACTAGGGTTTTCAGCGGAGGCCCAGGAGAAATGCTCCAGAAGCATGTCTTTAGAATGTGGGAGGAAACCAGAGTGCCGGAGCACACAGAAGGCACCCCAGAGAACCTCTTGCTGTGTGCACCACTTTCCCCTTTGCATGCCAAGCAAGGCTCAAATGGTAGCACCTTTAGGTGGAAAACTGGCATTATTTTCAAAAAATTGGCATATTGTCACAAAAGACAAATGGATCCTGGACATTGTAGACAGAGGCTACAGATTCCACTTTCACACCCTTCCAAAAAGAGGCATGCCAAACACACAATCAACAGAGGCACAAAACAAATTTCAGATCTCATGGACATGAAAGCTATTCAAGAGGTACCTGCACAAGAACACGGTCAAGGTTTTTATTCCAGACTATTCCTGGTACCAAGAAAGGGAAAAGATTGGAGACCTATTTTGGACCTCTCCATCATCCTAAATTTTTTTTTTTCATGCCAAAATTCAAGATGCTCACATTACAGCAGCTTCTTCCCATGCTGGGCAAGGAGTCTTGGCTGTTAACATTGGACCTCAAGGAGGCATACCTGCATGTCCCAATCAGACTAGATTGCAGATGATACCTCAGATTTCTTTTCAACCATTATCAATTCTCTGCATTGCCCTTTGGCTTATCTACTGCGCCCAGAGTATTCACGAAATGCCTGGCATCAGTAATTGCCTTCTGCAGACTTCAAGTGATACAATACCCATACCTGGACGACTGCCTGATCCAAGCGGACAGCAAGCACATACTTCTGAAACACCTGGCGTATGTAATAATGTTGTTGAAATCTCTCGGATAGACAGTCAACAAAAAGAAGTCAAGACTTATACCCTCTCAAACAATAATTTTCCTGGGTGCCAGCTTGGATACAAACACCCAGATGGCCTACCTCACGCCAGAGAAACAAGGGCAACTAACTCAATACTTCAGGAAACTGGCAACTTTCACCAGGCTGACTGCAAGGAAAATCCTGCAGGCTCTGGGATTCATGGCATCTTGCATCCTACTAATCCCATGTGCAAAGCTGCATATGAGGAAACTTCAATGGTACCTAAAAAACCTATGGTCTCAACACAGCCACAGTTTGGAAACAATAATACCACTGATTCCATGTCTTCAAAAGGAATTTCTGTGGTGGGCTCAAGCATGCCAAAGAAACACAGGTCTACCATTCTGCAAGCCTCAAGCAAATCAAGTCATCACAACAGACGCCTCGGATGACGCCCACATGACAGATCGGTGCATTCAGGGCAAATGGTCCCAAAAAGAAAAGCACCTACACATCAATCAAAGGAAATGCTAGCAGTAATAAATGCTATTACAGCTTCAAGACCTGCTGCATCCAGGCCAGCTATTGATAAGGACAGACAACACCACAGTAATGTGGTACATAAACAAACAGGGAGCATCCCATTCATACCCCCTATGCAGGCTAGCCATGTCTCTTTGGAACATGGCTCTGGTACAAAAATCGAGCTTCAAGCACAGTTCCTGCCAGGCAAGGAAAACACGCTGGCAGACAACCTAAGCAGAAATATGACAGATCCACAGAATGGAAGTTGCATCCTCAAGTTTTTCAAAGATAATTCAAGCATGGGGAAGGCCAGACATAGATCTCTTTGCCTCCCACAGAAATCACCAATTGGCAAAATTCTGCTCAAGGACCTTTCATCCACAGGCCTGGAAAGTGCTCTCTTTCAGTTGGACAACAATGACAGTTTATGCCTTTCCACCTCTTCCTCTGCTGCCCAAAGTTCTATTAAAAACCAGAGCAGACAGACCACAGATGATTCTCATTGCTCCAGACTGGCCAAGACAACACTGGTACCCACTCCTGAGGAGTCTGACGCATTCCCCACCATGGATCCTGCCTCTAATGCCTCTTCTACTGACTCAGCACAACTTCAAAACTCTTCACAGTCAGCTGAAAACACTCAATCTAGCCGCATGGAAGATTCCTTAAAATCACAACAGACCCTACTCTCCAAGGAGGTGCAGGATGTCATTTTGGAGGCCAGAAGACCTTCTACTAGAAAAGCCTACTCCGCAAAATGGAAACGGTTTTGTGCTTGGAATGAGAAAAAGGGCCAGAACCCTGGAATACTGAATTTACCTCAGATATTACAGTACCTTGCTGAGCTGCAAAGCAGAGGACTTTCATTCTCCTCCATCAAAATCCATGCCTCAGCCATTTCTGCAGAATACAACACTGATCCTCCTTTATTCTCTCACCCCCTCTTAAGACAGTTCCTCAGAAGGGCTAAGAATATAAAACCCCCAAAGAAACAACCAGTACCTGCTTGGGACCTCAATTTCATTCTAGCAAAACTTACTTTGCCTCCCTTTGAGCCAGCTGCCTCAACAGAACTGCAATATTTGTCCTGGAAGACAGCCTTCCTGCTGGCTATCACCTCAGCTCGCAGGGTTTTGGAACTACAAGCCCTCATGGCTGTGCAGCCTTTCATCATTTTCCATCAGGACAGAGTATCCATGCGAACCAACCCTTCCTTTATGCCAAAGGTAGTATCCAGGGTAGCCTTGAATCAGGCTATCCACTTACCTACCTTTTACCCCAATCCTCAAAACAAAGGGGAGAGACTACTACATTCCTTGGACATTCATAGACAGCTACGTTATTATTTGGACAGAACAAAGCCTTTCAGAAAATCAGAGCAACTTTTTGTGTCCTATGCTACAGGAGCTCAAGGGAAGCCCTTTCCAAACAGACAATCTCAAAATGGATAGCCCACTGCATACGCGTCTGTTACTCTTTTCATGGTAAAACTGTATCTGCAGGCATCAGGTCTCACTCCACAAGGGCCACAGCCACCTCTGCAGCTTTCCTCAGGGGGGTTCCTACCAAAGATATTTTTGAAGCTGCCACTTGGAGTTCTGTACATACTTTCTACAAGCACTATCACCTACCATTATACTCCAAATCTAGAGCAGGATTTGCCACTGCAGTCTTGCAGGGCATCCTGGCTCCTCCTAGTTCCACCTAGTGCCTTCCACCCCTTTTTAGCTTTGGTATTCTACCCATCTGTTATGACTGCAGCTGTATGCATGATGAACATAGTACAGTTTTGTACCTACCATAAATGTAGATGTTCGAGTGCTAATACAGCTGCAGTCCCCTCCTTCCCTCTGGGACAGGCCTAATGGCTAACTCTTCCTCATACAACCTGATTGGGGTATTCTTTTATGGTGTATTTGCTTGCAACTACTGTTTTTTGATTATACTGCATTGCATTATTACATAAATTTATGTATTGCTTTCCTTCTGGGGGCACCTGACATCTGGGGCAAGAAAAACTGAAGAAAATGGCGTCGGCTGGTTCCTTTATACCCTGTCGGACCTAGACTTTGATTAGGAGGACCCGCCTGACGGCAGGAAAACCCATCTGTTATGACTGCAGCTGTATTAGCACTCAAACATCTACATTTATGGTAGGTACAAAACTGTACTATACCAGACATCTTGTGGTGAAGCTAATTGGTCCAATGGGATACCTGGAAAAAGAATACAGAGCGACAGCAAATTTGGAAGGATTGTTAATTGTTTGACCACAAACCTCATTTCCGCTGTGTAATTAACAAGCTGGAAGATTTCTGGTGAAAAGCAACTCTGAGGTATCACAGTAGATATTATGCATGGGCTCAAAATCAGTACTTTGAAACAACCTTATTTTTAATGATATTCAACAGTCTTTTATAGAGGGGTATCAATTCCTTTTGCTTTCTCCCATTTTCATACCTGGGTATTGGGAACTCCTGCCTAAACCAGAATTATATAGCTCATGAAAAGCTTACCAAAACAGTTCTAAAATTGTGTTAGCCACCTAACGACTCAGCAATGACTGTGGTCTCTGTAGTCTACCACAAGCAAAGATGCATATCCACCAGGCAGACAAACTAATGCAGCCAGGCATAGTTACTGGCTACTGTCATTAGCAGCTGATTGGTTTATTTACATAGCTACAAAACAATATATTGCCTACATAGACATATAAAGTCTTGCTATTGCCTACAGATCTTGCTTCAGATGGAGAAAAAACCTTACTATGCTCCAACAAAAACATTATATAGATCAAGCGAACACTACCACCAACTTTCTAGAACAGAAGAGTCCAACAAAAATAATACCATAAAATCCCAAAACACTGATGGACTCAAGAATGGCACAGTTCTCCAGGATAGCACTTTTGCAGCTCCTGCTGTTTCATCAGATGACAGTAACATTATTGTCATCTGATGATGCAGCAGGAGATGTGAAAGCACTTATGATTTACTAATAAATCAAGTTTTATCCTGGAGAGCTGTGCCATTCTTTGAGTCCATCAGTGCTTTTGGATTATATAGATCAATTATTATATGTAGTTAAAAGTGCTTGGGGCAAGAATAGCATAACAAATTGATATCCTCTGACAAAACACACTACCCTCTAAATTTACTAACTAATATATACATGTCTTCCATTGACTATAGCAGTTAACATGACCCAGTTCATCTTTTGTTGAGGATTGTTACATCCAGGAGAAGATGTAAATATCAGGTTGATAAGTGCATAATGTAATGTGTAAAAATGAAAGCATGTCCTGAACAAAAGACAGATTTTAAGACATGATTTAGGCCAGATTTGCCCTGCCAAGGTTTTATCATCACTGATAGTTACTAAACAAGCCAGTGTTGCCACTACCAACCTATCTAATGTCACTACTGCATTGCTGGTGGTACACATACCTAAGGAACACATAATATCAACCAGCATTAAAAGTACAATAGAATTCAGTCAATTGCATTATCATGAACTTTCTGTGAAAAGAATGTCTAACAAATTTCATAGAAACAGTAATAAAGCATTCAAATGAGAACTTAAGCCAGTAGCTGCATTTTCAGCATTGTCATTCATGTTTAAATATATTGTCAGTAAGAACCATTGATAACTCCCTTATCTTAGGCTATAGACTGGCTCCTATTGCCAAGTCGGTGTATAATGAGGAGGTTCCATTAAAAAGTAAAAGTGATTTATCTTCTCCCTCATCTATCCACCATATTGCCTCCATTGTACGGAAAGCTTTCTAAATGGGCCTACTCATTAGTAAGGGTATCTCATCCAGGGACAAGATGGTCATAACATCACTGTATTCTTCCCTTATAAGACCCATTATTGAGAACAATGCCCCTTTCGGCATGTACCTCACAAAGCACATGCATCAGCTGGAGAGACCACAGAGGTTCCTCACCAGGAGAATCCAGGGCCTCAAATATATACCCTACACAGATAGGCTAAAAGCCCTGTCCCTCTACTCAGTCTCATACAGACTCCTCAGAGGTGACGTCTGTCTGGCATACAAAACAATCTCAGACTCCACCTTGATGGGACTGCTGCATATCCACAAGTCAGGCTCCACTCGGGTAACCCGCAAGCACGATCTCAACTTGATCTGTGACATCAATAGGACTTGTTGGCGGAACATATTTGTTTGAAGAGAATCCCCCTTCTGAGGAATAGGCTCCCTGTCCACATAAAGCAGTGTACCTCATTAACCCTTTTTAAGCGCAACCTGGATAACTGGATGGGGAACAGAAAATACACCACTGGGATTCCACCTGTGTCCCTGCTGGACAGGAGCATTGGGTGCTGATTATCAAAACATGGGCTAAATTCTTGACTAGTCTTATAAGGGCCTCAGAGCCAATAGCCTAGTAACTTCCTATGATCCTAAGAACAGTCTGCATGGCAGCCTCTACTCTGCTTCACAAAGGAACAAAGTGCTGATCAAGAGTGGGGAACAGAATAAGAAACTCTGAGGATGGAGGGAAGGTGAGATGCCTAAAGTTAAAAAGTAAAAGGAGGAAGGGACAAATAATAGCTCATATCTTGAAAGATGCTCTACTTCAGACCACTAAAAGAAAGCTTCCCACTGCTGCTGTCTCAACAACACCACTAGGATGTAGTTATGTGCACATAATGCATCCAGCAGAAGTAATTGGCTGGGGAGAAACCAGCACATAGTTTAAATCTGATTTGCACTCATTGTGCCTAATGGGCATACCTCTCAACTGTCCAGATTTTAGCAGAATGTCCAGATTTTTGCCTCAAATTTTTGGTCTGTTTCTCCAAAAATTGTAGTTTTCTGGCAAATCATTGGCCAATCATGCGGGAAAGCAGTGACAGAAGTTTTGAGTTTTAGACTTCACATCCTTTATAAAATCCATGCTAGTGCATAACCCATTATTCTATCAACTTTCTAAGTTTGTAAGAGCAACATTTAAATATTGCCCCTATTTTATTGGTCTTTGTCCCCAACTCATTATGGTTTTGTCCAGATATCTTGCTCTAAGAGGTTGAGAGGTATGCTAATGGGAGATGCTTTGTGTGTAAGATAACAGCAGTTAACAGCCAGTAAATTAAATAAAAAGACTTTTGTAAAATAAATTTATGTCATTTTTAGAGGGCCATCGCTCCAGCTTTCTAATTATTGCAGGAGTAACTGCCATCAGCTTTGTTAGTGCCTATGCCTAACTGCACACATAAAACTACACCTAGCTATCCATAATTATGAGGGTCAAGATTAAACTGCAGATTAAGGATACAACTGAATAAGATCACATTTTTACACACACACACACCTGTCTAAGACTATCTCAGCCATCAGAGTCTATGGCAGTTCTAACTTTAGCTGTAACTCTTGACTCTGAGATTGTTGGAAGCTATGGTTAGGCCAGGCTAAGTATACTCCTGAATTAAGTCTTTTCCTGGGATTCAATAAATTCTATGCAGGAAAAGCACTATTCCTGCAAAGAGTGGTTCATGTCCATATAGCACAGCAGCGTGCCTTGTATATTCATGAAGGCGCACTGCTGTTTAACCTACATGGACACGAACAGTGATTGAGTGCAGGGGATGTGTTCAACAAGTGCATGGACATTGAACATGCCCCGTGCACTCAGAAAGTGCTGTACAGCACTTTCTAATAGAATCTCGCATAATATTAGAGAATTTCTCTAATATTATGCCAGTATTTCAGTGTCCGCGAATACTGAAATACATACGGCAGCAGGAAAGCAATGCAGGGTGTGTGTGACCAGTTCTGTGATATACGCCCTGCATTGTAAAAGTGCCGTATGACACCTCCACAACCTGCTAAAGCAGGAAATGTGTGCAAAAGCACAGATATTCTTCTTCTTTTTCTTCTTTTGGCTGCTTCCATTAGGGGTTGCCACAGCGGATCATCTGTTTCCATTTCTTCCTGTCCTCTGCATCTTGCTCTGCCACACTAGCCACCTGCTTGTCCTCTATCACCACATCCATAAACCTTATCTTAGGCCTTCCACTTTTCCTGTTACCTGGCAGCTTCATCCTTAACAGTTTTTCCCAATATACTCTGCATCCCTCCTCAGCACATGTCCAAACCAATGTAATCTTGCCTCTCTGGCTTTGTCTTCAAACCTTTCAACCTGGGCTGAACCTCTAATATACTTATTCCTAATCCTGTCTACCCTCGTCACACCCAGTGCAAATCTTAACATCTTTAACTCTGCCATGTCCAGCTCTGACTCCTGCCTTTTTGTCAATGCCACTGTCTCCAACCCATATAACATAGCTGGTCTCACTACCCTCTTGTAGACCTTCCCTTTCACTCTTACTGGTACTCGTCTGTCACAAATCACTCCTGACACTCTTCTGCACCCACTCCATCCTGCCTGTACTCTCTTCTTCACCTCTCTTCCACACTCACCATTACTCTGAACTGTTGATCCCAAGTATTTAAACTCATCCACCTTCGCCACCTCTACTCCTTGCATCCTCACCATTCCTCTATCCTCCCTCTCATTCACACACATATATTCTGTCATAGTCCTGCTGACCTTCATTCCTTTTCTCTCTAGAACATATCTTCACCTCTCCAGAGTCTCCTCCACCTGTTCCCTACTCTCACTATAGATCACAATGTCATCTGCAAACATCATAGTCCACGGGGACTCCTGTCTGATCTCATCTGTCAAACTGTCTATCACCATTGCAAATAAGAAAGGTCTCAGAGCTGATCCTTGATGTAATCTTACCTCCACCTTAAATGCATCCATCATTCCCACCACAGACCTCACCACTGTCATACTACCCTCGTACATATCCTGTACCACTCTTACATACTTTTCTGATACTCCTGACTTCCTCATACAATACCACAACTCCTCTCTAGGTGCCCTGTCATATGCTTTCTCTAAGTCCACAAAGACACAATGCAACTCCTTCTGATCTTCTCTTTACAAAAGCACAGATAATGGTGGATAAATCTCTGAAAAGGGGCACATCATATGTATTGCCCTTACAAACTGAAAAGGTTGATAGAAAACAAGTCATGCATTAGCATGAATTACTGAATGATAGAAGTCTGAAAGCAAATGTATGCCAATATTCCCTGACAGCAGTCCATGTGGACAAAGGTAGAAATAAGGGGGGGAGAAAACACTAAAAATAGGGACACGTCTAAAATATTGCCCTCACACACTTAGAAAGTTGATAGAAAACAGGATATGTATTAGCAGGAATCTCTGAAGGATAGAAGCCTGAAAGCCAAATGTATGCTATTATTTCCTGATTGCAGTCCTCAATGACTTGTCAGAACACCACAATACTCACTATATAACATAATAATATAATAACAATATTATATATATTTTTTTCTAGGCTAAGGAATATTTAAGCATAGCTAAGCAGGTGTGCGCATTATGGCCGTCTGCTTACCAGAGCTTAAATATCCCATAGGAGATAAGTACAAATATAGAGATGAACTTTCTAAGCCAAGATAGTGTAGTTGTTAGAGTCCTGGCTTTACATGAAGGTGTTCATGGTTTGAGTACCAAGACAGGCAAGTTGTTTTTATATAGGAAAGCAGTGTTAAAATTACTTTTTTAAACTTAAATTATGTAGTAACTGTTTTTGCCAACCAGGGTAGAGTAGCTGGTGTACAATGTAAGTGTGAATGCATATCACATGTGAAACCACCCATGTACACACAAGTGTCCCATACAGTATAGTCACACTCCTTGCCAACGTAAAGAAAGCAAATAGAGGAATGGTCATGTAAAGTACATCATATACACTTAATAAATGAAGTCAGACTTCTGATATATTTAAAAAATTATAAAGTGAACAGTGGTTAGCAATGGACAGCTATGCTTAGCAGGTGTAACCATTGCTAAGACATGAATGCTAAGCAGCAGGTAGCTCAGTTAAGTGGATTTGCACACTGTTAAACACTGCTCAACAAATTCTCCTTTAAGCATTGTTAAAATCGGCTTAGCTGATTTCAAAATGGTCCAATGACAGCAAATGGTGGGAATATTGCACTATTTAAATTGGTCTATATTAGAACAGCGAAGAGGCGTTTAATCGAACACCTATTTGTCGACACATATACAGTGAATGCACTAAAGCGCGAGCACTCAAAACAGCAATTTCTTTCCCTGGCAAAGAAATCGCTTGGCCTTTCCCGTGTGTTTGCCACTTTCCTCACTGTAGTGCGATCTCGGAGTTGGTATATTTAGTTAGGGGGTGTGGGGGGCACAGCCCCTCACATTGGGGGATGTGGGGCAAAGCCCCCCCACATTGTAATATTTGAAAGTGTGTGTGTTTGTGCGTTAGTGCTACCGATTACTTTCCCAAGGAAAGAAATTGGTGTTCTGAGCATTCGCGTTTTAGTGCGTTTGCTGTATATGTGTCGACGAAGAGGTGTTCGATTAAATACCTCTTCGCTGTTCTACTATAGACCCATTTAAATGGTGCAGGTGGGAATACAGCCATAATCTGTTATAGTCCATCTGTGCAGATGCAATGGTTGGCATAGGAGAGGGAGTGGGCTTTCAGGCACAACGCTGGAGCATTCGGGAGTCCAGGGTCATGACTGGACTCCTAGTTAAAAACTATGAGGAGAGACTGCTTCAGGGCCAGTACCAGGGCTCCCAATACAAATTGGAGGCCTGGGACCATCTTGCATGTGACCTCACCAGTGCTACTAGCAACTCCCTGACTGGTGAGCAGGTACGACACCACTATGCTGACCTAAAGCGTAGGAAGGGGGCACTCTTGGTCCAGTGGATCCAAGATGGATGGGACTGGAATGCTCCATTAGTGTGTAAGCATCACTATCACGTAGTTTGTAGCAAATACTAGCCTGAGAATGTGATAGACAGATATGCATAATGTGCGTTTCTCTCCCCTACAGCTGCAGCAGAGAGGCCTGCGAATATGGAAGCCCATAGTGACAGACTGCTGAGGCTGCACCGACAGGCTGGTGAGTTCATATTTTGCAGTATGTTAAAATAGCTAAGAAGGAGTACATTGCTTACTGCTAGTAGGTATACTGTTACTGTGTGAACTAAATAAATGAAAAAAGTATGACTGATGAATATTGAAGTACAATAAAGACCCTTAAAAAACTGTTATGTTTATTCTGGTATGTTGTTGTAGACATACATAGAATGTATACAGGTTCTTCACAGCAAATATGGCTGTGACAACATACATTCACTGAGGTTCATCTGTGAACAAGCTGTTAGGAGAAACAGTAGATGGTGTAGCTGTGAAACAAGATATAAATTAAATGTGAAATATATACTGTACTAAGCTCTGAAACCTGAATAGTAATATGGAAAGCATTAATGCGTGTACCATACAGCATTGCCTTGTGTTAACCTTTGCTTTCCAGGTTGTAGTAATCCAAAGGAGTAATGCACAGTACAATAACTATCTGTCATGCATGCATTACAGGATTACAAGTTCAGATTGTCTAACCAAGAAACTATTAGACAGAAACCAGTGAAACAAAAAAAAGTGGTTCCCCAGTAGCTCAGTGTGATGAGAAATAGCTTAGTTGTTAATTTTGCACATCCGGACACGGTTCGAATCCAGGTAGTGGTACTAAGGTGTGTGCATATCTACACACAAGGAATCAGGAATAAATGTAAAAAAACAGTCAGGTAGTGTTAACAGATATTTTCCCCACAGGTTTTACAGGTTAGTAAATGTTGCCAGTAGCTGTATGAAGGGTATACTAATAAACTGTACAACTGTTCAGTTGTCCCACCTCATGCCTGCAAATGACAGCAGGGTAGGTACATACAATATGAAGTCTTCCCAAATCATACCTCTCAACTGTACAAATATTCACTGAATGTCCAGATATCTGTCTCAGATTTTTGGTTCATTTTACATAAAGTAGTGGTGTCATGGCAAATCAGTGGAAAACCATTATAGACTGAAGTTAGAAAATAATGATAGACATACAAGTGTCAGATGTCATATCCAACAGAAAAGCCATGCAAATGCAAAACATGTTATTTTATCAACTGTCTTAAGTTTGTAAGAGCAATATCTAGAAATTGTCCATATTTATGGGCCTTTGTCCCACTCTTAGGTAAGGTTTTGTCCAGATGCCATGCTCTAAGAGGTTGAAAGGTATGTTTCCGATACATGTCTCTCAAGTGTCATGCTGTCATAGCTAGTGGTCACTGCTACAAATAATCCTGAACATAGATAAGAAACCAGTTTACATATGCCAGTAGCACACTCACATAACAGCAGTTCAGCGTATCCCTCCTGTGCCAGATATGTAACCCTGACATGTACTAGTCCCCTCTAGTCATGTACCCAGAGTTGTCACAGTTTGCCTCATACCATTCCAGGCTGACAGCTTAATAGGTATGTTTGTACTACTGAAGCTATGGCCATAGGTAGATGTAAAGTGAGGGCAGACCCATAGAGTACTGAGCAGTACTATTGTTAAAAATAGAAGCATAAATAGTTGTTAATTGATTTTCTGTCTCTCCCCCCCACCCCTCATCTGTATCAATAATTATTATTCATATACTATGGGTATGTTGTGCTCCAACTCTAACATTGGGACTTGTGTTATATCATTGTTAATATGTTTGATTGCTTGCATGTTAGCATACCTTGTTCAAATACCATTGTTGGTGGCCTGATGCCGTCAATGTTACTGGCATGCTGTCATGATGCATACTGTTGTTGCATTTATGCATGTGTTCTGTTTGCTATGTAACTGTTTCAAATCTTTTTTATGGGGTTAATTGGAACACCCATGCATGCTGTTATAACTAATCTTGAAGTGTGTTGTTCATGACTAACCAACATATTTTGTAAAACCTCAGCACCATAGCATGTTTGGGAAGGCAGATCCCAGCAGATCCGCCTGTCCCACCTCATCTGGCCATGGCACTGGGCCCTGGCACTTCTGGGACCCAGTCGGGATTTGTCTCATCTGCTGATCTTGCACCACCTTTGGGTGGAACCACTGCAGGGGACTGGGCCCATCCTCCCTGGGAGCGGGCGCGGACAGGAGGCTGTCACCCACAGTCAGGTCTGGAGTTTGGTGCCCAACACCCTTTGATCCAAGTTTGGAGAGCAGCTGTGCCATATTGAGGGCTGCCTTGCACTCCTTGAGGGGCAGGCCACCCCTCCTGTTCATCCCCCCACAGTCAACTTTGAAGCTGTGAAGGTGCAGTGGTGACTGCCCATGGGTAGGTATCTCAGTCCCACTGTAACCATATGGGGTCCCATGGGCTTCAGATTCCCAACCTCCCTCCCCGTCAAATGTGTTTACCCCCCTCGTGTGTCATATACTGCCCCTGTCTGCTGTCTTATCTGCCTCCATACCCAACCTACCTCCCCAGATGTACCTACAATCCTTCCCCAACATCCCACTCTCACCTTAAAAAAAAAAAGAAAAGGGCATCTGTCCCCAAAAAAATAAATAAATAATGCCCCATACATAGCTGTCCATTTTGCACAGGTGTCCAATGGACACATGTAATCTGGTCCAATTGGCTTTACAACACATTACTGTTGTCCTCACCCCTTTCTCTGGGGTTTGAGGGTCCAAATTCACCTCCAAATTCTGTACAAATGCACAGCTGTTGCTGTATAAGAAATGGTTAGCTATGGACCTTCCCTACACCCATCCTGCACATCCCTAGCTATCTTGCATATTGTTTTTCCCTCTGTGTGCCTCTTTTTCAGCACTTTCCTATCCCCCCTTTTTCTTTTCTCTTAAAGAAATTAGCTCGGGAGTAAGTGAGTTTGCGCGATGCTAAGTGAAGCCAACACAGATTAAGCATCTGTATGGTAAGCCGTGTGTCTGCATCGCTTAGCATCATGCAAACCCTCTTAAAGCTACTTAAAACTGTTTTAACCACTCTGTCTCCATCAGCCACTGTTCTGCCTAACAACAAAATAATCAGCCCTGCCAAGTCTCAAACCCAGGGCCTTTAACACTGTAGTCAGACAATGTACCGCTACACAATTTGAGTTGTAGGGATTGTTGATGCTTTTTCCAACATATCATGCAGTAGAGTCATTCAACAGTAGGGAAAAGATTCTGTAGAATCAGTCAGGTTTTGTATATATACATATAACACATGTATATATGTATGGAGATGCATATATATGGAAAAATATATACATAATATAGATAGATAGATATATATATATATATATATATATATATATATATATATATATATATATATATATATATATATATATATATATATGTATATGGGTCTCCTTCAGTAGATCAAATGTTTATTAAGTTCGAACCACATATGGCCGACACCATATGTTTGAACTTGTAAAAGTCTGATCTGACTGAATGGAGATCTCCGTACAGAGCGGAAAAGGAAGATTTCCCATTTCCGTAATGTAGTGCGATCTCGGAGTTGGTATATTTAAGTAAGGGGGGTGTATGCCCCCCTACTATAGATGTTTAGTTTTGTGTTTTTTGGTTTTATGTGGTTTTAATTCAGTGTTCGAACTTTTATGAGTTTGAACATATGGTCTCAGCCATATGTGGTTCAAACTAGTAAAAGTTCGATCTACTGGAGTAGATCCATATATATACATATGTATATATATATATATATATATATATATATATATATATATATATATATATATATATATATATATATATATACTCATAACATGTAGTGGAGTCATACCTCAGAACCATACCTCTCAACTTCTTAGTGCAAGGAATCTGGCCAAAGGGTGTCAAAATGGGGGGACAATGGGCCAAAACTAGGGGCATATTGTAAACCTTGCTTTTATAAATGTAGAATGTTGCCAAAGTGAAAGGGTTTGTTTCAGCATACATGTTCTGAAGGATGTGAGTTCTGAAACTGAAATGTATGTCATCATTTACTGACAGAAATCCTCCGATCATCACATTGATTTACCAAGGAAGTAAAATAATGAATCCGTGGAACAGACCAGAAATATGAGCAATAAACCTGGACATTCTGAAACAGTCCGGCCAGTCGAGAGGTATGCTCAGAACCACTTAGTGCAATGAATCTGGACCAAGACTGACAAAGTGGGGGGAGAAAGCCATGAAAATATGGACATATCTGAAATACTGTAGTAGATAAGCTGACACAGTTGCTGCAGTAACGCCCTCCTGTCTGTCCTAACATATATTGACTGAAATAGCACAAGTCCAACACTCATTTACTTCTCACTAGTTAGTGACTTAAGTCTTCACATCATCCCACTGATGTGTCAGAAATATACAACAATTATGGGGGCCAGGCAACAGTACATCCTACAAATATCTGGACATAACATCACATTAGGGAAACTACACTTAGCTGCTAAGCATGTCACCAATCACCATCCAAACAACACAGCACTAATCCAAATATGCTATGGGGAATTACACATGTATTTGCAAATATATCAGGCAGTACAGGGATGTAACAGCACTGAAAAACAGACACCAGTGTGAAAATGCATACCCACAACCAATTTCACCACAGCCACAGTGACATACCAGTAAGCAAAATGAACAGTAGAGTATAAGGACTGTGTGAACCAAAACATCTCATCATGTTTGCCACTCACACACTACCCCTACATATACTGGCCAAATTCACAGTGTAATGATGCCTGACCATGGTATGGGACATGTCTCAGTCTGCTCCTACAAACATATACAGCCGAAAGACCACCAGAAACTGGAGCAGCATGCACAGTCACATAGAAAAGGAGCCATAACACATACATCTACCCCCTCCCTACAAAAGCCAAATAACATTTACACACTACACTGCTACACAATCCTGACAATCTGTCAGAATCACCAGAAATACACAGATCTTTCAACTGTTCAGATTCCCACAGAATGTCCAGGCTTTGTCCTCATATATCAGGCCTCTTACACATAACATGTCTGGCATTCTGATACATCACTGAGATGGTATCAGAAATGAAAGCACTAAATAATGATATACCCTACATATCAACCTCTTACTGCATGATATCTGGACAAAGCCTGACATACTTGGGGGACAGAGGCCCAAAAGCAGGGGCATATTTGAAATATTGCTGTTATAAACTGAGACAGGTGCTGGTGTAACAGGATTTGTTGTAACATATCTTTTCTGAGGGATATGAAGTCAGAAATACAAATAGATTGTACCATTTACTGACTGCAATTCCCACAGTATGCTACTGATTTTCCAAAGACAAAAAATGTCTGAGGAACACACCAAACACAAGAGTCCAAAATCCGGCCATTCTGTGGATAGCCGTACAGTTGAGAGTTATGTCAACCACATAACACCATCAGATTTAAAATCATGTAGAAAAGCCATGTCCACACAAAACCTGTTGGACTAGCATTAATTCAACTGTATAACAGCAATACTTACATTCTGTCCCTGTGTCTGGAACCTTCTCCCCCAGTTTGTTGGGCTGTCTCAATAATTTTCGTTGTAAGAGGCATTTCCAACTACCCTCTGTGATGCTGTTGTTCACATACCTCCATGAAGTCCTCCTCACAGGCAAGGAAAAGGGGCAATGCCCACATCAAGTACTCAATTATAAGAGTGCGTTGCCATGTCATTGGGTATAAGAATAACAACACAGCTGTTCTGCATGCAATTAGCAAGTGGGGGACACCAATTGGTTGATAAAAAATATGTCAAACAACAGTAAGCATGTAATGGAAAGCAGCAGAGGTATGTAATACTGGGAAATAGAAAGTTCAACAAATATTATCCATATGTTAATTGTAAATTATGATACACATGTTTGTCTCAGAAATGTGAGAGACCTATACAGGGTATTTGCATAGTAAACTACTGTTGCAGATGTGTGTGTTGAACTGCATGTGCTATACTGAGCTCATGCCATTCAACTGTCCAGTGCTGTGCACACTGACCATATGTGTACCTCATATTTGTAGTCATTTACTCACAGAGTTGTGTTATGTGTAGGGAATCATTGGCAACCTGTGAATACTGACATTACAACATCTCCTTCTCTTTCTTTTGGATGTTCCCATTAGGGGTCACCACAGCAGATCATCTGCCTTCATTTCTTCCTATCCTCAGCATCTTACTCTGTCACACCAACCACCTGCATGTCCTCTATCACCACATCCATACACCTTATCTTAGGCCTTCCTCTTTTCCTCTTACCTGGCAGCTTCATCCTTACCATCCTTTCCTCAATATATTCAGCATCCCTCCTCAGCACATGTCCGAACCAACATAATCCCGCTACTCTCTGGCTTTGTCTCCAAACCATCCAACCTGGGCTGTCCCTCTAACATACATATTCCTACTCATGTCCACCCTCGTCACACCCAGTGCAAACCTTAACATCTTTAACTCTATCACGTCCAGTTCTGACTCCTACCTTTTTGTCAATGCCACTGTCTCCAAACCATATAACATAGCTGGTCTAGCTACCATCTTTTAGGCCTTCCCCCTCACTTTTAATGGTACTCATCTCTCACAAATCACTCATGACACTCTTCTCCACCCTCCCCATCCTGCCTGTACTCCCTTCTTCACCTCTCCCCCGCACCCGTCTTTACTCTAAACTGTTGATCACAAGTATTTAAACTCATCCACCTTTGTAAACTCTACTCCCTGCATCCTCACCATTCCTCTGTCCTCCTTCCCATTCACACACATATATTCTGCCTTAGTCCTGCTGACCATCATTCCTCCCCTCTCTTGAGCACATCCCCACCTCTCCAGGGTCTCCTCAACCTGTTCCCTGCTCTCACTACAGATCACAATGTCATCTGCAAACATCACAGTCAACGGGGACTCTTGTCTGTCAACCTGTCCATCACCACTGCAAATAAGAAAGGGCACAGAGATGATCCCTGATGTAATCCCATCTCCTCCTTAAATGCATCTGTCACTCCCACTGCAGAACTCACCACTGTCACACTACCCTTGTACATATCCTGTAGCACTCTTACAGATTACTTCGCCACTCCTGACTTCTTCATACAATAGCACAACTCCTATCTAGGCACCCTGTCATATGCTTTCTCTAAGTCCACAAAGACACAACCCAACTCCTTCCGACCTTCTCTGTACTTCTCCATCAACAGTCTTAGAGCAAACATTGCATCTGTAATGCTCTTTCCTGGCATGAAACCATACCACTGATCATTAATCTTCACTTCCCTCCTTAACCTAGCTTCCAATACTCTTTTCCATAACTTCATGCTGTGACTGATCAATGTTATCCCTCTGTAGTTACTACAACTCTGCACATCACCCTTATTCTTAAAATTGGTACCCAAACACTTTTTCCTTACTCCTCACATATCCTCTTACTTTCCAAGTTTTCATTAAACAATCTAGTTGAAAACACTACTGCCATTTCTCCTAAACACCTCCATGCTTCCACAGGTATGCCATCTGGACCAACAGCCTTTCCATTCTTAATCCTCTTCATAGCTATCCTAACTTCCTCCATGCTAATCCTTTGCACTTCTTGATTCAGCATACCCACATCATACAACCTTCTCTCTCTGTCATTCATTTCATTTAACAGCCCCTCAAAGTACTCTTTTCATCTGCCCAACACACCCTCCTTGCTTGTGAGTATGTTTCCCTCATTATCCTTTATCACCCTTATCTGCTGCACATCCTTTCTAGCTCAGTCCCTCTGTAAAGCCAATTGGAACAGGTCCTTTTCTCCATCCTTAGTGTCCAACCTTTTATACAACCCTTCATACTCCTCATCCTTAGCCTTTGCCACCTCTCTCTTTGCCATGCACCTCATCTCCTTATACTCCTGTA
This sequence comes from Protopterus annectens, assembly GCF_019279795.1. Lineage (NCBI taxonomy): Eukaryota > Metazoa > Chordata > Ceratodontiformes > Protopteridae > Protopterus > Protopterus annectens. Next base: position 1,331,040,551 of record NC_056725.1, read on the forward strand.
TACTTTCTTCGTCTCTTGACAATCCCACTTCTTCTTCACCAACCTCTTTCTCTGTATACTTCCTTGTACTTCTTCATTCCACCACCAGGTCTCCTTGTCCTCCTTCCTTTATCCAGATGTCACACCAAGCACCTTTCTAGTCATCTCCCTTACTAGCTCTGCTGTAGTTACCCAGATATTCGGTAACTCTTCACTGCCACCCACTGCCTGTCTTAACTCTTCCTTGAACTCAACCTCACAGTCACCCTTTTTCAGTTTCCACCATTTGATCCTTAGTGCAGTCCTCACATTCCTCCTCCTATTCTTGATCACCAACATTATCCCACAGACCAACATTCCATGCTGCGTAACTACACTTTCCCTGTCACTACCTTACAGTCTCCAATCAGCTTCAAACTGGCCTTCCTGCATAGGATATAATCCACCTGTGTGCAACTTATTCCACTCTTGTATATCACCCTATGCTCCTCTGTCTTGTTAAAATGCGTATTCACCATAACCATGTCAATCCTTTTTGCAAGCTCTACCACCATCTCACCTTTTGCATTCCTTTGCTTAACACCATATCTACCATTCACGTCTGCATCACCTCTGTTCCCTTCACCAACATGCTCATTGTAATCTGCTCCAATCACCACTCTCTCACCCTTGTGTACAGTCATCACCACTTCATCCAACTCATTCCAAGGTTTTTCTGTCTCATCCATGCAACTTGCGGAGCATATGCACTAACAACAGTCATCATTACACCATCAATTTCCAGCTTCATAAACATAATTCTATCTGACACTCTTTTCACCTCCAAAAACACTCTTGGCAAACTGTTCCTTCAGGATAACCACTACACCATTTCTCCTCCCATCCACACCATGATAGAACAATTTGGACCCAACTCCAGTACAACTAGCATTACCCCACTTCCATCTGATCTCTTGCACACACAATATATCAACCTTCCTTCTGTCCATTATATCAGCTGTCTCTGTCCCCATACCAGTCATACTGCCAACATTAAAAGTTCCTGCCCTCACTACCACACTCCTAGCCTTTCTCTTCCCTTCCTGCTATATGAGCGTCGGACATCCTCCAGGGTATGTTTGTGAATGCAAAGGCTACTGTGCTATCAAATGACTTAAGTGTGTTACAGCAATATTAAGAAAGTGTCACTAATTATGGCCCATTGCCCCCTATATATGTGTAACATCCTCCAGATGTCCTGCTCTAACAGGTTGAGAGGAATGACTGAGCAGCAAGAGTATAAATACAGTGTGCCATACTGACATAGAACAGAAATGTATATCAGATATTACCTGTGCACAGGTATGTATGAGTAGGTGTACCTGGTTGCCTCATAACAACAGACATGGGATGCAAAACATCAGGTGAATAAGCTGTACATGTTGTACATGTGTGCAATCTTAGTTTCTGTGCATCTAACAGAGTTAGATTTCTACAGCTACTGGTTGTTGCATTGCCCTGACACAGACATGGGTAATAGAATAAGCATGATTATCAGGTTGAAATTGGAGAGGTGTCCAACTGTGTTATGACCTTGTGTCCATGCCTACTACAAACAGCTGTATGACCACCTACATAACTGTATGGACTCAGCAATACCTTACTTGTAAAACCTGTCTCCACTAAAGTAGAGTAATTCCCTTTGCTGGACAGCAGCAATACACAAACCACATAATTGGTCACTATATTGGCTGTACAGGGCAAAGTAGGAGCAGGCACCAACTTGGCAGCAAGTCAACCTTTGTCTGAATGAGCATATAAGGACACAGGTGGATTACTGTAAGGCTAACTATGAGTAAAAATTGGACACATCCACCAAGGGCAATCACAAGGCTGTCTTCGCATATGTCTGAAATCTCAGAGGCAACAACCCAACCACCCTGTAATGGTGGTCAATCACGCGCGCACACACACACACACACACACACACACACACACACACACACACACACACCATAACTATAGCCAACCTGCTGCAGACATGTTTAGAGCAAACATCACCGCCCTGACTCACAATCAGTGGAGGTGGATATGCACAGCACCCACACCCCTCCCCTCATCATCAGGAAGCAGGTGCATACTGCCTAATCAAAGTCAACAAAAGCAAGTCTCCATGGGACCTGATAACATTCCTGTCTGCATCCTACATGAACTGAGGCATATGCTTTCAGTTCCATTACACACTGTATGCAAGCAAAGGCTGGGCACCATTGACATCCCATCTGCAAGGAAGATGGCCACTGTCATCTCTCTACATAAAAGTGAATGATGAATGGTGGTTTATGCAATGTACTGGCCATCATTGGGGGAACATGACACATCAGGACCAGGAGTGCAATGCAGGTTCATACTGTGCTGATAGATGATAGGGGTATGATGTGGTTGTAAGTGGTGGCTAATGATAGGCAACATTGATGTGCTGGCTCTGTAAATAACTCTGGGCAATGTCTGAGGTCCTGTGATGTGTTTCCCTGTTTATGTCTTCCAGGTGGCATGCAGTGTCAGTCAGCATATACTGCAAATGAGAATGTAGCTATCACGATGCAATAATCCTGCACCATGCGGTGCTGTTCTGCCGTAGCCAAAAAAACCTGCAGGACTGGACTGCCCCCGACCTTGTCCACAGAGTTAACACCTTGGCCACTATGGCCGCACATATGATCAGGTCAGGCATTGGGCAACTGAACTGATACTTTGTGCCTGGCAAAGGGCTGCTCCTGTGGCCAGGGACCGTACTGCCACAGGTGGGGGTCCAGCCACACAGGTCCCACTTACAGCAAAAGAGGAGCTGGAGCTCCTTATCAACCTTGGGGCAGCCCCCATGCAACAGTCAGCACATGAAACACAACTTGTGGAGGTGGGTGGCACCCAGGCAACAGATGAGGAGCACCCAGGTAAGGCCACAGTGCACATCAATTTAATCATGTAGCAATCATACTGTCTTCTATAGAATATCTAGATGCATATGTCAGTTCAAACTGCCTTTGTGGGGGGGGTTAGTAATGCACACAAGTGCACATGTATGGTTAGGGACAACAAACTGTGTACTATCATAGCCTGTACTGTGCCCGTGAAGAAAGGTAGCATTCGTCTTGTACCAATGCTAAATGTGAGTCTGCTGACAATACATATTCCCAACAACTACATAGGTCCCTCTGGTCGGGATGTGAGACAGCAGCCTGAAGCTGGTGAGTATGGGATTTTCCTGTTGTGGCTCACCATACCCCAGACATGTTAAGGTCATGCATGTGACCATTCACACAACTGTTACTCTCAGCCATTTTTCAATATCTGCATGTTCACTTGTGGTTGAGTTAACTGCATTGCATCACAGTGGTCATCATAGGGGCCTATTTGCAGGAGATGTCACATATCTGTAGCATACCTAACAACCTGTCATTGCAAGAAATCTGGACAAAGACTGACAAAATGGGGGTAGGAAGGACCAAAACTAGGGAAATAGTTTATAAATTAGTGTTATACAGTGCATATAAATGGTGTACACACACCTGTTAGAATGCCAGGTGTGAAGATAGGTGAAGGCTGCCAGCCTAGCTAGATAGAATTTTGTAGATAATTCAGTCAATTTTAGATATTAATATAAGCCACAGGCATGTTCTCTTAAATGGGAAAAGACTGTATTGAATGTTGAACTGCAAAAATGTAACAACACCGCACTCTGCTGTAAGAAAGCTAAGTCAAGCATTTAATGATTGTTTTTGATGTCAAAACTTGGAGCCGAGATGTCTAGATAAAGGCATTCTACCTATTGTTTTGAGGCCAGAGTTAATGGCTAGAATTTGCATATATAATTTCTTTTATTGCTCTGGCTTCCTGACCAGCTGCAAGATCTAAAGGGCTATTAACCTTTGAGTTTCTTTTAGCCCGGGAACCAGAAAGAAATTATGTAATCTGAAATGAATCAGTGGTATTGTCTTATCAATTTAAGGACAGAAAGAATGAGGGCATTGAGTATTTGTATTGAGAACATCCAACTCACCACTCTGCCTGTGTCTGTATGTAAGTAGGATCTTAAAGTTTAGTGTTTCTCTTAGAATTAGCTAGGAAATAGGAAGCTTAGGCTAAGTGTTTTTCTGTGTTGATGTCAGAACTATTCTACTGTATTATTTTAACATTTTCCTGTGATCTCTGAACTCTTGACTAGCACTGTGTAGTAAGAAGTATTGTCTTTTGTTTTTATTATTTATTATTAAATATTTTAAACCTTTCTACTGTGGCTGTTTTGTGTAGAGATAATTTAAGCTCTAGAATACATTGCATATATATATATATATATATATATATATATATATATATATATATATATATATATATATATATATATATAGTGATACTGTCCAAGTCACTGAAAATAAGCCTTGACTGTTCAGTTGCACTTACGATTTGGATAAGGATATTGCACAGTATAATTTGACACCCTTTCATAAGGGCCTTTTGGTAGCTGATAAATATTAATAGGTGGTGGCAGTGATTTCTACCGTATAGTCTGGGTAAAAGGGGCACAGCTGGAGAACCTGTGCCAGCCTTCCCCAGAAGTGTCTGTGTGGTTGTATATAACTCTTATCTCAAAGTGTGTTTGTGTCAGCTACTTGGGCAGGGACACAAAGCACTGGTTGGAGAGAGAAGGTGTTGGAGGTTTTAGCTTGCCCACTAGGCTGAGATCTGGACCCTATAGCTGTGCCAGTGTGGAGTCTTATTGGGAACCTCGAAAGAAAGGAAGAAACCAGCCCCAGACTGACTATGATCTCTGTGTGCTCTTAAAGGGAAATTGTACTTTACTGTGTATGTATTTATTATTATCATTTCTCTATATGGACACCCCTCACTGGTGTTAGTGGTGAGAAATGAGCTCCTTGATTGCTGGGCTAGTGCACGGGCATCACATATTAATTGCTTGGCAGTGGTATGATATCCACACCACATATTCATTGGTTGGCAAATACTAATTGGCTTGTAGTGGTGTGGGTAGAGTGAATTCCTGTAGCTTGTGTACAGTGATCACTGAAGGTGTTTTTGTACACTAGAGTTCAGATCACAATAGTTTTGTTTCTTTTGTTAGCTTAGTTAGTCAGGGAGACCAGGCAGCATGTCAGCAGAGGAGTACGAAAAGCTGACAAGGAGCCAGCTGGCTGAGATTTGTCAGGCTAGGGGACTGGTGCATGGAAACCTGACTAAGGCAGACATGATTGCAGCCTTGACCAGAGCTGCATCAGAAAACAGCAACCAGGAGGATGATCAGACTGGCAGTGGAGATGTACCACACTCAGAGAATGGACAGCTCAACCTTTCTGCAGAGGACATAAAAATCCATCTGGAGCTAAAGAGACTTGAGTTGGAGGCCAGGCATTTGGAAATAGAAGCAGCTGAGAGACTGAGGTGTCTAGAGAGTGAGGACAATGAAAAACTGCGATTGTTGCAGGCTGAGGAGAATGAGAAACTGCTACGCCTGAAAGCTGAGGAAAAGAAGATGCAGAGGCAGCATGAGAAGGAGATGCTGTCTCTTTGCCAGAGTCATGGAAGTAATGAGGATGGGAGTAAATGGACCCCAGAAGCACTAAAGGTCAGTAAATTTCTTCCGTAGTTCACAAAGAGGAATCATTTTGATAGTTTCATTCATATGTTTGAGAGGGTATGTAAACAGTATGATGCTGACCAAAGGCTCTAGATATGGTTCCTGACCCCCTTACTCCATGGTAAAGCTGTAACTTTGTTGTCTGAAATTTCTGATCAGGAATGTTTTGATTATACTGCTGTTAAGAATCGCTTGTTAGAATGTTTTAAACTAATACCTGAAACTTATAGGAAAAAGTTTTGTGAGCATAGACGCAAGGCAGATGAAAATGTGTGTGAATATTTTGCTCAACTGAGCACTTATTTTCATAGGTGGGTGAGTGGATGTCAGGTCACAACTTCTGAAGGGCTGGCAGACCTTTTGGTGAGGGAACAAGCCCTTAGAACTTTGCCTGAGGACATGAGGATCTGGTTAGCTGATAGACAATGTGCTACTTCAGATGAGTTGGGGAAGAAGGGAAACCTATACCTAGCAAGCAGGGCATACCTGCACAGGAAAGGGATGCCCAGTACTGCTTATGGGTTTAAAGGAACACATGGTGGGCAGTACAGACTGCCCCAACAGAATCTGCCAGTAGCAGGGGAAGCCATTAGTCCAGGTACACATCCAGGACCTAGGGTTAAATGTTTTGAATGCAGCCAGTAGAGCCATGTGGCATACAGATGTCCACGGACACAAGGTGGGGAACAAAAGGTGAGAAAGCCAGTAAGTGGGAAAGACAAAATGCCAACAGTAGGTTGTCTTGAGACAACAGGGGTACTGAACTACCATTCTGCACATGTCCTGATAGGGAAGGATTTGGATGAGGCAGTACCATGGGTTAATGCAGTTACATGCAGTCAGGCTTCGAAACAAGCATGCGGGTCTGGTAGCCTGGGGGAGACCCAGACAGACCGCATACTTGCAGCCAGGACTGGTGAGTTGGTTACTTCAGGGAGGAAGCTACACTGTAGCGATGAGACTGAAGGTGAGCCACAGCTGCTTGTGGGTACTGATGTTCCCTTGGACAGATTGACTGCAAAGGTAGAGGTGAGTAGTAGTACCCAGGCTGACAGTGAGGCACCCCTGTCAGAGGAAGCAAATGTATGCCAATATTCCCTGACAGCAGTCCATGTGGACAAAGGTAGAAATAATGGGGGAGAAAACACTAAAAATAGGGACACGTCTAAAATATTGCCCTCACACACTTAGAAAGTTGATAGAAAACAAGATATGTATTAGCAGGAATCTCTAAAGGATAGAAGCCTGAAAGCCAAATGTATGCTATTATTTCCTGATTGCAGTCCTCAGTGACTTGTCAGAACACCACAATACTCACTATATAACATAGTAATATAATAATAATATTATATATATTTTTTTCTAGGCTAAGGAATATTTAAGCATAGCTAAGCAGGTGTGCGCATTATGGCAGTCTGCTTACCAGAGCTTAAATATCCCATAGGAGATAAGTACAAATATAGAGGTGAAATTTCTAAGCCAAGATAGTGTAGTGGTTAGAGTCCCGGCTTTACATGAAGGTGTTCATGGTTGGAGTACCAAGACAGGCAAGTTGTTTTTATATAGGAAAGCAGTGTTAAAATTATTTTTTTTAAACTTAAATTATGTAGTAACTGTTTTTGCCAACCAGGGTAGAGTAGCTGGTGTACAATGTAAGTGTGAATGCATATCACATGTGAAACCACCCATGTACACACAAGTGTCCCATACAGTATAGTCACACCCCTTGCCAACGTAAGGAAAGCAAATAGAGGAATGGTCATGTAAAGTACATCGTATACACTTAATAAATGAAGTCAGAATTCTGATATATTTAAAAAATTATAAAGTGAACAGTGGTTAGCAATGGTCAGTTATGCTTAGCAGGTGTAACCATTGCTAAGACATGAATGCTAAGCAGCAGGTAGCTCAGTTAAGTGGATTTGCACACTGTTAAACACTGCTCAACAAATTCTCCTTTAAGTAGTGTTAAAATCGGCTTAGCAGATTTCAAAATGGTCCAATGACTTCAAAGGGTGGGAATATTGCACTATTTAAATTGGTCTATATTAGAACAGCGAAGAGGCGTTTAATCGAACACCTGTTTGTCGACACATATACAGTGCATGAGCACTCAAAACAGCAATTTATTTCCCTGGCAAAGAAATCGCTTGGCCTTTCCCATGTGTTTGCCACTTTCCTCACTGCAGTGCGATCTCGGAGTTGGTATATTTAGTTAGGGGGTAGGCAAGGCAGGAGACAAGGTGAGAGCTCCTTCGATGCCTCTGCCTGTGATTGAGGAGCCATTTCAGTGGGAAAGAGGGTAGCTATGGATATTGTGGGGTCTCTGAGTACCCCAAGTTCCACAGGGAAAAAGTATATCCTAGTGGTATTAGATTACGCTACAAGATACCCTGAGGCAGTGGCTTTGTCCTCCATTGAGGCAGAAAAGGTGGCAAATGCTTTGTTAGAGATTTTCAGCAGGCATTTGCAGACCAGTTTAAGAGGGAGTGGGACAAATATTTGCCCCATCTGTTGTTTGCTTACAGAGAGGTTCCCCGGGAATCCACATGTTTTTCACTCTTTGAGTTGCTGTATGGGCATAAGGTAAGGGGACCTCTAGATTTAATTTGAGATGAGTGTAAAGGTGAGTGTGAATCTCACAAGGAGTATGTTGTGGCATATGTCCTAAACCTCAGGACAAGGCTCTGGGAACTCATGGGCTTGGCCCAGAATAACCTGGCAGAAGCCCAACAACAGAAAAAGGTATGTTATGACAGGAATGCTCAAGCTAGAGAGTACGTAGGGCAGCAGGTAATGGATGTTCATCGTGTTATACTGCTGCAGTCATCACACTTGGGTTATCCTGTCGTCAGGTGGTCCCGCAGTCAACCGAATCCCAAAACCTTGGTTCGGCGTCGGTTGTTGTCGCTTCTTCCCTGACGTCAGTGCAACAGGGGTATAAAAGAGGCAGCCGACGCCATTTTCTTCAGTCTTTCTTGCCGCGCGGTGCCCGAAGCAGAAGCAGTTCGCAAGTGTTGGTCAGACAGCTCCTGAGATTTTCGAATCGAATTTCAGCCCGAAGTCTTCTCTAAAGCTAAGTACCCTGTTGGGGAATCTTTTCTTGCCTCAGACCGATGTCAGACAAAGTTAATAATTGCATTTCTTGTGGAAAGCAAATACCTCATAAGGATTTTCATTCTTATTGTATTCCTTGCCTAGGCCCAGACCACGACGTCTCTGGTTGTCGGTTTTGTGCTAGGTTCAACAAACATATAATTAAGTGTCAGGCAGATTTCGCCCAGCATTATTTTGGCAGGAAATTTAACTATAGCATGCCATCAGAGCAACCAACATCAGCAATGTTTAGAAAACGCAAGGATAAGGACAGCCAGCCAAGGCCAAGACCAGTTACCGAGGTCTCAGCTAGGCCTTATGCCGGTTCTCCGGTTTTCAGCGAGGTGCCTACGCAGCCCCTGACTACCGCTGATTCAGAAATTCTGACGGCCTCCCAGATCGAAGCAGCTGGGCCTCAGGAACCGGTTCCACCTCACCCTTCGGACGTCAGTCCTGACGGTGATCCGGAAATTTTGGGTAGGCCTTCGGTTTCTGAAGGTGTCTTCAAACCGACAACTATCTCTGCTAAATCTTATGCTAAAGCTCCCTTGAAAATTATGAAGCCAGGTCCACACACTCCCCCACAGGCCCCTATGCTTAAAAAACAGATGCTTAAGATGGCTGAGGATTTAATTACCCTTATCAGGGGATCCCAACCCCCCCCCCGTGACAAAAGGCCTAGACTGGAGGAAGATTATCCTTCCTCTGACCAAGCATCCATTTCCTCAGGCAACTCTGAGGACCAGGATTACTCCCTCCCTCCTTATGAAGATTCAGATGCTGAAGAGTCCATTCCCTCTGCCTCCCCCCCCTGAAGACTACTCTTTTGGGGAAACTTTACACACCTTGAGGGAACACTTGCACTGGGAAGGCCAAGATTATTCTGACTCTAAGAAAAGACTCCGGGAGTTTCTTCTTCTTCCACAGCATAGACCTCTAGCAATTCCTCCAGTTTTAGACATTTTGGATGATGTTTACTCCGAATCTAGTCTAAACCCAGATTTCTTACCTCCAGCACCAGCTAAACCAGACAGATACTACCGAGTTCCTGACACTCATAAGTTTCTATATAAAAGTCCTACTGCAGACCCAGAAACCATTTCCCAGGGTCCCAAATGGGTTAAGGCCTCTACTGCTAAGAATCCACTTCCTTCTGAAAGAGATTCCAGAGCATTAGAAGGATGGGGAAAGAAAGTGTATACGTCTGCCACTTTGACCATGAGGGCCTTAAACTGTCAATTTCACATGCTAAAATACCAACAGTACTTGATTACACAGTTAAAACAGAAAATGACCCCTCAGACAGATCAACCTGATTTCAAAGAGATGCAGGATTTGCTGCATGCAGCAGAACAGGTGGGAAAGCATACCTTACAGTGTGGTTTTGATTCATTGGAAGCCTCATGTAGAGCAGCTGTCACAGGGTCTGTAATATGTAGGCATGCTTGGCTTAAAGAACAAGCCTTACCAGAACATGTCAAAGCAAAGTTATTGGATGCTCCATTGCAGAAAGATGTTTTATTTGGTGTCAAAGCAGAGGAAGTTTTAAAGAAAATGGAAGAAAAGGCAAAATCTATGCAAACAGTTAAAGATTTTTTACAGGTACAACCTCCTTGTTTCAGCAGAAACTGGCCATCAAAAAACTGGTCCTTTCCTGCATCAGACAGACCCCAAAGAGGTAGGTACAGATGCCCAAGGGGCAGAGGCCAGCCACAAGGTTCTTTCAGGCCTAGACAATGGCAAACAACATCTCAAAGAGGGGGAGATGAAAGATCTCAACCCTTCAGGAAACAAACACAATGACTTCCCTCTTCGTCTGCCAAGCAAAATTGCCTTGGCAGCATCTTTGGGAGGAAAACTGGCTTTATTTCCACAAAATTGGCGCATTATAACAAAGGACAAATGGGTTCTGGATATTATTACCCGAGGATACATATTTAATTTCCACACTTTACCACAGATGAGAGGCATGCCAAATCTGCCTCCAAACTAATGGGCAGAGGCACAAGCGCAAATATCAGCTCTCATGGATATGAAAGCAATTCAAAAGGTACCGACAAAGGAGCAAGGTCAAGGTTTTTACTCAAAACTATTTCTAGTCCCAAGAAAGGACAAAGCCTGGAGGCCCATTTTAGACCTCTCAATTCTAAACACATACCTGGAGGTACCCATATTCAAAATGCTCACACTTCAGCAGCTTCTTCCCATGCTGGGCAAGGAGTCTTGGCTGGTAACGTTGGACCTCAAAGAGGCATACCTGCATGTCCCTATCAGACAAGATTGCAGAAGATACCTCAGATTCTTGGTAGGTACAACACATTATCAATTCTCTGCATTGCCCTTTGGCTTAACTACTGCGCCCAGAGTATTTACGAAATGCCTGGCATCAGTAATTGCATATTGCAGACAATGAGGAATACAAATTTACCCATTTCTGGATGACTGCCTGATCCAAGTGGACAGCAAGGACATTCTCTTACTGCATCTGGCATTTGTAATACAGCTGCTCAGTTGCCTAGGATACACAGTAAACAAAAAGAAGTCAAAGCTAATACCCTCGCAACAAATAATATTCCTGGGTGCCAGCTTAAATACAATGGCCCAGATGGCTTTTCTCATGCCAGACAAACAACAATTGACTCAATACTTCAAAAAGATGGCAACTTTTACCCAGCTCACTGCAAGGAAAATCCTGCAGGCATTGGGGTTCATGGCATCCTGCATTCAACTACTCCCATATGCAAAGCTACATATGAGGAAATTACAATGGTACCTAAAAAGTGTATGGTCTCAACACAGGCGCAGCCTTGAATCAAGTATACCTCTCATTCCATGCCTTCAAAAAGAGTTCCTATGGTGGGCTCAAGCATGTCAAATAAACAAGGGTCTTCCTTTCGTCTTACCTCCAGCAAACCAAACTATGACAACAGATTCTTCAGACTACACCTGGGGAGCACACATGGCAGGACAGTGCATACAGGGCAAATGGTCTGCAAAACAAATGCATCTTCACATCAACCAAAATGAGATGCTAGCTGTGCAAAATGCACTGACAGCTTTCAAGGACCTCTTGCATCCAGGACAACTACTAATAAAGACAGACAACAACACCACAGTGATGTGGTACATAAACAAACAAGGAGGAACACACTCCTACCCTTTATGCAGACAGGCAATGACCTTGTGGAACACAGCATTGACTCACCAAGTGCAACTGCAAGCACAATTCCTGCCAGGAAAGGAAAACATATTGGCAGAAGAACTAAGCAGAAATATGGCAGATCCTCATGAGTGGAGACTACACCCACAAGTATCTTCAATGATAACTCAAAGGTGGGGGTGGCCAGACATAGATCTATTTGCCTCCCCCAACAATTGCCAACTACAGAAATTTTGCACAAGGACTTATCACTCCCTAGCCTGGAAAGTGGATGCCCTATCATTCAGTTGGACAGCATTGGCAGTCTATGCCTTCCCACCACTACCTCTATTGAGCAAGGTATCATTGAAAGTCAGATCAGAGAGACCACAAATGATCCTCATTGCTCCGGACTGGCCACGCCAGCACTGATACCCATTACTAAGGAACTTGACTCACAGTCCTCCATGGATCTTGCCTCAATTCCCACTACTGCTCACTCAGAAAAACTCTCTGATACTTCACAGCCAGCTCAGAACTTTAAATTTAGCTGCATGGAGAATACCTTGAATTATTAATCAACACTTCTCTCAAAGGATGTCCAGAATGTCATTATGGAGGTCAGAAGGCCCAGCACCAGAAAAACTTACTCAGACAAATGGAAAAGATTTTGTGCATGGAACCAGGCTAAAGGCCAAAATCCTTGGATACCTAACATTCCTCAAATACTGCAATACTTAACTGAGATGCTACACCAAGGCCTTTCATTCTCATCCATTAAGATCCATGCTTCAGCCATTTCAGCTCAATACAATACGGATCCTCCAATGTTCTCACACCTTTTACTACGGCAGTTTCTCAGGGGGGCTAAGAATATAAGACCCCCCCCAGAAAGCCCCCAATGCCAGCTTGGGACCTGAACTTCATTTTAGAAAAATTAACACTGCCTCCTTTCGAACCAGCATTCTCAGCAGAACTACAATACTTGTCTTGGAAAACAGCTTTGGTGCTGGCTATTACCTCAGCATGCAGGGTCTCAGAACTACAGGCACTTATGGCAGTGGAACCTTTCATCATTTTCCATCAGGACAGGGTCTCTTTGCGAACTAACCCTACCTTTATGCCAAAAGTAGTATCCAGTGTGGCTTTAAATCATTCATTTACCCACCTTTTATCCAAACCCCCAGAATAAAGGAGAAAAACTCCTTCACTCTTTGGACATTCACAGACAGCTACGTTACTATTTAGACAAGACAAAGGCCTTCAGAAAAACTGACCAACTCTTTGTATCCTATGCTGCAGTTTCACAAGGAAAGGCCATTTCAAAACAGACCATCTCCAAATGGATAGCACATTGTATCCGCTTTTGCTACTCGCACCATGGGGATACAGTGCCTGTTAACATTAGGTCCCATTCTACCAGGGCTACAGCAACCTTAGCAGCCTTTCTCAGGGGGGGGTTCCAACCAAGGACATTCTGGAGGCAGCTACTTGGAGTTCAGTGCACACCTTTACCAAGCACTACCACCTTCCTTTATACTCAAAATCCAGAGCTGGTTTTGCCACTGCAGTGCTGCAGGGCATCCTAGCTTCGCCTAACCCAGTTTAGTACCAGCCACCCATCCATAGCTTTGGGATTCAACCCAAGTGTGATGACTGCAGCAGTATAACACGATGAACATAGTACAGTTTTGTACCTACCATAAATGTAGATGTTCGAGTGTATATACTGCTGCAGTCCAGGTTAAACTCCCACATCCCCTCTACATACCAGGGTGTTAGTTATAGCTCCATGATCATCAATCAATTGGATGCATGTCTATATGGTGTATATGCTAATAGTTAGTACTATTGGTTATCTACTAAGGAATTTTTGCATAGCTTTTTGTTTTGCCTTCCTAGTTGGGGGCACCTGACATCTGGGGCAAGAAAAACTGAAGAAAATGGTGTCGGCTGCCTCTTTTATACCCCTGTCACACTGATGTCAGGGAAGAAGCGACGACAACCAACGCCGGACCAAGGCTTTGGGATTCGGCTGACTGCGGGACCGCCTGATGACAGGATAACCCAAGTGTGATGACTGCAGCAGTATATACACGCGAACATCTACATTTATGGTAGGTACAAAACTGTACTTTCTCATTTCTGTCAGACACAACAAGCTGCAAGCAGCTTGGGAGGGACCCTACAAGAGGGTAAGAAAGGTAAGAGATGTTAACTACATGATAGAACTGCTAGGCAGGAGGCAGGAGCACAAATTGTACAATGTGAGCATGATGAAACCTTACCATGATAGGGAGGCTCTTGTGCTGAGCATTTGCAGTGGATTTCAGGAGGAGTCTGAGGGAGATCTGGTGACTGATCTCCTCGGTGAGGCTCGGACAGACACCTCAGTGGAAGGGGTAGTAATGTCCCAGCAGCTATCGACCACCCAGGTTCAAGAAATCCAAGCAGTGTTACAGGAGTTTGGGGGCATGTTCATTGGGAAACCAGGCTGCACCCACCTGGTGCAGCACCAGGTGGATACAGGACCCCAAAGGCCTATTAGGCAGGCCCCTTATAGGGTGCCTGAGAGAGTCAAACAGACTCTGAAGGAGGAGATGCAAGAAATGTTGGAACTAGGGGTAATTCAAGAGTCCAGCAGTCATTGGGCCTCCCCAGTAGTGCTGGTGCCGAAGAATGATGGCAGCACCAGGTTCTGTGTGGACTACAGGGAATTAAATAGTCACACAGAATTAGATGCTTACTCCATGTCTGGGACAGATGAGGCCCTATAGCAGCTGGGTGGGGCTAAGTATCTTACAACCATTGATCTTACCATGGGTTACTGGCAGGTGCCCTTGACTCCCAGTGCTAAAGAGAAGTCTGCCTTTGTGAATCCTTTTGGCTTGTATGAGTTCACAAAGATGCCCCTTTGGGATGACAAAATGCCCCAACAACTTTTCAGAGGCCGGTAGATCATATCCTAGCAGGAGTAGGAGGGTTTCCCTTGCTTACCTAGATGATATTGCTATCCACAGGCATTCCTGGCAAGAGCACTTTCAACATGTCAGGGAGGTGCTGGGCAGACTACAGAGGGCAGGGTTGAACATTAAGCCCAGATAATGTCAGATGGGTATGGCAGAGGTCTCCTACATAGAGTGGGGAGTGATAAGATCAGACCAGAACCTGTCATAGTGGAAGCCATTAAGGCATGGCCTGCACCTGTTACCAAACAGCAGGTGAGGGCATTTTTAGGGACAGCAGGGTACTACAGAAAGTTTGTCCCCAGTTATAGTACCATAGCTGCTCTCCTCACAGACCTGACAAGGAAGAACAGGCCAGGTATGGTAGTGTGGACCTCAGCATGTGAGCAGGTATTCCAGGAGCTGAAGGAAGCGTTGAGAGGACCCCCTTTGTTAGCCAGTCCAGATTACAGCAAATAATTTGTTGTGCAGGTGGGTGCTTCAAACCATGGGGTGGGGGCTCTACTTAGCCAGATTTCTTCAGAGGGAGAAGAACACCAAGTGGTTTAGCTGTGTCATAGGCTCCAACCCAGGGAGGAATGGTATGCAGCTGTAGAAAAGGAATGTTTAGCCATAGTGTGGGCACTGCAGAAACTTCAGCCTTATCTGCATGGAAGAAAATTCACTGCAGTT
Source organism: Protopterus annectens (assembly GCF_019279795.1). NCBI lineage: Eukaryota > Metazoa > Chordata > Ceratodontiformes > Protopteridae > Protopterus > Protopterus annectens. The sequence goes on from NC_056725.1 coordinate 1,331,056,035, forward strand.
ACAGACCACAATCCCCTAACATGGTTAAACAGAGCCAGACAGCAAAATGCCAAGTTGCTAATGTGGAGTCTAGGGTTGTAAGCATATGATGTCAAGAGTTGGATTAGCAGTGCCAATGCAGATGGCCTCCCAAGACAGGGAATGGGGTAAGGTATACTCTGATAGACCTAACCCTTTAAAGCAACGTTTCTGAAGGGTCACTTGAAAAACTAGCTTGACTTATCCAGGGGGAGAGATGTGTGAAGATAGGTGAAGGCTGCCAGCCTAACTAGATAGAATTTTGTAGATAATTCTGTCAATTGTAGATATTAATATAAGCCACAGGCTTGTTCTCTTAAATGTGAAAAGACTGTATTAGATGCTGAACTGCAAAAATGTAACAACAGTGCACTCTGCTGTAAGAAATTTTATAACTGCCTTTGATGTCAAAACTCAGAGCCGAGATGTCTAGATAAAGGCATTCTGCCTATTGTTTTGAGGCCAGAGTTAATGGCTAGAATTTGCATGTATAATTTCTTTTATTGCTCTGGCTTACTGACCAGCTGTGAGATCAAAAGGGCTATTAACCTCTGAGTTTCTGTTAGCCTGGGAACCAGAAAGAAATGATGTAATCTGAAATGATCAAAAGAAAAAATGCCAGCACCACAGAAGATGAAAAACATAATAAATAGTTAACAAAAACTTGAAACCATCATGTGTCTCATGATGTAATGAGGAATGTCATCCGGATGTTGTGGTATCTAAAAAGATAGAAAATATTAGGATAAAAATGTTAAACAAGTATTGAAACATTAATCATAGTTTATTATTCAATCCTGAGACACATGATGGTTTCAAGTTTTTGTTAACTATTTATTATGTTTTTCATTATAGGTGTTTATTATAAAAATAACATTTGTACTTCACCCAGATATATTAACATATATGAATAATCATGATTTTTTAAATCCCATCATTTTTTATAAGCCAACATATATTGATATGGCTATTATTATATCACTGTTTATGTTAACCATTTATTTTTCTGGTTTTGTTAAAAACAGGAAGTGATGCCATTCTTTTCTGATCCAATGGAGCTATTTAAGCAGGTGACTTTTATGTTTATGTAATTTACTACTGAAGAAAGCCTTGTGCTGAAACCGGTCTAGTTTCAGTCTAATAAACTATTTATCGGATCTTCTGTGGTGCTGGCATTTTTTCTTTTGATCTACTCAGCTCACTTGCCTGGCACCAGCCGTACTTGCTAGCTGTCTTCTTCAACGTAATCTGAAATGAGTCAGTGGTATTGTGTTATCAATTTAAGGACAGAAAGAATGAGGGCATTGAGCATTTGTCTTGAGAACACCCAACACACCACTCTGCCTGTGTCTGTATGTAAGTAGGATCTTAGACTTTAGTGTTTCTCTTAGAAATAGCTAGGAAATAGGAAGATTAGACTAAGTGTTTTTCTGTGTTGATGTCAGAACTATTCTACTGTATTATTTTAAGCATTTTCCTGTGATCTCTGAACTCTTGACTAGCATTAGACTAGTATTGTCTTGTGTTTTTATTATTTAGTATTAAATATTTTTAAACCTTTCAACTGTGTCTGTTTTGTGTAGAAATAATTTAAGCTCTAGAGTACATTGCATATATATATATATATATATATATATATATATATATATAGAGAGAGAGAGAGAGAGCGATACTGTCCATTTGGATAATATTATTGCACAGTATAATTTGACACCCTTTCATAAGGACATTTTGGTAGGTGATAAACATTAGTAGGTGGTGGCAGAGATTTCTACCATATAGTCTGGGTAAAAGGGGCACAGCTGGAGAACCTGTGCCAGCCTTCCCCAGGAGTGTCTGTGTGGTTGTATATAACTCTTATCGCAAAGTGTGTGTGTGTCAGCTACTTGGGCAGGGACACGAAGTACTGGTTGGGCAGAGAGGATGCTGGAGGTTTTAGCTTGCCTACTAAGCTGACATCTGGACCCTATAGCTGTGCTAGTAGGGAGTCTTATTGGAGACCTGGAGAGAAAGGGAGAAACCAGCCCCAGACTGATTGTGATCTCTGTGTGCTCTTATGGGAAATTGTACTTTACTGTGTGTGTATTTATTATCCTTTCTCTATATGGATGCCCCTTACTGGTGTTAGTGGTGAGGATTGAGGGTCCTTGATTGTTGGGCCAGTGCATGGGTGTCACACTAGGTATTTGTGATATACAAAAATGACAGCACAATAAAACATTTCTGAACCCTTCTAACCTTCTATAATCTGTACAATTCAATTGTAAAACAAACAAATCTGTTAGGAGAACAATTATGACACATAAAAACTTACAAGAAACTAGATGCATACGTGTGCACAGGCTGAAGCTAATACTGTATTGAAGCAGCTTTCAATATTATTATTACAGCATTATGTTTTCTTGGGTACACACCTGCCATCAATTACAGAGACTCTTTGATTAACAGCAAATAACGGTCAGCTGTCCTACCAGGATTATCCTAAATTTACTCAGTTGCCTGCTACAGCAACAGCCATAGTTCACATACAGCTTACGAAGCAGCAAAGGGATCTCATTTGTGAAAGGTATCAACCCAGAGAAGGGAACACACACATTTCCACAGCATTGCATATACCATGGAACACAGTGAAGACAGTCATCAAATGGTGGTGGAAATATGGGGCCACAGTGACATTGCAAAGAACTAGACATCCCTCCAAATTTGTGGAAAAGACAAGACCCATACTGATAAGGGAGGCTGCCAGAAGACATACAGCAACTCTATAGGAGTTGCAGGAATCTCTGGCAAGTACTGGTTGTGTACAACATGTGACGACAATCTCCCCTATTTGCCATATGTCTGGCCTACGGGGTAGGTTTGGAAGATGGAAGCCTTCTGACACACAGAACAACATCCCAGTCTGGTGCAGTTCTCAAGAGAAATACATCAGGTCTCCCAAAAACTTGTGGGGAAATGTGTTATGGTGTAATGAGACCAAGGTTGCACTTTTTGGCCACAATACCCAAAAGTTTGTTTGGCACAATAACAACACTGTGCATCACCAAAATAACACCATCCCCATGGCGAAGCATGGTGATGGCAGTGTCCTGCTTTGGGGTTGCTGTTCATAAGCTGGAAGTGGGCCTTTAGCCAAAGTGGAGGGGAATTAGGAACAGTTCAAAATACCAGTCCCTTTTGGCCCCAAATCTTCATGTATCTGCTAGAAAGCTGTGGATGGAGAGGACTTACACTTTTCCACACAACAATGACCCAGATTATACATCAAAATCCATAAAAGAATGTCTTCACCAGAAGACAGTCAATGTTTTGGAATGGCCCAGCCACAGTCCACACATACATCCAATAGAAAATCTGTGGGGTGCCCTGAAGAGTCCTGTGCAGAAGAGATGCCCTCGCAATCTGTCAGAGTTGGAGGACTTCTGCAAGGGAGAGTATACAAATACTGGTAAGTCAAGATGTGCCATGCTGATACACACCTTCCCAAGTGGACTGACTGCTGTTAAGAAAACAAAAGGTGCTTTAACAAAGTATTAGTTTAAGGATGTGCACAGTCATGCAACTGGCCTATTGTACGTATTTCAACTTCTATGTGTTACCCCTAACCAAGGTGTTTGTTCTTCAATTGGATTGCCTAAGTTATAGGTCACATTAAAGGTAGGAAATGTTATCACATGATTTCTGTGGTCTCATGTTATATATAAGACAAACCTGGCATGTTAACAGGGGTGTCTACACTTATAATATCCACTGTAAGCTTAGAAGGTTGATAGTGTAACCGGTTCTGTTGTAACATGCATGTACTGCAGGTTTTGAAGTGTGAAACTCAAAATATGTCATTAGTTAGTGACACGAGTCCTCATATCATCCCAGTAATGTGTCAGACAAACACAGGATTTATGACAAGCAGACCATAACTATGAGCTACACATGTAGATATTCAGTGACACTTTGTACAGTTGAGAGGTATGTTCTGTAAGAGTTGCCACTGTGCTGCACAGGTGAACAGTAATTATGTGTACATGGGTGCAGTGTGTGCTACTTGAAGGCCCATCACCTACTAACACTACTCACATATCACAGAGGTGTATATAGGTTGTAACAGGAAGTGGAAAGGGCTGCACTGCATGATGTTGAGGGCCTGTCCAGGGTGTGTATGTAGTGGTCTGACCGTGTTGTGAATGTCACAAGTTGGCTATTGTGAGGTCTGTGTAATGCCTGTCTACCACCTCACCTGTATGTGTGCACGCGCGCGCGTGCATATGTAGCAGCAAACAGTATAGTGCAGGTATTGATTTACATATGTTGTCTTCCCCCACAGGTGGTCATGGTGGTCATGGTTCATCCTGCTCAGAATCTAATGTCAGTGTCTCTGCAGACTCTGGCAATGTTGATGGTCATATTCAGGGACAGCTGTTGTTGTCAAGGGCTGAATCTGTGCCATCGGCTGGCATCCCACAGTCATCCACAATGTCCCCACACACAGTCACAATGCCCACACATGCCCTCTCCCCAGCAGCTACAGATGATGGACAGTTGCCAGGTGGTGGCATGGAACAGGCTAGTGTGCTGACTATGGCAGGTGTGAGTGTAGACAGTGGCCATAGCCAGAGTGCAGGTGAGGTCCCTGACAGGCAGATGGACAGGGTGTTCACAGGAGGACTGCTGCTTGTCAAGCCGCTGTCACAAGTGCCACAGTAGGTGTCACCAGGCACATGTTTCAGCCTGTCATGGAAGCACAGGCATTTAGTGAACACAACACCAGACAAATACTCAGGGTGTTGGATCCAACTCTCTTGATTTATGTGGCAACATACATGACCTTGTTGAGGCCACACACCAAAATACTGAGGTCATGAGTAGACAGTGGGGTGAGATCTTGGCAATCCTCGACCACGGCATGTCTGTGCTATAGGCATCAGCCATGTGGACATAGGTCAGCACCAACATCAGCTGAGGGTCTATGGGGCCATGCACCTTCACACTCCTGTAGTGGCAGTAACACCAGCACTACCGAAGGGGGTTGCTGTTCACATCACAACAGAGCAGGCCATGGGCATGTGGTCCTGGCTGGGCCTGTCAGGGACAAGGATCCAGCAGACAGCAGTCACCATCAGGAAGCAGTACAGCATCTGGATTTATGCCTGGTGGTGCCAGTGAGACCCCTGCCAGGACCAGTTCATGTGTCTGTGGCTGGAGATGGTGAACTGGACATCCTGCCATGTATGGTCCACAGCTGTCCAACATACCCCTGTGTAGGGCAGCCACATGGCGTGACTGCGTTCATACACACACACACACACACACACACACACACACACACACACACACACATATCTGTATCACAGGCAAGTCACCTCCAGACACACACAGCACCTCTGTACAGCCCATCTATAGGATACCCTTCAAAACACACATACATGGATGTCAACCGTATGACCCAGCCTAGGCCTCTGACAAATCCACACCACACCCTGTGCATATGATGACACCTGTGCCACAACCCTGTCATCCATACCATCTTTGCAGGGGCAGGCTAATATGGGTCTGATGCACAGGGTGAATATAGTACAGTGTAGCTATGTAATACTGTGTAAGGTGCTGTCTGTTTGCATTTGTTATGGGTACACATAAAGGTGTATGTACCTTATTAGCTATGATGCATTATTGCTGTTAATACCACTGAATGTAGTCTGACATGCTGTATTCTGTTTGTGTGCCAAGTGTCTGTGTGTCTGCAGGCTGTGGCCCTGCAGACATTACCAACATGGAGTATGGCAGAGTGGAAATACACCGACCATTTCATAGCCAAGGTACAGCTTTATATGTACGTTTACCAGGTGTGTATGCATGCAACAGTGTTTGATGGACACTGTTGTGAGGCAGTGTGACCTTGCATACATACCCCTTGTCACAGACAGGTAGCCTTCAGACATGCCACCTCAGTGTTGTGTAGTACCACAGGTTCATACATATGGAACGGGTTACTGGAGAACTGTCAGTAGGTCCCTCACAAGTTTAGGCATTAGATTGACCGCAACAGATTCATGAGTCAGCACCTGTTGTCCCTGCCATTTCTTTCCCATACACTCAACCCTGATCCAGTTGGTGAGGGCATGCATGGCACTGTGTATAACAGGTTTGTGCTATGTATTCCTGAGTTCACAGGGTGGAACAGGCAGACAAAATGGTATATCCTTTGCTTACACACAGTAAAGACTGACACAGGGGATGTGCATACAGTAACACAAACACAGTTGGCAATAGACAGATTCGTAAACCTACATTCCACTTTAATGTACTACAGTGCTACATACACATGACATGCCCCACATAGATTATGTGTGGGACATAACCCACTATCTCTTACAACATGTAATGTTGTGAATGCCTTCATGGATGGTGAGATAACCCACCAGACATAGCAACTGGAGTCATCTATTGCTCCTACAAGCCTGGGCAAGTGATAGGGTAATAGACATTGTATCAGCATGATGTTTCAGTCAGGTATAACATCTGATGCTGGCATGTATGTCAGTATGCTAACTGTGACCTATTTGGCAAAATTATCACATACATGGCCATTGTTAGTGGACACAGACCACATATAGGTTGCAAACATCCAGTTATTCCATAAACATCTGTACAGATGACTGGTATGGTCTGTACAATGGTTTAACATGCTGCATGTGAGGCAGATGCCATTAACACACTGTATAAAGTAATGCCATCAGGAGGTGGTAAACAGGTGTGGGTGGTATACACAACAAAATGGTATAACCCACACAGGATATGATTGTCATCCAAACACACACACACACACACACACACACACACACACACACACACACACACACACACACACACACACACACACACACATAAACACAGTTGCCAGCATTGAGATTAGAACCCATACCTATCTAGTTATTTCTACTATAGTGTTACACAGTTATCAGATGCGCCACTGAGCTTATATGAACTCACCTTGTCCCAAGGTACTTCTAAAGTGAATGACATCAGCAGGCCTTGTAAAGTAGGGTAATGGGAAGAGTACAAGGTGGTACACAACTGAAAATGGTATAACCCACAAATAATATGATTCTTAACCCAAACACATACACACAAACAGTTGCCGGTATTGAGATTAGAACCCCTACCTATCTAGGTATATCTTCTGTATTGTTATGCAGTTATCAGATGTGCCACAGAGCTTATAAGTTCACCTTGTCCCAAGGTACTTCTAAGGTGAATGACATCAGCAAGACTTGTAAAGTAGGGTGATGGGAAATGTATAGGGTGGTTTACAACTCAAAATGGTACAACCCACACATGATATGATTCACACACACACACACACACACACACACACACACACACACACACACACACACACACACACACACACACACACACACACACTTAATTGCCAGTATTGAGATTAGAACCCCTGCCTATCTAGTGATTTGTACTATAGTGTTACGCAGCTATCGCACATGCTACAGAGCTTACTGAGCTGACAACTGGCCAAAGGTGCTGATAAGGGGAATGACATCAGCAGGACTCATAAAGTAGGGCACTGGGTGGGACACTTATCAAAATACTTCTTACGAACATACACACTTACACACACACACACGTATACACCCACAAACACATTTGCCAGGTTTGAGAGTAGAACCCCTGCCTATCTGGTGATTTTTACTATAGTGTTACACAGTTATCGCATGCACTACGGAACTTACTGGGCTGACAACTGGCCAAAGGTGCTGATAAGGGTAATGACATCAGCAGGACTGATAAAGTAGGGCACTGGGTGGGAAACTTATCAAAATACTTCTTCTTACAAACATACACACTTATACACCCACACACTCATTTGCCAGATCTGAGAGTGGAACCCCAGACTATCTATTGATTTGTACTATAGTGTTACACAGTTATCGCACACGGTATAGAGCTTACTGGGCTGACAACTGGCAAAAGGTACTGATAAGGAGAATGACATCAGCAGGACTGATAAAGTGGGGTACTGGGAAGTGTTGCGGGTGGGAATGGCCTAAAACTGTTTCACCTACAAACACAGACTCCCTCACTTTTGCAGACACAACTTTGTCACACACACACACACACACACACACACACACACACACACACACACACACACACACACACACACACACACACTTGCCAGTATTGAGAGTAGAACTCCTACCTATCTAGTTATTTGTACTATAGTGTTACACAGTTATTGCATGTGCTACAGAGCTTATAGGGGTGATAGGTGTCCAATGGTATTTCTAAGCTGAATGACAGCAGCAGATCTTGTGAAGCAGGGCAATTTGAAGTGTATTGAGTGGGAACAGTCTGCTAATACTTAGACCTACAGACACACACACACACACACACACACACACACACACACACACACACACACACACACACACACACACACACACACACACACACACATACAGGCAGGTGATGTGATATTAGGAACTCAACCTCAGTACTATTACACAATGGGGCTCACCTTTTATGCTGCCACTTGCACATGTTTACAGCTGGTATGCCACTGTCCACAGCGGGACATCACTGTATGCCATTCAGGGTATCTGTGTGTGTGACTCACTCTGTCTGTGTCTCCTGTGGCTCTTTCTCTATCACTGTCTTTCTCTCACTTCCCCACATCTATGTGTGTGTATGCTTGACATATATCTGTTGCCCATGCATATGTCTGTGTATCTCATGCAACAGATGCAGATATAGTGCATATGGGCCACCTAAAGCTAGCTGAGGGTAATCCTGCCTGATGTGTGTGTGTGTGTGTGTGTGTGTGTGTGTGTGTGTGTGTGTGTGTGTGTGTGTGTGTGTGTGTGGGAACAGTTAAGGTGTACACAGCTGTCTGTATGCACAGGCACATATACATATACATATATATATATATATATATATATATATATATATATATATATACATACACACACACACACACACACACACACACACACACACACACACACACACACACACACACACACACACACAATACAGTCATATATAGTCCAATATGTCCTGTGATTCTCTGTGTAGGAGCATGTAGGAGCATACCCAGTGTAACCTTCTGTAGTTAGAGTGGGACTCCATTCTAGAGATAGGTGTACTCCAGTCCAGGGTTTTGTGTGCTACAGCCAGTTGAGTGTTGACAAGCTGTGTAAACAGTCCAGCAACTGTTTACTAGCTGGGGATCTCCTGCTTGTGTAGTATCTTTCTAACCTGAGATGTCATATCCTTGTGTGGCCATACCTCTCACCTGTACATTTTTTGGCAGGTTCTCCAGGTGTTTGGCTGCAGGTTTCATCCTGTCTACGTAAACTTGTGTTTTTATGGCAAGTCAGTTACATACAATTGAAGAGTGATGTTACAAAATAATGACAGACATTACTGTTTCAGACTACATGACCTTCAGACAATTCCTGCTACTGCAAAACCCTCACCTTACCAACTTTCTCAGTATGTAAGGGCGATATTTACAACACATGCCTATCATTGTGCCTTTGTTCCACTTTTATTTCTGCCCTTGTCCACATGTCTTGCTGTCAGAGGTTGGGAGTTATGGGTGTGGGTACAGAGTGCATTCTACTGTGCAGGCATGTCCATTATATGTAAAAGAAAATATAAGAACAAAAGATTATTGAAAATAACCACTGACAACAGTTCCAAAAAGCTTTATATTCACAAAAGCCTTAGCACCTCAGCTACACAGCCTTCAAGATATCCATTATATGTGTAGTATATTCCAAATAGCACTGTGACTTCCAGGTATGTCAGTGGCAGAGCAGTGGGTGTCACTGACAGGCATAATAGTTGGCACTGCAGTTATCTGCACATGGCCCTGTCAGAGACTGCACTGTACCTAGGGCAGTACAAGACAACTGCCAGGTGAACATGCTGGCCAGATCCTCATAGTATTAGCCACACATACATATAGCTCATTGACCCCAGCATATTGTGGACAGGCATCATGTTTTCATGTGTATTGGGACAGTAGTCCCAATGTGTGCTATGCTGCTATTTCCCTGCAGACATACATGTTACTGAATTTCTGTGGGTATATGGGGGGGGGTCACCCCTGTCAACTGTACTCATTTGCATAGACTCTGCTGATATTTGCTTTACATTTTGGTTCCATTTACCATCCTGTTGTGCCCTGCCTTGGGAACTAGAGGCATATCAGTAAAGAACACAGGTCAGATTGAATGGCATACATTTGGGTTTCAGATTTCTTACCCTGCACAGCCTTACTGCAACTGCAAGGCCTGCTGTGCTATCACTGTGTGAGTCTGTAGGGGGTAATTCAACATTGCTACCATTTGTGTGCCTTTGCCAGACATTGCTCTCTGATTTTCTACAGCTGACTTGCTGTGTGGGTGTGAGGGGTGGGTATGGGACCCCCACACTGACATCCATGCCTGTGACCTATGAACCCCAGTTAGTTGTCCCCACACATATACTGCAGTGGGATTTGCCACCTTGGGTACTACTGCATAGTGTGTGGAGGCCAGTTTTGGCTAGACATTTCCTGTTGTCCCACATAGCTGTCAGTTGTCTGCTGCTATCCCAGTAGGCCAACCCATTCCCTTGCATGCATGCAGCATTACCATAGATATGCTACCAAAACATATGTATCTGTTCATTTATTGTTAAGAAGACTGACTTACCTTGTGCCTGCAGCAGTTGTGAGGACGGTGCTTGAGGGCCGCCTATGTTGGATGCACACAATACACTGCCTATACATGGTAAGTTACAGACAAAGTGATGTTGTGTGTCATCCATTTTACTGTGTGGGCCTCCTATGTTGGATGCACACAATACACTGCCTATACATGGTAAGTTACAGATAAAGTGATGTTGTGTGTCATCCATTTTACTCTGTGTACGAGGCAGGGAGAGGTGTCATTTCCTGGGGTCCCTACAGTGTTACTGTGTGTGCTATGCATTGCCTCTTTGTGAAGGTCTGAGTATACTGGGCACACCTCCATCTGCCTACAGGAATAGGCTCAGGGGCCTCCTCCTCTGAATCCCTCTGTGCCTGTGGGGACCTTGGCAATGGTGGTGGGCTGTGTGGCCCTTCCCCATGCTGTTCCTGATGCAGATGTTTCTGCAGCATCATATTGTGTAGCATGGCACATACTATGAACATGTGTGGACATGTGGCTGGAGAGTACTGCAAGGCTCCACAAGATATGTCAAGGCAGCGGAACCATGACTTGAGCATCCCAAACACATGCAATATAATTATCCTGGTTTGTGCGTGTGCCTCATTATGGTGTTCTTGTGTGGGTGTGTGTGCATTTTTGATGGGTGTCATCATCCAAGGCTCCAGTGCATAGCCAGCATCCCCACCAGATGGCCATATGGGATGCCCCCATTGGCAAATGCCTGGTACAGCTGTGATGAATGCCAGATGTGGGAGTCTTGATAGCTTCCAGGGCTGCAGGCACACACATTCATGATAATGCCCTGAGCATTGCACACGACCTGGCAGTTGATGGAGGGGAAGCTATTGTGGTTTATGTAGACCCTACCCTGTTCACTGGGTGGTGCTTTGATGTGAATGTGCATGCAGTCTATCCCACCCAGTACCTCCCAGTATTCTGCTACATGGTGGAAGAGATGCATATTGCTGGTCCTCTCCTCACTGGTGTTGGGGAAGTAAATGTGCTCACCATCATGTGGTAGCATGGCATCCAGGAACTGGTGGAGTACCCCGGATGCAGATGCCTGTGAAACCCCCATGATGTCCCCAGCAGGTCTTTGGAAAGTACCTGTAGCTAGTATTCTTAAGGCTACACACACCTTGGTATCCACTGGGATCGGTTCCCCTCTGTTGGTTCTAGGTCTGAGTTGGGGCTGGCACTGCTAGATGATCTGCTGAAGTATGTCTCTGTCTGCCTTGTAGCGGTCTACTATCTCTAGATCATGTAGCCCCTGGTAAGTTACCCTGGGTCTGAACACTCTTATCCTCCTCCTCGGTCTGTGGTGGTTGTCAGCATTATCCTCCTCACCCTCTAGCACATACTGATGGATCAAAGCGATGGCAGCTCCTAACATTTCTCCAATTAAAATTCTCCTGCATGTGTACACTAATGGTGCAGAGTTTGTGGGAAAAAACAGACTGTAAAGTGTTTGCATAGTTTATACTGTTGTGTTGCAGATGCTGCCTGTATGATTGGCTGACTATGATACATTCCACCTGGTAGCTATGTAATTTGTACTTGATTGCTTTTATTCTGCTATTTTCCTTTTTTTCCTTTTATTTCCCTTCCCATTTCTGCCCCTTTTAAGCCCTGAAGCGTGTCATGCAAACCTGGTGCCCAAATGTAAACAGTCCTGGTATTTCCATTTTTTTTTTTTTTAGCTCCGGTATGCACTGTTCAAACCCATTTAGCTAATGTAAGCATTGAGAAATTGCCCTCCCTGGATGCAAACATGCTCCTCAGTTCATGGAATAAGTCAATACAGCCTCAGACACACCCCCTTGCTTAGCTGTGCTTAGCTTAGCTTATCTGAGGGCCATAGAGCTCCAGTGTGCTTACACCATGCATGACACACACCCGTGTCTGTTGCTCCTCCTGCTTACATGATCATGTTATAGCACCTACATGGTTAGGTGCAGTTTGGCACTTAGAATATTTTTGTGATTCAGTAAATTTCCCCTCATTTGCATACCCCACTGCCTTAGTTCATAGTTACTGAACTACAGCAGAGCCTTTCCCCTTAGCAACCACTATTCCCTGGTATTGTTTTGATTCTGCATTCCATAAACTATAATGGCAAAATGCAAATTTCCCATAAAATTGAGTTTTCACTCTTTTTTTTTTTTTTTGGCACAATCCTGTTTGCTCGCCACTGCCCTATGCTTAAACGGCCAAGATCGGGCAAAAAAAAACCTTTTATTTTTACAAAAATGAAACCCTTTTCCATTCCAATGGCCATATATTTGGCCATTGGCATGCCTAAAGATTATAAGAACCTATAATACATGCCTTTATTTGAGTTGTCATGCCTCCATTTGAATTTTTGCAGATATGTATTCGGCTAGTAGCCGAATACATTTCTGCAACTAACACTATTCTTGCATGGATGCCTGCCTGCTTTCTGAATCGCTAATTCACCTCATTTGTATAGTTTTCACCAGCAAATGAGGTAATTAGCATTATGCAGTGGTGTCCATGCAGGAATAGTGTAAGCAGGCTCATGCACGTCAGAACAGTAGTTTACTGGATCGCTCGGTGGCCATATTCTGTGCAGAAGCAGCTACACTGTTCCTGCACAGAAAAAAAAAGCTTATTGAATCCCAGGGTTTATCTTTGCTCACACAGAATTTCAATGTTTAATTCAGCCCTCTTGCTCAAAATAAACCCTAAGCCCAATCATAAATGTAGCCCTATCCCAAACATAGCACCATACTTATAATCAAACTGACAGCTACATTTAGGATTAGGTTTATGCCTCCACTATGTAGTTACTGTACATTTTTATTGTATAGGGCAAGGTTAGTGCCACTGTGTGACAGGCGAAGGTCATAGATGGAAATTGGAGATGACTATAGACATAAGAATTTGTGTGCATATACATGTACTTCCTAGATGATATTTTCTTAATTTTCTTTGCTATTTGCACAGTAGGTGGCATGTTTGCTTGGGATGCTTTCAGAACAGAAGGTTGTGAATTCTAGTCCCATGTTGGATATTTGTCTGACAGTGAAAAAGAGTATGGCTATAAGCTGTTAATTAGCTTCTTTCTACAGTCTAAAGTTTAATTTTGCCAGCCTCCATTGGCTTACTGTGTTACTATGAGCAAGTCATTTAAACAAAGAGCATTCTAGGACAATTGGGAAACTGGATTAGGTTCTCAGTAGTCTCAGGGACTGCATGCCTAATAACTACCTAAATTCTTCTCTGAATTGAGGTTTGGCAAGGGTAGGGGAGTGTAACAGCTTTCCTGAGCATAATGTAATGAACTACCCCTAATAAAGTTTGGTAGTGCATTCCTGAACTACTCCTGATAAGGTCCTTATCTTCTTTCCATCACTTGAAAACATCTTTCACAGAATAGCTCCATCAGAAAGTCAATCCCTCAGTAAATCAAACAACATCTTATCTAGAATTTAATTTAATTAAATCTCATTGGCTTGGACTGTGTCTGAAAAAAAAGTCTTCAGATCAGTGTACCTACTTGAATAGCAAATGTAAAATAAAAATTAAATAAATAAATCTAGTTACTTGGTTGAATCACAAAATGTATTCTGGTCAGAAATTATTAGACTGGTAGGGCTTTGAAAACCTTTTTCTGGGTGTTCCTTACTGTTCACTTAGTCTAACATCAACAGAATTTTGATTAACTTAATTTGACTGTATTGCCCAAATTTTGAGGAACTTAATTTGATTTTTACATCACAGTATCTTTAGAGCTAAGGCAGGCATTTCTTTCCTGAGGAGATCTACCTCCATCTAGTGGACAGAAGTAAACTTACAGTAACTTGAAATGGCTTTCATAACTAAGGTTATTTTAAATGTGCTTTCCAAACTTTTCTTCCATGTGAATGACTGCCACGAAGAGACATATTCCATTACATCTGGAACATGGTTTATATAATTTAATAAATACTGATTTATGCTGTTCCAAAATACTGCATGTTGCTGCACTGCAAGAAAAAAAAAAACACTAGAACACAGGTAAAGTTATTGAGCAGCACAGGTTTCTCTTTGCAGACGGCTGAAGTTGTTCGAGTACATGAGTTCTCCACTGGGAGATAATAAATTGATATTTGATACAAGGCTTTTCTACCCATCTGTGCATAGGAATGGAGCACAACATGCATAATTTCTGTCACACTATCTGAAAGAGACATTTTCAAAAACACCACTGTTTAAAACCTCTTACTGCTATTTAGATGATTAATTATATCATATAGTTGTCTGGGGGTAGGAAAGGGGGGCCAGCTTAAAAAAGAAACTAAAAGACGTGAACTAAATTTAATTTATTTCTAGATGTTTAGGTCCAGAGGTCAAGTCATATTCTGCTTACCCGTCTATCTAAATATCTATCTATCTATCTATCTATCTATCTATCTATCTATCTATCTATCTATCTGTCTATCTCTCTCTCGCTCTGTGCCTTAATCTTGTGTGTGGATTAGACCACATGGGCCCCTTTTCAACCAAGACCAGTTAAAGTAATTCAAAATCAGTAATAAAAAACAAATGTCAACAAGATCATCACTGTACATCATAATTAAAAGAAAATGACAAAATATAGTATGAAATTTAAAGCAGTCTGCTAGGTTATGTTACGTGAATAGAAAACATATGGACCACACATATGTAAATATTTTCACAAAGGTTTTTAATCCACCATTTGACAGAAAATCATGGTTACTAAGACAGTTAGCAAAATTATATAAAGTGGATTTCAGTTTTTCCTGTTATGTAAATGCAGGTACAATTTGCCTCACTGAGAAGATGAAACATTAGTGAGAAGTTACCAGTGCTAGATAGTGTTTATATGCTAAAGGATGGTGACTTCTGAGTAAGAAGCCACTTGTTTGACGACTTTAGTGGTATATTTTAAGGAATAAACTGATACATCCGGAAATAAAAGATTGGTAGAAATGGAACAAACAGGCTAAGCAAATTAAATTAATTAAATTTCTAGTCTCCCACCAAGACACAAGTGCTCTTCAGCAATTACATTCTTCTTGCTGAGCACACTCCAGCAAATCTGCAGTCTGCGGCTACCACTCCACCTATACAGTATAAGAAGGAGTCAATACTGCAAAGTAAACAAGGATATACATTTTGAGCCTCAAGAGCAGGAGCACACTCCAGCAAATCTGCAGTCTGCAGCTACCACTCCACCCATACATAGGGTTGCCAGCTGTCCGTTTCTTTGACCGGACTGTCCAGTTATCTGACAAATTGTCCGGTTAGAAATTTCAATCAAAACCAGACTTTTGGTTGTAAATTTTGCGACTCTGACGTCATCACATGCACGGCTACCAGACTGTCGGAATTGAGCTCAATGAGCTCACTTCCGGGGAAGCAGAAGCCTAGCATGTAGTGCGAGCGGGAAGCAGAAGCCTAGCATGTAGTGCGAGCGGGAAGCAGAAGCCTAGCATGTAGTGCGAGCGGGAAGCAGAAGCCCAGCATTAACTGACTTTGGATATTATTTCACTTCGGGGAATTCATCAACTTGACTTACAGGAAGGCAGCAATTTCAGAAGCCAGCACAAAGGTAGTGTGTGAGTGATAAGATGGGTTTTCTTTTCAGATGCCAACATTTGAATGAAGTGTGTGTGTGTGTCTGTTTTACGTGTAAGAGAATACCTGGAGAGAACTAATATTTACTTCTGCTACAACAAAATGTTCACATGCATTTGAATTTATTAAATCAAGCACCAGTTTCTATACTATCACATACATTATGTAAGTAAAAGAGAATATGTTAAATGCTGGTTAGGTGATTATGACTGGTTAAATATTGTCATTTAAAACTTTGTTATCTCTAGAAGGAGGTTACTAAATCTGAAGTGTATAACTTGGAGACAAAACACAATAAACAAGATGCAAACAGGGCTCTGTGTTACATGGAGGATTGATAGAGGAGTTCTTCCCACTACATAATGATTTTTTTGTGTCCATTTTTCTGTTTTGGTTGTTGGGTGAACTGTGCATTATACTGAACTTTTGTTTAAACATTTGGAGAGTACTTTTTTTGGCAATTGTCAAGAATGTTTAGTTTATAGTTATCACATCCAGTAAATCATGCATCACACATGCTCACACACACACACACACACACACACACACACACACACACACACACACACACACACACACACACACACACACACACACACACACACACACACATCCCTACCTCTCACTTGTCTGACTGTTTATGGTAGTCCACTGCATAGTCCAAATGTCTTCTGATATTCAAATTCTACCCACGTGGAAGATGAAGATGTAAACAGTCTTGGCTTCTGCATCTGTGCGACCGGACATGAAGGGCATTCTTAAAGAAGAATGCCCTTAAAAAAAAGTAATTTTTTTTCTATTTATAGTGTGGGCATGGAAGTAGACTTTTATGATGGAAATGTTCTGAATTGGGCAGTTTTGTCATTATTGGTTCATGCATTTTGTTTCATTGCCTACAGTACAGTCTACTGGAAAAATGTTCAAACAATAAATTTAAAATGCACTCTAACAAGTGTACTGCATTATACAAGGAATATAATTTAATAAAGTCAGGAAGGTGTATCAAAGAAAAGAACAGATGTATGTTTCTTGTTTTGTGTGCAAGGGGCCTATGATTTGCAAACAAACCAAAGGTAATCTTTATCCACCCGTGGCCATGCATTTTCTTTGGATGTGGTGTGGGTTTCAATGCTGTTTCAATGAATGTGAGTTTCAAGGGTAGAGAAGTTTTAATGCCATTGCCAAGTTTATTTTCATTGTGAGACAGTATTGCTTTGTTTACCAGATGTCTGTCAGTGTTTGTGCATTGTTGTGCTGTAAAATGTAAAAAATAAAATCCAAATAATCATTGTAGAAGAGTAGTTTTAATGCTGTCTGTTTTCATTGTGAGACTGTATTGCTTTCTTTAGCAAATGTGTATCATTGGTTTGTGCTATAAAATTTGAAATAAATGTTTTAAATTAAATCCAAATATCTGTAATCACTATAGAAGTAAAGCAGAAGACAGTATGCACAGTGAAAATTTTGAACAGTGTTTATGGCAACTGGGGAGAAATCGGCTGAAAGCAGGCATCTGGAACAGAAAAAGAGGGCGTTCTCATCAGCGAATGTTACAGCGATGTCATGAAATGGGTGGAGCTTGGATGGGAGAGGGGTGGGAATGGGTGGGGTTATGGGTGATGCGAGGGGTGTGACCTTAGTCCGGTTTTAGCCACAAAGAAAGCTGGCAACCCTACCCATATAGTATAAGAAGGAATCAGTACTGCAAACTAAACAAGGATATACATTTTGAGCCTCAAGAGCAGGAGCACACTCCAGCAAATCTGTAGTCTGCGACTACCACTCCACCCATACAGTATAAGAAGGAATCAATACTGCAAACTAAACAAGGATATACATTTTGAGCTTCAAGAGCAGGGTCAGTCCACCCAGACATTCTACTTGTATGCTTTATGAGAGTGAAGCTATTACATTAGCAGTATTTCTTAGTAGTTCTCAGCGTGCTAATAAAACTTGACTGTTGCAGCCTTGTGTCCCCCCCAGCTAGTACAGTAATCCTAACTGTCCAATAGACAGTATACATTTAATTCAGATCCCTGTGACTAAATTAACCATCAAGCAGCCCTCTCAGTGCTTTCTGCCTTAGTTTGTATCACTTGGAGGCCCACCTGTTTATTTGCACCTCTATACATTCCCCTTCATTGCTAATGTATCTCCCTACTCTAATCTGTGCACAAACTGGTTACAAATCAGCAAGTCAATGTGAAGACACACTCCCAACCTTAATAAATTTTTCTGTCTCTTCTCTCCTTCACTTACAGGTAGTTTGAATTATTACTTAACCCCTCTGAGGCCTTCACTGATTTCCACTGATTGCCTCTCTGGTTTCTTTGCATTCCACCTGGTTTACACCTCTTGTGCTATCTCCCTCCCCCAATACTAAGTATATATTAGAATCCTGCTGAGCATGGAACCATTTTAAATTTCTAGTCTCCCACCAGGACACAAGTGCTCTTCAGCAATTACATTCTGCTTGCTGGTAAGCCATTAGACCTCAGGAATTTGTTTAAAGTGTTCATATTTGTAAAGTAATACTTACTTTTTTCTCTTTTCTTTGTGGGCCCTGGCCCACTCCGTTCGCCCTCGCTAACGCTTGGGCTCTCTCAGCTCCCCTGCCCTGCCCCCTATTCCTTCCCACCCCACTACCTCTACATTTATAGTAATCACAGCCACACCCACAGCTCACCTCACATCACCTCAACCAATCACAGATCCTCAAGTCATATCACATTATACCACACCAACTTGCTCCACACAAAATACTCCCAATCACGCTCATTCCCACTAGGCATTTTTACATCACCCACACTACTTCCCCATCCACATATAGTACAACTCTATAATTCCTATTCAGACCCCCCACCTAGAACCAACTTAAACTTTATAACCATGACTATCACACATCTAAGTCTAGTCTGTCTTCTCATAATTCTTTACAACACCACGTTATCACTCTAACAATATCCCAAAACTTAGTAGCACAACACTACATTATGCACTCTCATATACAGACACCACACATTATAATAATATCTGCCCACAATTGTTCAAGAACTACATAATGGACCAATTCAGAACTAAACACATATGTTCTCATTCCTACTCCAAAAAACACAATACTTTCTCACACTCCTCACCAAACTCCAACATCTGTATCACCATTTTTAACACCAGGCTCACCATAAGTGGGGATATCCACCCCAACCCAGGCCCAAATCCATCCTGTCCAACACAAACTTCTCCAACACAAATGTCAGAACATAACACCCCCACTGTCTTCATCCCTGGGCAAATCAACAACAGCAGCAAAACCAACCATCTTGTAATGCTAAATATTAATATTAGAAGTATCAAAAATACAATTCCTGAACTTCAGGCCACAATAACACACTACTCACTAGACATAGTTGCTTTAACAGAAATCTGGCTAAATAAAAACATACCTAACTCAGAAGTTCTCCCTACCGGCAACAATATCATTAGACAAGACAGACCACTTCGTAAGGGGGGGGTGGAACTGCCTTACTGTACAAGTCCAACTTAACTGTATGTCAATTACCAAACTCCTACCCCTCCCCCAATAATTGAGACATACTTATCTCATAACTTCAACTTCACCCTAAAAAGGTCATCACCACAATTGTGATCTATATTCCACCTGGTAACACACCTGCTAGCCTTGAAGACTTCTTATCCTGGTGTTCTTCCACATACTCACAAGAAACCCTTATTCTGGGGGACTTCAACCTAGATTGGTTCACCTGTATATCAGAACCACCAAATAATCTAATACATCTCCATGGCTACCAGCAGCTAGTCTAAATTCCAACTAGATGTGATAAAATATCTAAAAGGGAATCCATCCTTGACTGGGTCCTAACTAACAACCCCGCATTGTACCCTCACACAGGCAGTCTCGCAGACACCTTAATTGACCATAACATAATATACTTTATACATAGTAGAACAAGCATATGCAAAACCACTAACTATATATCCACTAGAAACACAAAAAAAAATCTCTCCTGAGGTCCTCAACACTTTACTCTGTAACTGTGACTGGACCCCCCTAAAAACCCTCCCACTTGACCTGGCTGTAGCATATTCCAACAAAAACATTTCTACAACACCTAGACACTGTCGCTCCATTTCACAAAATCAAGGTTAGAACCTCTACAAACCCCTGGCTCAGTAAAGAAACCAAACAAATCCTCAAGTCCAGAGACACTGCCTGGCTTTACTATAAAAAACAAAGAAACACAAAGCCTGACTAAGTACCAAGAACTGTGCAACCGTGCAAAAAATGCATTAGGCTGGACAAAAAATCCTACTACACAACATTACAAACTAAATACCAACACAACCCCCCAACATTTTGGAAAAATGTAAACCAGCTACTAAAATCCACCCAAAAGGCTACACCCAAACCAACCACCCCTGACACTAAAGTTCCCATTGAAACACAATTCAACTCCCACTTTGTGAACTCAATTCTATCCTTAGTATCACAGGACAGTTCCTTCCTCACTACCCCCCCAACACAAATAACACAAATACAAGCTTTACCCTCAAAACAGTTTCCACCACTTCAATCAAAAGCATGCTCTCCAAACTAAAAACCTCATCAACAGCAGCCGACCTACTCCCCAGCTATTTCTTGAAACTTCCAGCAGATGCTATTGCTATCCCAGTCTCCACTCTTATAAACAGATCAATTGTTGAAAACTATGTGCCAAACTCTGGAAAATATCCTATGTTACATCCATACATAAAGGCGGGACCTCCACTGAACTTAATAACTACAGACCCATTGCTT
Organism: Protopterus annectens; assembly: GCF_019279795.1. Taxonomy (NCBI): domain Eukaryota; kingdom Metazoa; phylum Chordata; order Ceratodontiformes; family Protopteridae; genus Protopterus; species Protopterus annectens. The sequence continues at coordinate 1,331,077,194 of NC_056725.1, forward strand.
TACTCTCCCCCCTGGCCAAAATCCTAGAAAAATGCATCCATACCCAGGTGCTAAACTATCTCCTAGACAGCAACATCCTGTCACCTACTCAGCATGGTTTCAGACCTGCCCATAGTACCACTACAGCCCTCCTCTGCTTCACAGACACAGTAAACCATCTCAAAAATGAAAGCCTACAGGTGACAACTCTTTTTTTGGATATGTCCAAAGCATTTGACACAGTCTCACACCAAATCCTGCTAAACAAACTAAACCAATATCATCTATCAAATTCCACTCTTACCTGGTTCCAAAGCTACTTAACTGACAGGTACCAAGCTGTGAAATGGGAAAATTCTCTCTCTCCTCAACTGCCCATAACTATAGGAGTCCCACAGGGTTCTATCTTAGGACCACTACTATTCACAGTCTTCACAAATGACCTCTATACCTCCACACAGCATGCATCTATCATTCAGTATGCAGATGGCACTACCTTAATCTGTGCTGCACAAAACATTCCCACCCTCCTGCAAACAACTCAACTAGCATTCTCTGACATTGAAAACTACCTTACCAAAGCTCAACTTATCCTCAATCCAAAGAAAACTCAGCTTATAATTATAACCAGTTCTAACAAAAACACTGATAACAGTCAATTCACTATCTACTCCACAAATGCTACTCCAATCGCTGCAGTGGCACAGGCTAAACTACTGGGAATAACCATAGACTCCCACCTAAAATTTGATAGTCATCTCAACTTAACTATTAAAAAAGTACATGCCAAACTGGGATCACTCTACTGTATCAAACCATTTCTTACCAACAACACAAGATCAGCCATTGCTCACTCCCAACTTCTATCTACCCTACTCTATGCATCTCCCATTTTGACTAATCTCAACAAAACTGAACTAAGCAAAATGGAAGCCTGCTATAACAGAATTGCCCACTTTGCTGCAAATTGCTCATATAGAACTCATCACTGTACTGCTTTGAGACAGCTTCACTGGCTTGAACTGCCCAACCTCCTAACCTACAATCAGCTCTGCCTCTGTCATTCAATCTACTACCTCCCCAATAAGTGTCCTGCCCTCAAAAACCTCGTACAACATCACTCAGCCAAAAGGCCTCTTAGATCATCAAGCAAACTACTACTAGAAGTCACCAACAGCTACAATAGCTTTGGAGATGCGCTATATAGTAGTTCAGTGGCTAAAAAATGGAACTCTGTCCCCACTAGCATTCAAAATACATCATCCAAAACCTCCTTTAAAGACCTCATCAGGCAACACCTCAAGCAAAGTACTTGATAATAGTTTTCAATCTTACTCACAAACACTGGTTAGTCTACAATGTATGTACTGTACCTGTGCACTATGTGTGTATTCTACCTATGTTCCAAATTTCAGCTGTACACCACAAATCTATTAATTACCTTTATTTTTAAATTAATATTTTTTTTGTTTGTTCTCCCCACTGTAACTGTTGATGTGTCGCATACCACTGTAAAAACATGTCTTTTGTAATTTGTGTGTATACTGATCATGTCTGAATAACTAAATGTATCTGTAATTTTTTTTTGTGGAGCTTTTCTCCCCGGGCCTCTGCTGAAAAAGGGCCTTTTCGGCTCAGTCAGACACCCCCGGTTAACAAATGTAAAATAAATAAATAAAATAAGCAAAGGTTTTAAGTTTCATAGTCCTAGCTAAAGAAAAGTAGTGACTTTGATTAATATGGATGTTTCATCATTTGATGAGGACTATTTCCATTCTGATTGGGAAGTAACTGCCTCCATCAGACACAAATCCATGCATGGTATGCGTTTGTTAACTTATAAAGAACCTTTACAATTTGCCTATCACTTCTCTCCTTGTGCACTGAACAGTAAGTTGTGTCACAGTGATATTCTCCTTTACTTAAATGGGGCATGCAACCATGTGACAGGTTCACTCAGAGGTGCATTGTATTCATGCTGTGGAGACCTCTATGACTTAAGCCTGCAAGAATATCATTTTGGGTTGACTGATCAACTCCAAGAGTTCATTTTATAACTCATAAAGCAAATTGTGAAGGTCCTTTTTTATTTTTTAAAAGTATACCGCAGATACATTTGAGTCTGAAGAGGGCAGTGGCTGCAACACAGTGAATGACTGCCCTTCTCAGACAATTCCTTAAAGAGTCTGTAGATTAATGTGCATGTAAGTAAAACTGTCCTCTGAGTGATGGGCACCCAGTCTGATTTTCTGTAACTAAGACAATGATAGGTTCATAGGTAGGTACTAGGCTAGCTGCCCAAAGGCATTTATAAGCCTAGCCGGAATGTGTTGGCTTTCGCCGCCCCTTAGATTAGTTCCCTGTGCCTCGGTCCAGCAGAGCCACTGAAGTGATCCCTGGGGTAAACTTTCTGTTTCCCATCCACTCATCAAGGTTTCTCTTGAAGCGTGTTAGTGAAGAGCTCTGCCTAATGTAGATTGGAATCTTGTTCCAGAGCATGGGATGTCTCTCGGACAGGAATCTATCCCTCCAGCATGTCCTATTTATTGTTGTGGTGAGGTTTAGATCCCTAGACCATGTGGCTCGAGGGGGATATGGTTTTCTTTAGTTGGAGCATGTCCATCAATTCTGGGTTGGATATGGTCTTGTATGTCAGGCAGAGATCACCTCTGAGTAGGCGGTATGCAACCGAGTACAGCTGGAGTTTCTTCAGTCGAGTTGCATAGGGCATCTGTCTGAGGCCAGTGATCCTCTTGGTGAGGTACTTCTGTGGTCTTTCCAGCTGTTGCCAGTGTCTTGTAAGGTACATCCCATATGGGGCGGTGTACTCTAGGATGGGTCTGATGAGTGATGCGTAGAAGACCACAATGACCTCTTTTGATCTGGATGCAAACCTTTTTGTGATTTGGTGGGCCACATAGAAGGATTTTCTAACCACTTTGGCAATGTGGTTATCAAGGGAGAGATTACTATCTACTTGGGTCCCCAGATCCCTTATTATGTCTTCTGTATTTAGGGGGCTACCACCTATGTGGTAGTTTGTGGGTACTTTGTTTTTTCCAAAGGGGATGACTATGCACTTTTTGGCATTTAGCTTGAGGCCATGGTTATAACACCAGGCATCTGTCTCAGAGAGAACCTTTTGGAGGATGTCTGTGTCAGCCGGAGAGCCAGTTATAGCCCCTAGTTTGCAGTTGTCTGTGAACTTGGTCAGCCATAGTCCTCCTGTGCTCGCCTACACCTCTGAGAAGTATATGCCAAGCAGGAGGGGTCCTAGGACTGAGCCCTGGGGAATGCCACTTGTAACCGGTTTAGAGTCAGACCTAGCTCCCGTTACTCTTACCATGTGGGTTCTGTCCGTGAGCCAGTTGGCAACCCATCTCATTATGTCTTTCAGGCACTATTTTTCATTTGAGATGGCCACAGACTTGCAGGTCAGCAACCCATAGTAGAACCCAATAATTCACACCTGATACTGAATTTTAGGCGAGATTACCATAAAACTGCATATTTTTTAAGCAAAGTTTGTAGTTTATGGTGGTGAAACCATAGAAGTTGAGTTAATGACTGGTAAGGCATAGTCAAAGTTATTACTATACTCCTTTCTTTTTGTTCCTATCCACCTTCATCTTACCATCTCACCATATTAACCTGCTTCTTTCCGTAGTTCACCTGGCTATGCCACTACTGGTATGGGCAGAAATCAAGTGATGATGTATTGTCTTCTGTGGTGGTCAGATGTTTTGGTGTATGACTTTCTTTTTTACACTCTTGCAGGGTGGCCAGCACCAATGATTTTGTACTGTGTGCTCCTACTGTAACATCAACATTTCACACTCATTGGCATACTATAATAGCAATGAAGCCCAGTGTGCTCAAGCTGTACACAAGGCCACTGCCTGTATTATCCTCTGTTGCAGGCTCACCTAGGAAACCCTCCTTCTGGAATAGGAGACTGACTTCTGGATACTTACTTCCATCCACTTCTGGTTATTCTGACTTGCAGGATCACTTGGGTAATCAGCTGCAGTTAGGGGTCCATCCTTCTGTTCCATGCAGCACATCTTTTACTAGCACAATTTTGGCTTCTTTAGCCAACATAATGGCAAAAAAGGGGAAAAAAAGTTAACTTCAAGCATTTTTCACAAGAGGGCATCCCCCATCCGCACCCCTCAGACTTATATATGCCAACTCCATGTGCATAGCAACTTGAAGAATCCTCCTAAAGGAAGGGATGTATTATTGGTGTACACTTATAAAATGCGCCAGCAAAGATTTCCTGTGGAAAACAGTGATCAACATGTTCCTCAGTGTCTTTTGCATAACTGATGCTTGAGGAATTTCACCTTACCACCTGCAGAGGAGTGAAATTCTTGCCGCATGTGCAAGGGAGTTTAAGAATTTTATACAAGACTTTTTGAAAAATGGCAGGTAAATATAAGACTTGAGCAAAGCCAGGGTGTCACAGATGGATCTCAGTTTTTGCTGTAATGTTTAATAAGTGCAATTCATTGGAATTTCTGTTTCTTAAGATAAGTAGCTGTGCCAATAAAAAACACTCTCAAAACTGTTTTAATACAGCCCATCTTATTTCTGTTTTTTGGGATACAATTTCTAATTTTGTGTCTCATTCCTTAGGCTGTCTGAAACTCTTTAAGTAGAAGAATATAGAGAATAATACTTTGTGGTAGTATTTTTCCCTCTTTCATCACTAGAGTTGTGTATACATTTACTGCTGAACGGTTTAGAATACCATTAGAGTTACAAGTGACTTAATTAATGTGATCAGGCACTTTATAAGATGCTAAAAATTAATTTAGAACTAATATTTATGGACATTTGGAAAGAAAGTCAACTCTTTTTAATTATCCGCAGCAAGACTTCATCAGAATACAGAAAGTAATAAGTGGCAAGTTTATATAGTTAAAATCTAATTAAAATCATCACATATTCAATCAAACAATTACTATAGTGATCAAAATGACAAATAACAAATTCGCATCATTATGTGTTAAAATGATTGTAGTGTTAAAAATCATGTTTATTGTCCTCTATCATCTTTAATGTGTTTTTAATTATAAAATCTTTCCTCTTGCGGTAAAAACTTCAGGAACTTGACAATATTGAATCAGTCTAAATTTTAGAAATAAAATCTCAGTTTTAATTAAACTTTTCATAATCAGAGGCCACAATCTGAACAATTCTTGTTTGTCACGAACTTAGAAGTCATGAGATTTTGATGAATTGCAAAACTAAGGAGAGTGGTAATTGAGTTTAATTTTATTTGAAACGGATACACAGTTTAGGGATAAAATGGATACACATGAGGCAAACAAGTGTTGTTGATTATAAACGTGATACATTTTCCATGATTTTTTAAAATCAAGTTGAAAAACATGTTGTTGATTTCAAAACGAAAAAACTGATGTCTTGTTAAAATGCTAAATCTATTACGTATGAGTTCTGATTGTCAGAGTTATTAAGGGAAATTGACCAAAAACTGAGAGTTATTGACAAAAAAGATGATATTTTTATAATATAAACAAAAAAAAATTTTTTTTTGTGAATGAATAATAATTTAAAAAGATTTTAGAATATAATGCATTGCTAAAATCAATGCAACATGTGAAGGTCACACAAGAGAGGGATGCAGTTTTGTTGCAATGCATTGACAGGATTTTATTTTGTTCTGTTGTTGTCAAGTGGCTTGACAGGTGTGATTTTATTTTTGCTGGTTTGGTTCTGTCATGCATTGTGCTTTATGACATATTGTGTGTTCTATGTGGCTTTTCAGTACTTCGCACGATGGCTGCATGTAAAGTATTAAAAAGTAAGTGCTGTAATGCCCTGTGTAAACATGTTTAAAAAGTTCCAACTGTTCAATTCCTCCATTAACATTCATTCAAGTTTCTATTTATTAAAAGCTGGCGAGTTTTAAGACATCTTTTGTGCAAACTTACTTAAATTTCTCATCAGATTGAGATCTGACTGCCTCTATTCTTTGAGATCTGACATCCCCTTGAAATCTTCAACCTATCAATGATAATAGAATTAATAAATAGTAATGTAGTGTGTCTTATCATTGTTTTATTGTTATTTAATTGTTTTTACATTTTTTTTTTTTTTTTTAATTTTAGATGTGAATATAATTTGATGGATGATGATTTGATGATTTTATAAAGATTTAATTTTAACACTAAACTTTCACTGATATTTTCCTGCTTTCTACTTTCTAAAGCAGATAAATAAATAATGGATGAGCCTTTTATTTTGGAGGTTTTTTTGGTTTGTTTCACCTTGGTCATTTGGATTATTTTGTTTGGTTTTTGCACCTTTTCTGCTTCCTTTTTAATTAGGCATAGGTGTCTAAAAGCGTAAGTTAATTTAAAACTTTTAATGAGGCTTAAAATAAATGCTTTCTAGCCTGTATTTTTAGCATCTTTCAATAACCTTCAGTAAACCTGTTAATGTGCATCATTGCTGCTCTTTTCCTTGTGATACAGTTTTGTATCAGTGTGTGTGTTTCTTGACTTGTTGTCATATGAGTTGCATAAAGAGTGTAGTTTATTGTAGTTATGGCATTTTAATGCTTCCTTTGTTGTGCATTGCAGTTTATTCACAAAACACTGTCTTTTGCTGCCTTGCTCCTCCTACACTGTGATAGTTTTCATTGTCCTTGTTGGGTGTATTGTGCTATTCGCTGACATACCGCTCTTCTAAAAAAAGTATACCTTTCACGTTGATAACGTAGTGCTTTCACAGATTTATGCAGTAACTTCTACCACTTTAGCAACACCTGTCCTACTTTACTGTGGCTACCCGATCAAAAGGGTGGGGGGTTGTACTGCGGTAGTAATACTCTCTTATAGTAATCTTTATTACACATTCTTGCTGCATCCCATGACACTACAGTTAAAACTGCAGTTTACATAGATTACTATGGGATGGTTTGGGCAAGTAACATAAAACTGGCAGTATCCCTTTACCATGCTATTAATTTCCTTGACCACATTTTCTCTACATGCTGCACAACATTCTCCCATTTGTAGAAATATTTCACCATAGTCTTGTATAGTACTGCGTCACAAGATTGTAGGCAGGAGAGGCCATCTTGCTTTCCTCTACTGTAGTCCTATTTTATGATGGCTGTCATTGTAATTTGTTCAGTGTTTTTAAATTTTGACATCAGGCATCTTTGAAATGAGTAGTTTTGAAGGATAAAGGCATGGAAAAACAAGAGAACCTCTTAACACAGTTTAGCTGTAATTATCAAGAAGCTTGGAAATTGTAGTGTTAAACACCCAGCCTTTGATGTGTTGATTGTAGCCCGAGAGAGCTACATGTGATGTATTGCATTGTGGGTTAGAAGGTAGAGCATGGCTGTTTCCCATGCACATGACAGATTGGTTTCTTAGCACTCACAGTAGCAACATCCAACTGGAATGAATGGCAGTAACCCTTAAGAAAAACAGACATGAAGGGAGACAGACGTATGAAAGCTGCAAGAAATACTGCTAGAACTGAAGATGAATACTTTATAATTAAAATGTAAACATTGATTATCTGATGATAGAGGCTGTTTAAAGGAAATGGTTTCTGTATAACAGAGTTAGAAGTGGAAGCGAATGTGGGTGGTAAGCAAATTGAATCGGCTTAGAAAGTAATAAAAATATTGTCGGCATGTTTTTGAAGATTTCTTTAAGAGAACAGGGTAGATGTTTAATCTGATGAGTCTGAGAACTGCTCAAGGACAAGAAGTCTTGGAGTAGTAACAGTCTCAGAGACTCCAGGACTCTTGCATTTTTTTTTTGGCTAACTATCCGATTTGCACGTAGTCTCTGAAAGAACTCTATCATCTTTTGGGTAGTGCATACAGGTTGCATAAAGGGATCCAAGTGATGGAACACCAGAGTGTGTTGTTTAAGAGAAATAGGGAAATGGGGGTTACTGCTCTGCAGTATAGCACTAAGTGCAAAGCTGATGATTTGGATTTTGTAGAGAATAAAAGTTTCAGGGTTTGTGTTTAATGAAGGTGGACTGTGGAGGAACCTACCTTGTTTGAAGTGGTGAGTACGGAGGAGCTGAGAGTAGAGAGCGCATTGCTTTGGGGCACTGCTATTGACAGCTGTGACCTGGCATTGGAAGGAATTGTGCAGGAGGAGTGTGTTCCAGTGCGCATGGTGCACCAGAAGAATGGGCATGAGTAGCAATGTCTGAGGACTACATCATAGGGTGTGCAGACGTGGGGGCATGAGTAGCAATGTCTGAGGACTGCATCATAGGGTGTGCAGATGTGGGGGCATGAGTAGCAATGTCTGAGGACTGCATCATAGGGTGTGCAGATGTGGGGGCATGAGTAGCAATGTCTGAGGCCTGCATCATAGGGTGTGCAGATATGGGGGCATGAGTAGCAATGTCTGAGGACTGCATAATAGGATGTGTAGATGTGGGGGCATGAGTAGCAATGTTTGAGGACTGCATCATAGGGTGTGCAGATGTGGGGGCAGGAGGGGCAATGTCTGAGGACTGCATCATAGGGTGTGCAGATGTGAGGGCATGAGTAGCAATGTCTGAGGACTGTATCATAAGGTATACAGATGTGGGCAAGTCAATGCAGTGTTTTTATTGCATTTGTATTGGTTTCCCGGGGCAGAGCACTGACCTCCATGGACCTTTGTCAGATTCTGCCTGGGAGTGCTGTCTGCTTTAATGTCTTAGTCAACATCACACAGTTAGGGAGTAGGTGCTGAGGGGATCAAAGCCTAGACCTTTGGACCACAGGAAACAGATTGTTAGCAGATCCTTAATCTTCTGTTCCAACTGCATATTTGTGGCACTGCTTTCTGTAAGGGAAAATTAGATTAAACACAGTACAAAAAGATAGTATAGCAAAAAAAAAAAAAAAGACCAACAGGAGAAGTGTATATTTAAAAAAGGATTGTGTCATAGGCATACATTTTATATGGGCAAGTAAACAGAGCTCTTAAGTTTTAAAATTTGGAATGTCCATTCCATGATTCCTGTAGGGACTAACACATTTTTTGATACAACTTTTAACAAATTAGCTTTGTTGGCAAAGTTAATGTATAGGGTTGAGAAAAGTAGTACTTGTACTGGAGTGAGTATGCGTTTGGAAATTGAAATATACAGCTTAAGAAAAGGGTGATTGTAAGGTGCAGGACTGATGTGCAAGAACCAGAATTAAGAGTTATTTATCATGTAATGTAAGAAAACTGAGACTTAAAAAAATAGATGAAAGATTGTGAGACTGAGGTTGGTATTGTGATATGTGGATAGTCATTTTACGTGATGGACATTTTAGTTATTGTTTATGGTAAAAGGTATGCTCAGTATGGGGAAATGGGACATACTGTGAAAAGGTATTCAAAGTTCTAAAATGTTTCTGAAATCAAAGCATGTGTAATGAAGGGTAAAATTTTCTTGATGTGGATGAAGGTGGGGATGAATTCATAAAGAACTGAATAAACAAATTGTTGGTAAAATGGTTAGAGAAAGAGGGTATGAAGTAGACAACGAAGGGGAATAGATGTTAGAAGAATTTAAAAAGCTGTACTGTAGGTACAATAAGATGCAGGAAAAGGGGGATGAAAAGGGTAAGGATTCAAAAAGGGTAAATTATTACATTTATTATTGATTGTAAATATGTAAATTATAAAGCCAAGCAGTGTGCAGTGTAGCAGTGGTAGAGAGGAATTAAGCTGTCTTATGTTTATTGGACATTAGTTATTTAAGTGAACAGTGAAAGGCAGTTTAAACAGGTATGATGTAGGGAAAGGGTATGGAGCATAGAAAGTGTTAAATGACTAAATTGATGCAGATATAAAGATATTAACTATGACAGTAGGTGTTCCTGGAAGAATATTGATTTTAAATGTTAAGGTACTAGATGGAGTGTTAAGGCTAATAACTTTGTTTGCCTATACAGATATGAAAATACATTTTTTGAAGAGCTGGAAAATATGTAGCAGTTTAATACAGATATTTTGTAACAGGTTATTTTAATTTGATGTGAGAACTAAAAAGAAGGTTATGTGGAATGTTAGGAAAAGTAGGAAAGTACTGAATATTTTTATGCAAGTATAGAAAGTGAAAATGTGTATAAAAGAGAGGCTATAAGAACAGCAATTGATATTTTTTCTGAAACTTTAAAAGAAGTAAGAAGAGGGGTAAACAAAGCAGAGTTTTTAGATTGCAGAAACACACGAGCAGAATTTTTAAAGGATGACAATGTTTCTCTGGCCCTGTTTTCTTCTGTTTAGATGTATCACTTTGGGTCCTTCTCCTTTTTTCACACAACCACTACTTTATGACTGGATCCTGTCGATAAGGTTACATGTTGTGAGCTAAAAGTTCTTGTCGGTCAGTTTCTATACTGACCTCTTTCACTAATTTAACAGCTGAGTGTTTCTAAGGTTCTTTAACAGTTTAGGTTTTTTGCTTTTTTTTAATTGTTAGATATTTTGATTTGATTTGATATTTTTTGATAACAATAAAGCTCATCTTTTTTTATTTCATATCTGATTTTAGTTTCTACACTTTTTACTTTTATTTTGGTTATGTATTTTTTAGAATGTGCTATTAGCTATTATATTGCTATTGCATTTTTACTTTTTTTTTACTTGTCATTCAACTGTGGGTTAAGTGTGTTGTTTTTTTTTTTTCCTTTCATTTTCACTTCACCTTGCACAAATCATCTAACTAACTCCCCTCCCTCCAGCTAACCCCTACTCTGCCTCTCTGCCCACACACCACAGTGCCTTGAATTGGCAAACTGAGACATTATATATTATTTGTGTTGTTGGGTTAGACACTCAAACTGCAGAATTTTTTTTTTACCGCAGTGCTGAAAAAGTTCACGTGTTACAGAGTATTTCTCTCTCCATACATATACATCGCGTTTTTTCTTTTTGTTTTTTTTATTTTTTTTATGGCAAAATGTGTTTAACAACATACCTCTCAGCACAAAAAAAAAATTTGGACAAAGCTAGAAATAATGGGGGGATAAAGCCCCGAAAATAGGGACAGATTTTAAATATTGCTCTTATAAACTTAGAAAGTTGCTAGAATTAAAGGTTTTGTGTTACCATGCATTTTCTGAAGGCTATGAAGTCTAAAACTCAAATGTCTGTCATCATTTAGTGAAGTCAGTCCTCACTGATTTGCCACAAAATTCATAGGTTCATAGGTAGGTACTAGGCTATCGGCCCTGGGGCCTATACAAGCCCAGCCAAAAAAGGTACCTTGGCTTTTTTTGCCACCCAAGAAAATTATTTTCCTGAGCCACTGTCGAGCAGAGCCACAGAAGTGATTCCCCGGGGTGAATTTCCTATTTCCCATCCAGTCATCAAGATTTTTCTTGAAGAGTGCTAATGAGGAGCTTTGTTTGACATAGATAGGTAGTTTATTCCAGAGTATGGGAAGTCTCTGGGGCAGGAATCTATCTCTCTGGCATGTTCTGTTTAATGTGGTGATAAGGTTTAGGTCCCTAGAGTGTCCCTAGTAGCTCGAAGGGGTTGGGATTTCTTTAAGTGGAGCATGTCCAACAGCTCTGGGTTTGACATAGCTTTGTATGTTAGGCAGAGATCACCTCTGAGTAGGCGATATGCAACGGAGTAAAGCTGGAGTTTTTTGAGACGATCTGCGTAGGACATCTGTTTGAGGCCAGTAATCCTCTTTGTGAGGTATTTCTGCAGCCTTTCCAGTTGTTGTAGATGTCTTGTGAGGTACATACCAAAAGGGGCGTTGTACCCCATTCCATAAAATTATGAATTTTATGAAGAACAGACTAAAAATATGAGCCAAAAATCTGGACATTCTGGAAAAGTCTGGACAGTTGAGAGGTATGCTGAACAAGTGCGACCATGTTCTCAGCATCCAGTAATCACTTCCATCTCTTTCTTGTCCTTCAACACTATATATTTGGCTAACCTAGTTGTGGCACAGGGATAGTACTCTGGCTGTAGACGTCTATAACTACATTGCCGTATTTGTATAGGTTCTTTATGAACATGTTGCTTAGAAATGGTATTTCTGAATGGTACAACATTTACATTTTCTTTGCTAACAACTTAGTTAAAGATCACATTTAATTAGGTACTATATTACTAGCGCTTCTTTGCAGTAGTCCCTTCTTTCCCATTTAAAATGTATTGTTCTACTTGCTGACATTTTCTGGGTGTTTGCAGGCAGGCTTAGGTTCATAGGTAAAAACTAGGTTAGCTACCCTTGAGGATCATTTTAAGCCTAGCTAATTTCCCTTTTGTGTTTGAATTAACCTGTCTCATTTGTTTAGAGATTGACGTTACCCATCCCATGGGTGATAGCTATATATTACCGCTAATGATCCATGTGAAGCAGAGTTCCTCCCTAACCCAATTCAAGTGCAATTTGGGCATTTATATGGGAAACCAGAAATTCATCCCTGGTTTGGCACCTATGTCTCTAATGGACACAGGTAACCTGTAAATGGTTCATCTCCCAGGCCCATGCTTATACTTATCAAGGGTATCAGAACTTTTCAGAGATTTGGGATGCATGGCTAGGCTTAAAAAGGCCCTTGTGGTAGTTAGCCTAGTAAACACCTATGAACCTATGAATCTAATAAGGTCCTCCTTGTAGAATTCTGATTTGAGTGAATCATTCTTCAAATTGAGATTAACATCTTAAACAATTACAATTTTTCACCTATTATCCAGTTTTTCTTTTGAAAGATTTTAATTATCAGAGCAATTTTGGTTAAGACTTCCACCTTGGCCTTGTATGCTGCATACATATTTGCTCAGTTTAGTAAGTGCATCCACCAACACTATGGTAACTTGCTATCATCCTTCTGTATCCACCAACACTATGGTAACTTGCTATCATCCTTCTGTATCCTCCAGAAAACCATATAACTATATGGGCATTTTTTTTAATTAGTACAACACTGGTGCTACTATGAAATTTCCTACTGGTATAATTAGTTTTAATCAGTTATTTTTAAATATTTAAACTGTGAGTGCTAGCCATACGCTCAACATTTTCTGGAATTCATAAATTCCAACGCCTTGGATCAGCTTGTCCACACCTCCACCAGGGGCAGCAATATCCTGGACCTGGTCATTACCAATATGGGTAACCGGTGTTCCACGCCAGAGGTCAACTCCTCGCTGGTCAGATCCAACCACAAGCTAATCACCCTAGACATCCATATCCCACCCCACCCCCATTAAGGAAACCACCATCAAAAACTATTCCAAAGCCAACTTCATGCTTCTTAAGACAGAAGTGGCAAACTTCACGACACCCATATAGATGGAAAATAGAGATACCACTGCTGAATCTTACACAAATGCACTGTATAAGCACATACACGAGTGCATGGGTCATACCATCCCCAACAGAACCAAGATGCTATCCTCCAAAAAAGGAAGGCAATCTGGTGGTCCCCTGCCATAAACAAACTCTACAACAGAAGGAAGAAGCTGTTGCAAGAAAAGAGTAAAATCCTAAGATTGGAGGAACTCCCTGGTCAGCCTCAGTAAGAAGCTGAGATCCCTCATAAAATCCTCCAAAGCTAGTTATGAAAATAAAATCACCACCACTTCCAAAGACAACCACAAAGCATTCTACAGCTATGTCAAGAATCTCAATGGCAACACTCAGATCTGCTCTGAGTTACAGCACAATGGTACTAAATATACAGAACCAACTGATACTGCCAACATCCTGGCAGATAGGTTCAGCGCTAACTTTACCCCGCTCTCACCCTCCAAAGGGCCCATCTTAATACCTGAAGAATGCAAAGCCCCTGCAATCATGAATGGACAAGTAAAGACCGCACTCTCCAAAGCCAATAACACAGCATCCATTGGACCAGACAACATCCCAGGCTGCGTACTGCATGAACTGGCACCCCACCTAAGTACCATGTTCAATCATAGCCTCACCTCAGGCTATGTGCTTACTGAATGGTGCACAGTGACGGTTATCCACTCCACAAAGGGGGTGCCACCACGGACCCCGGAAACTACCACCCCATTAGCCTGACGAGCCTGGTCTGCAAGGCCATGGAACGTATCATCTTGGAGCTTATAAACAAATACAAAGGTAACCTCCAAACCCTGGACCCCACTTAGTTTGGGTTTGTAAAAGGTAGATCATGTCTACTAAACCTGATTGACTTCTTTGAAGCAGTCACCAGAGCCGTAGAAGAAGGGCAAGGTAGTGCACACAGCCTATCTTGACCTCACCAAGGCTTTCAATACCATCCCCCGCTCTGGAATTATAGATAAACTCACTAAATTGGGCATAAATCCCTATGTCACAAGATGGGTGGCCAACTGGCTCACTGACAGAACCCACACAGTAAAAGTAGTCGACTCCAAGTCCAACTTTATTTCAGTGATGAGTGGAGTACCACAGGGTTTGGTTCTGGGTCCTCTCCTGTTTGGCATCTACTTCTCTGAAGTGCAGGCCAACACAGAAGGTCTTTGGCTAACAAAGTTTGCAGATGACTGCAAACTGGGAGCCATAATAGAATCATGTAATGATGTAGACATTCTACAAAAGGGCCTCACAGAGACAGATGCTTGGTGTCAAAGTCATGGTCTCAAGCTCAATGCCAAGAAGTGCATTGTCATCCCCTTTGGGAAAAACTCGGTACCCATGAACTACCACATAGGTGGTAGCTCACTAAACACCAAAAGTGTGATAAGAGACCTTGGGACACAGGTGGACAGTAGTCTCTCCTTTGATAACCACATCACCACAGTAGTCAGGAAATTTTTCTACGTGGCACACCTCATCACAAAAGAGTTCTCCTTTAGAAAAAAGGAGGTCATTGTTCCTGTCTACTCATCCCTCATCAGACCCATTTGGCACATATCTCACAAGACACCTACAACAATTGGAAAGGCCACAGAAATACCTCACTAAGAGGATTACCGGCGTCAAACAGATGCCATACGCAGATCGTCTCAAAAAACTTCAGCTCCTTTTCGTCGCATATCGCCTACTCAGAGGCGATCTCTGCTTAACATACAAAGCTATGTCAAACCCAGAGCTATTGGACATGCTACACTTAAAAAAATCCCAGTCTCTCTGAACCACACATTCCAGGGACCTAAACCTTGTCACCACAATAAACTGAACATGCTGGAGGGATAGATTCCTGTTCCAGAGACTTCCCATACTCTGGAACAAACTACCCATTCATGTCAAAGCTCCTCATTGGCCCTCTTTAAGAAAAATCTTGACGACTGGATGGGAAATAGAAAATTCACTCCAGGATCACTTCTGTGGCACTGCTTGACAGGGACACAGGAAAATAATTTTCTTGGGTGGTGAAAGCCAGGGAACCTTTTTGGATAGGCTTATATAGGCCCCAGGGCTGATAGCCTAGTACCTACCTATGAACCTATGTATATTTCTTGAGGTAACCATTTCTGAGCTTGATTTTTTTTTAATATAAGTAAGGATAAAAAAAATCTAGCACTACTTGCTTCCTCTGCTCTCTTTTTCTCACACTACTGATGGCCCCCTCTAGCCATCCCTTTGCAATTTCTTTTTCAAACCATCTTGGCATTAGTAGCATCCCTTCCTTTCTTCTGTCTCCTATACACCCCACTTTTCATTCACTTTAAATAGAAGTATCACTCATTCCTCATTTGTTTAATTTTATTTATATTTGTTTTGTTGTTGTATTGCACTGATCAAAACCAACCAATAGCAGCTACAGCCCAGTTGAAAAAAAAAGATAGTTTTTTACAGATTACAAGGTAATACAAGTGAGATATTTTTGCATTGCTATAAGGCAAGTACAGGCTATAAGATAATAACAACATTGTCCACAAAAACCTTTTAAATGAGCATTACTTGCATTGTAATCATATTTTTAAATGAGCAGTGTTTACATTTTATACAATAAAACACAGTGACTATTGAAATGGTAGTTAGGAGGAGACCAAGAAGAAGAGCAAGAAAATGGCTATTAGGTTAGATGACATGGCTGCTGGGAAGCATTGCACTGGGTTTGTTTGAATGGGTATGTTTTAGGTTGCAGCACCTCAGGTGTATAGGGAGAGACTGCCAAAGTGAGGTCCAATAGCAGAGAAGACACATTCTGCACAATGGAGATAAGTTTGTGGAGTTAAGAGTATAGGAACAGTTGGTGAGTAGTTCCTTAGGTTGAAAGATGAGGATTTTTTTTTCATGGATTTTTGCTAATGGCGAAAATGTTTTGAGATGTAATAGTTTGCAGAGCTTTGATCCCAGAAACAGATCAGTGTATTGCTTTACAGGGAGCCATTTGGCTTTGTTAAGGTTGAGGCAGTAAGAATCTTTTTTTTTTTTTTTGGGGGGGGGGGGTTGTGATGAACAGCAGATGGTATTTCTGATGGTTTTCAGAATTTTTTTTCTTGGAAGTATAAGCAATAATAATGAGCCTGTATTCAGTTTAGGAAGAAGGACTCCTTTGCCTGTGGCTGATCTGGATGGAGGGGTAAGGAAAGGAGAGATTACCTGGATCCAGTAGAAGGGCTGTTGATTTTAGCCTTTGTTTTTTTTTTCTATGTGGCTATGGATGTTGAATGATTGATCAAGCCGGATGCCTAGATGTTTGTAGGCTGCATTTATTTCTGTGTTGCAGTTCTTTAGAAATGTAATGAGTACCTTGTTAGGGGCAGGTGGGAATTTATGAAGAGTTCTGAACAGGATGGCTTTAATCTCTTTGGAGTTACATTATAAATTGTGGTTATTAGCCATTGGAAGAGTAAGTACAGCTTTGATTAACGTTGTTCTGAATTTGTGAATGAGAATGACTAGACCTGTATGTGATGATGTCATCATTATCATGTAAGATTACTGGTAGCTGAGGGAGGTCATAGTGGAGTTTGTTAATAAGGATAGATATTAGAATGAAGACAAGGATGGAACCCTGGATTATACCTTTATTTAGTAGGCTATATTAGTCTTATCTTTGTCTGTTGGAGAAGAAGTTTTGAAACTAGGGTGAGCTGTCTGAACTGAATCCAATTTCTGTGAATTTGTTTAGAAGAGGTAAGTAGTCAATTAGATCAAAAGATTTTGGGAGGTCCACAGTTAGTGCACTTATAAAGTTGCTTTTATCTGTGTTTATTTGACTGTCATCAGTTAGGATCCAAATGGCTGTTATGGTGGTCCATTCAGGCCAAAGCCAGTGCTGTTTTTAATAAGAGAAAATGTTGAATGTCTTGGGATAGCTGGGCACAAACAATGATTTCTAGATGTTTTCCAGGAATTGGTAGGCTAGAGATAGGGTGGAAGTGAAAGGCATTTTTTGCGTTGGCAATGTTTAGGGAGTGGTTTAATGAAAGTGGTTTCAATATATGCACCATTATGTTTTAGGGAGACAGAGGTTACAGGTTTGAGTAAGGGGCTGGGTGAGGTTGTCTCTCAGCAGTGATAAATAAACCAGGGTTAATATTGTCCAAGTCTAGCAGAGGGGCAGAGTAAATATTGTTAGATAGAGAAGTAACTTATTTCAGATTTTATGTGTTTAAAATGGGGGGGGGCATTGGTAGTTGTAGAAGGAGTTACATTCATTTTGGGAGGTTGTTGAATTTGATTAGGAAGACAACATGTGATAGTTTTGTTTTGTCACTGTGGATGACATTTGAATAGCTGATTAACCTTTTGGCGTGTAGGTGGGTTAAGTCCTCACCAGAAAAATCTGGTTTCTTAAGAGACAGAATTGTTTGGTTTTGTAATGGTTTACTTTGTGTCTGTGAATGGATTTTTGGCTGCGTTGTATAATGAAACAAAGGAAGCCTTGCTATAAGGTGTGTGGTCCTGTTTCCACTTGTGCCAAGTTTCATCTTTGAGTTTTAGAAGATGCTTGAGTCCTTTTGTGATCTAATCATTTTCATTGTGTTTAAGAAATCCTTGGATCAGAGGAAAAGCTTTTTCATAAAGATGGTGCACAATTTTAGTCATGGCAGTAGCTGCTGTGTTAGCATCCTTCTCTGTGAGGATGGAGAATGAGTAATTAAAGGTGTTATGGTAGTTTATGTTTGGTAATGTTACTATTTGATTGGGCTATAAAGGTCTTTGGAAAAGAAGGAAGTTTAATTGATTCGTAATAGTGAAGATGATGGAGCAGTGGTTGTATGGATATTTTTTTATTACATAATTATAGAATATAATTTCTCTCTATTATAAAACTGGTTCCCAAGTACTTTCATTGTACATCACTCTTTATGTCCCAGTTTACATTCCCATCATGTATGTCTGTTGCTGTTGTTGTTGTTCTGTCATCTAATTTGTTTTCTCTGTATTTGCACTTGTAAATATTTGATTGTGTTAAATTTGTCACTGTGGAGCTTTTCTCCCTAGGACTCTGCTGAAAAGGGGCATTTGTGCCCAGTTGGACTTTCCCAGTAAACAAATGTCAGTAAATAAATAAATAAAATAAATAATTTGCAGTACTTTGGACTACCATGATTGCTTCATTTATCCTAATTCCCTTGATGTCCTATACTAAGTAAAAACCTAACATATTGGTCTATCAGTGGCCTTGATACCTTTAAATGCTTGACCATTTCTCATGCATCTATCCACTTTTTAGCAGTCATCCATATCTGAATTTTCTTTATTCACCTTTCTCTAAACTTGTTGAAGCCTATTGATTACTCCTCTTCTTCGTCTGCAAAATCCCTATATCTGACTTGTCCTCCCTTTATCTCTACCTCACAGTCATTTCTCTAACATGTAAACCCCCCTTTGATCCCTTTTGGCACTCTTCTTTTTTCTCTTCAAAAACATTCTTAATCACTTCCCTGTACACTAGCAAATCATCTCTTCTCAGCCCAGAAGTCTCTCACCTACTCGAAGGATACATGTTGCTCTCGTTTTCTCACTTTTGGAACTGTTCTATATATCACAACACACTTTTAACACACTCCTGAATGCTTGCTGTTGCCTGTCACTCAATATGTCACTGATTTTAGTCACCTTTTGGTCTTTTTACACTTGTCTCTTCCTTTCCTATCATACTGCTCCTTCAACTCCAAATGAATCACATGCCTTCTGTACTTCCTCTAGCCACTCTGCAATTGCTATGGTCTACACATGCCTTAACATATAAATTACCAAAGATAGCATCATCACTTTTGACACTTCTTTTTTTTTTTTTTTAGTCAGTTTGCTGGTCCATTGTCCAGCATACCCTTTATCATGTTTCTTACCTCCTACAAGGTTTTACTCCTGATTTCTCCAACTGTTGAACATAGTTTCACTCCAAAATCATATTTTCACCTTTGACCATAGCAACCCTACAAGGCATTGCACTTCTTACACTGTTCTTATTGCTATACATTTATTGGGGTAATATTCCAGATCTGATTCCTTTCCAAACTATTTCAAGATCTGCAGCACCTAAGGCAACATCCTCTTGTCATGTCCAAATAACAACATCCAGTCATCTGCAAGTCAGTTACAGATCCTACTGAATCAGATTGCCCTGGGCAAGTAGATTGACAAAAAGTTATTTTACTAAAAATCATAAAACAGTGAAGGAAACGGAGGTCGAAATTGTGGAACTATTAATGACAACAGGGAAGAAGGCTGTAGGAAGAAGATGGAAGAATAAAGACACCCACTAGAAAAAGAGGTGCAAGGTATCTTACGACAGTTATGGGAAGAAAAAGGGAAGGGGAAAGAAATGGGATATTAACACATATGAGGACAAGGATTGAAAAAAGAGAAAAGAAAAGTTATTTGATAAAGGAGAGACTCACAACAATTTAGGATAAAAAAAGTTAATGCTGAGTAAAATAGGATATGGAGCCCACAATTCATGTTATCTAAAAATAAATGGTAAAGATGGTAAAGCACATGACATGCCACAGTTATACAGATACTTATGAAGCCTAAAGATTATCATTATGAATGTACAGATGCTGAAAACTCTGGGTTAAAGGCCTTATGAATAAAATTAATATACTGTGACTTCTAAAAAATGATGGAAGTTCTGAAAAAAAAGGGAGAGAGAAATTTGTCTTATAAGTGGAACCTGAATACCAATATACTATAAGAGCATCTGGTTAAAATTACCTTTATATGCAAATAATTACAATTTGCATTAATACTTCAAGTGCAATCTTTTCTGATGATGTTATTAAAGGTAAATGACTGCACAGGCACCAAATAATTGTGCAATAATAGAAAAGTGTGATGAATATCTGCTTAAAGTTTAGGTACAGCTTCAGCTATATGTTTTCATAGGATCATAGGATCATAGGAAGTTACTAGGCTAATGGCCCTAGGGCCCTTACAAGCCCAGCCAATTTCTACCCTTATTAACATGATTAGCACCTATTGCCCCTGTCCAAGAGGGACACAGGTGGAACCACTGGGGTGGATTTACGGTTACCCATCCAATCGTCCAGATTGCATTTGATGAGGGCCAATGAGATGCTCTGTTTGAATCTGCTCCAAAGGTGTGGTAACCTCTGGGAGACAAATCCGTCACTCCAGCAGGTTCTATTAATGTCACATAACAGGTTAAGGTCTTTAGAGCAAGTAACCCATGTTACCATTTGACTTGCAGATATGCAGCATTTCCAATAAAGCAGGGTCATAGATTGCCTTACATGCAAGACAGAGATCACCTCTGAGTAGTCTGTATGAAACAGAATAAAGTGACAGCAATTTCAGATGATCCACATTGGACAGATGCTGAAGATCTTGAGCTTTCCTTGCGAGGAACCTTTGTGGTCTCTCCAATTGCTGCAGGTGCTTGGAAGGGTACATACCAAAAGGGGCATTGTACTAATTTATTGACCTGATGAGGAAAGAGTTCGGGGAGGTTATAACTTCTTTTCTTTCTGGAGGCAATGCCCTTACGTATGAGATGAGGAATATAGAATGCCCTTCTTACCACTGAGGAGACATGGTGATCAAAGGTAAGGTTGCTGTCAACCTGTGTGCCCAGGTCTCTCACCACTGAGTGCATACATAGGGTGTTGCTGTTGATGTGGTTATTAGAAGAAACATCACTCTTGCCAAAAGGGAAGATAACACATTTTTTTTGCATTGGGTTTAAGGCCATGACTTTGGTACCAATCATTTGTTTGTGTAAGACCGTCTTGTAGGATGTTGACATTGTTTGAAGATTCTAAGACCACTCCCAGTTTGCAGTCATCAGCAAAGTTTGTCAGCCACAGACCTTTAGTTTTTCTTGTACTTCGGAGAAATAGATTCCAAACAGTAGAGGTCCCAGGACTGATCCTTGTGGAACACCACTGGTTAAAGGTTTGCTGTTGGAGGTGGATTCCCCTATTTTGACTATATAGGTTCTAAAAGTGAGCCAGTTAGTGACCCATCTAATGATGTAAGGGTTGATACCTAACTGGGTGAGTTTGTCAATGATGCCTGAGTGGGGAATAGTGTCAAAAGCTTTGGCTAAGTCTAGGTAGGCTGTATGCACAGATTTCCCCTCGTCTAGGGCCTTGGTGACTGTCTAAAAGAAGTCCACCAGGTTTAACAGGTATGATCTCCCTTTGACAAATCCAAACTGAATAGGGTCAAGTGTTTGGAGATTACCTATGTCATTGTTGATAAGGTCCATGGATGATTCACTCCATTGCCTATTTTATTAGAATGTACAAATAAAAAAGTACTGCTTAGCTTTAAAATCAGACCAGTGTAATTGCAAAAGTGCATCATGCATAAGGACTGCACAATGTGTAATACATAAATGCTATCTGACACAATAAAAATTGCTCATGTTAAAAAATATCAGACTTTCAGAATATTAATAATTCAACAAAATATTTACAAAGTGTTCTGAGTCCCTGATATATGAAGGGACCTTATGAACAAAGAAGATCAGCTTAAGATCCAAAAGCTGTTATAATGGTTCTGTAAGTTTTCCACTGGCTGCCATAATAGGTCTAAATGGTGGGATTAAAGATTTTTTATATATTTTTGGGATAATAAAACAAAGGGTTATATTCATAGTCACAGAGTTTGTATGTGTACAAGGGCAAATATCAAAGTGCAATGCTGTACCTTTATGTAAATACACTCGGCATCAGTTAATGGCACTGAATATGAAAAAGAGAAGGGCTGTGCAGACACACTCAATGTAAAATTTGTAGTGGAAATTGTGGATTACTTTCAACTCTTTTCATAATTCAGAGGTATTCACATACTTGTTTAAGCCCATACATATTGCTGGTGCGCAGCACAGACATTTAGAAGTGAATATTAAAAGGTAATAAGAGTGTTATGTACTGAACGTATGGGTGTCCTTATGTGGACACTCTGATTGGTTTCTCTTGGTTTAATTTGTTCATGTCTTTAGTTTTTCCAGTACCATGATGGGAATGGTTCCCGTTTCTAAGGCAGGGTATGATTATATTTCATGAAATTAGTATTGGCTCAGTCACTGGTGTTAGCTAAATGTGCTCTTTGCAGCATCTGCAATGTGCCCCAAACTGCCTCCTTTTGTAGTTCATACAGGCTTACAGGCACTGGCAGCATATATAAGTATTACTATAAATTCTTTTTTATTAGACCCATTGCTCCTGCTACTGTTGAAGCTGTCTTGGTATTTCTTCCACATTGCGGTCATTTCTGCCTGCAAATCGTGATATGTTATAACTCTCTATCTCCCTCTTCATAAGACATTCTAATCCTTGGGTGTAGAAATTTCAGTAATCAATGATACTTTTGTCTTTTTTCATTGATTACTATATTTATTTTTCTCACATCTATTTTTCAACTGTTGATAATAGGTGATCCCATGTGATGTAAACCTTATTATTCTCTATAATGCTTTGTGGTTCATGTTTCCAGTGCTTCTTAGCTACTTCTGTACTGTAGTGTTTGCGCAATCCCCAATGCAACAGTCTTGCCACATTATAGTGCTTTTCTGCATACAGTCCCACTACCACGAGTGTATCACACCTAGCAACAAATATGTGTGACTGTTTTCAGTTCTTTTTTACAGAACCTGCATTTGTCTGTTTCACCCACCCTTTTCAATGGACTTCTTAAACCAACTTGTATGCAGTTCACTATCCTCTGTTACCGTTATTAGCTTTTCCTCTTTTGTTTTCATTCACCTCTCCTTAACCATTCCTGCATCAAGTCTTGGTCAAAGTGAGGTTGCACCAGGAGATCTCTACATGTGCCACTATATTTATGGCTTTTCCAATTTTCTTTCCATCTCATCTGATCGTTTTTTTTTTTTTTTTTGGCACATTCAGTTAATGTCTGATTTTTGTGTACTTCTAGTTTGATTTTCATTGCAGCTTGAGACCAAAGTCTTCTGCTAAACTAAGCAAAGTGTCATCTTAGACTTCTCCTCGTCTTTTAAAACTTTCACTGTGTTTGGATCTGATGAGGACCACAGATATGTAATCAATTCTGAGGAGGCCCATACCTCCTTGAGTGTGAGGAATATATAATCTTGATATGCACTGATTTTTATGAATCATTTGATAACCATCAAGCATTTTTCTCATTTTTATGTCTAATCGATTCAATATTTTTTGGGGCCAATTGATCACTCCAAAACTGAAAGTTAGAACAGGAAGAGTAAACTGGTTTATAGCTTGGACTTTATTCCTAGATGTCAAGGCTGTTTTCATTATCAGTTTTAGTCTTCTGAAGTATTCATTACTTGCATTTGTTTATGTTTTATTATTATTCATAAGGTTGTTTTTTTTTTTTTATGAGGTTGGAAATGAGAAATAGTACAGCTGAAAATGGGGGAGAGAATGACTATGTGTACACAAAAGGAAGACATCTACAGGGTTCTGTGCTGGAGGAGGTGACAGAGGAGGGGTACTATATTTTAGCTTGAGACAGACCACATTATTTTTCAATTGTTTTATCTATGAGAGAAATTAGGAAAGATGTAAAGGAAGAGAGCGTAAGAGAGAGTTTTTGTGAAGAGTTGAGGAAATCATGCAACAAGAAACAGACAAGAAAGATAGGAACACCATATTTTGGCTGAAAAGGGAGGAAGACACAAGACATACAGACATGCACACATACACAAAACGTTGAGGATGAGAATGTTTAGAATCAATTCAAACACCAGTATGGAGTACCTCAAATATTCCCACTGACTGATGGAACTCTAGTGGTTGACCCCTGTGACATGGGGTGTGGAGGTCTCTGGTGGCTCAGTGGATGTAGCCTACTGATTCAGCAGGTCAGTATCCCTGCTAGAAGAGGTCTTGCATTTTCTCAACACATCTCTCTACTGCTCACTCAAACACATCCTTTGCCAGGTTCTGAAGCTTTCTTCTTTCATAGCTTTCAAGGCAATGCCACATTGGAGTGTCCACACAGCTGGTGCCACCTAGAGACCAACATGAGAGGGAGTCACCAGGTAGGCAGAGGGATATGGTGAATGTTCTCTGACCTATAAGATAAGAGGCTGTGCTCTAGGGGATACCTGGAACTGTAAAAAGAAAAAATGTAGAATTATAAATAAGTAAATAAATATGTAAATAAGACAGAGAGAGAAAATGTAGACAAGAATGCCACATAAGTTGCTGTTGCATTATCTTATTGTCAGTTCATATTAAAAATATCTTAAGCAGGTTTACTTAATGAATTTATGTTGCAAATTACATTCTGTTGTAATGCTGCCAGCACCATGTATAACGATTGCAGAGTGTGACTGTGGTGAAAGTGTTACATATGGTAATTCTAATATTTCTGCAGTTATATTTGGAGCATTTCATCAAAAAGTGTAAAACATATTTTTTTGAGGGGCTATTCAATTTGAACAGATGCTAAATGACTAAATTATTTATGCTTACATAATGAAATGAGTATTGCTCCCATGCGCCTTCAGTTTGTCTCTTTGACCTCTTGTCAGATTGACACTTATTATTTGAGATTTCCTCCTCATCTGTACAAGTAAGAAGAAATGGAATGCATGTTTGTTAACCTATGCTATGACTGTCACTATAACTTGCTTTATTAATGCAAACCTTTACCAGTAAGGAATGATGTGCTTACACTCTGACAATCTGTCACTTTATTCCCTAACTTCTGTATTACAGTTCTGTGTTGCAATGTTATAAAGGACATATTTTAGGTGGCTCATGTACACATTAATCGTTTTGATGGCTCCACATTAAATGCTACTTCAGATTTTAAACTGAACACTTTTGTTGCATTTTTTCCTTTTAGGCAGTGAAAGTCTCATGGTGCACACAATGTGCACGGGCCTAGTCTTTTTTCTTTTTCTTTTTCTGTTTTAAAGGTTGCAATTACTCTTGAATGCAGTCTTACACTCTCAGACTAATTGTGTTCTTAGTTAGATGCCGCACTTTAACAGATCTCCATGGCCTTAGTGCTTTATTTTTAACATTTATCACTGTATTTCCAGCTTAGCAATTATTTTTATGTTTTTTCAACCTACTTAGGGCTTCAGTTGTATATCTATACACATGTTCATTCATGTGCAGTTTTTTTCCATCTCTTTCAACGTTCTTGTTTAAAAGCCGCACTTGCGCTTGTTTCCCACCTTTCCTGTAACTAGCCTAGTACAGATGCAGAGTTGCTGTATCCAGGACTGTTGGTAAGCTTCTGAGCCCTGCAAGCCTTTCTTTGTTGGAGGAAAGCCTTCTAGCTTATCAGTGGGAGTGGTAAGCACTAGGTAGCCTGTCTAACACGAGATGAGAGGTTCTTGGCCCAGAAATTGTAGTTTATTGACCATTTGGACAGTTTGTCCATCTCTTTCAACTTTCTGGTTTAAAAGACCACATCTGCGTTTGTTTCCCATCTTTCCTGTAACTAACCTACTGGTAGCACTAGAAAGCCTTAAACTGATACAAGCCTTCTAGCTTAGGAGAGAGACTTTGGAGTGATTGAGTATCAGTTTTCTGTACTTTCTTGCTGTACTTAACTGTTTTCTGCCTAAACGCAGATTTTCCAGTGTTTATTGTGATTTAAAAGCTTGTTTTTTTCACATATTGTACTTATTTGACTGCCTGCACTTTTAAAAGTTGTTTTTTGTTTATATAATTTAACTGTTGTAGGCTACACACTAAAGTGCGATAGCCTTTTCTGATCGTTTGTAGTCATTTAAAGCTGTCTTAAGTGTATTTTTTACTGTTTTTGCCTTATCTTTTAAAAAAATCCTTGTTTTCCACCTTTCTAAGCTAGTATAGTCCAGTTTTCAGGATAGTGCTGAATTCAGGGCTGTGATACTAGTTTCTGAGTTGCCCATACCTTACTTGAATAGAAGGAAGTTTCTCTGAGAGAAGGGAGCTTTGAGCAACCTTTCTGTCCCTGGAGGAGTGGTCCCAGCTCAGAAGTTAGTAGTTTATTGGCCATTTTGGGCTAATTTCTATCTCTTATCTCTGTACCTGTCACCCCTAGGCTTTCGAATACTGGCCAAGGCTCTTGCTGCCCCCATAGTGCCTTTTTTAGGCAAGGCTCAAAAGTCAAACCCACCTCCGTAAACAGCACAATTAACAAAAAACTGAGGGTTATGCTACTCAATACCAGGAGTTTAAGTCTCAAAATGCACGCGCTCAAAGCACTCCTCAGTATGGAGAACGTTGGCATCTGTGCAGTAACTGAAACCTGGTTCAAGGCTCCAGAGAGCACCCCAACACTACCGGGCTACAAATCATACCACACATTTTGGCCACAGAACACAGACCGAAACACAAAAGGAGGGGGTGTATCCATATTCATCAAGGATACCTACACCTCCAGGTTAGTGGCGCAGCATGATACCTCTGAGATCATCCATGTGCAACTAACATCGGGCAAATCTGCAATGTAAATTGTGACCTGCTACAGATCACCCTCCATGATCCAGGACCACCACTCCACCTTTCTGAAGACACTGGAAAACATGAAGGTCCTGATATTGGGCGATTTCAATTACCCTACCATTCACTGGGAAAACTACTCGAGTACAAATTCCCAGGCCCACTGCTTCCTGGAATTCATTAACTCAAACGCCCTGGATCAGCTGGTAAACTTCCCTACCAGAGGTGAAAACATATTGGACCTGGTCATCACCAACATGGGCAACAGGTGCTCCACACCGGAGGTCAACCCGTCACTGGTTAGATCAGACCATAAACTAATCACTCTGGACGTCCACAACTCACCACCTCCCCCAACTAAGGAAACCACAGTAAAAAACTTTTCTAAAGCAAACTTCACCTTACTTAAGACAGAGGTAGTAAGTTTCACAGCCCACACACTAAAGGATAACGCTGTCCAAGATGCAAAAACCTTTACAAATGCACTCTATGCGCACCTACAAGGATGCATGGATCATGCCATCCCTAGCAAAACTAAGACTCACTCCTCTACGAGAAGGAAACCAGTTTGGTGGACCCCTGCAATAAACAGGCTATACATAGAAGGAGGAAACTAGTTCAGAAAAAAAGCAAATCCCAAGAAGGAAAGACATCCCTGATTAGTATCAGTAAGAAACTGAGGTCCCTCATGAAATCATCCAAGGCTAACTTCGAAAGAAAAATAGCCAAGGATTCAAAAGATAACCACAAAGCCTTCTTTAGCTATGTTAAGAATCTAAGTGGCAAATCGCAGATATGCACTGAACTAGTGCAAAATAGCACAAAATATACTGAACCTATTGATATTGCCAATATCCTGGCAGATAGATTCAGTGCAAACTTCACCCCCCTGTCACCTCCAAAAGGGCCCACAACAATACCGGAAAAGTGTAGTGTCCCAAAAATCACAGATGCACAGGTGAAAACAGCCCTTTCAAAAGCCAGAAACACAGCATCAGTGGGACCAGATGGTGTCCCAGGCTGCGTCTTGCACAAACTACAGAACAAACTAACCCCCCACCTAAACACTCTGTTCAACCTCAGCCTCTCCACAGGCTACATGCCCATAGAATGGTGCACAGCAGCGGTTATTCCTCTCCACAAAGGAAAGACCACAACTAACCCTGATAACTATCACCCCATAAGCCTGACTAGCATGGTCTGCAAGGCTATGGAGCGCATCATCATGGAACTCATTAACAAAGACATTGGGAACCTCCAAACACTTGACCTGACCCAGTTCGGCTTTGTTAAAGGCAGATCATGCCTACTAAACCTGGTTGACTTCTTTGAGACAGTCACCAAGGCCACAGATGAGGGAAATGTGGTTCACACAGCCTACCTTGACTTCGCCAAGGCTTTCGACACCATTCCCCACTTGGGTATTACAGAAAAACTCACCCACCTGAACATAAACCCCTACATCACAAGATGGGTTGCCAACTGACTTACAGACAGAACTCACACAGTAAGAATAGCGGGCTCCAGGTCCAACTCTAAACCAGTCGCAAGTGGTGTCCCGCAAGGCTCAGTCCTGGGACCCCTACTGTTCGGCATATACTTCTCAGAAATACAGGCAAACACAGGAGGACTATGGCTAACCAAGTTCGCCGATGACTGCAAACTGGGAGCCATAATTGACTCTCCAGCTGACATGGACATCCTCCAAAAGGGCCTTACTGAGACAGACACCTGGTGTCAAAGTCATGGCCTCAAGTTAAATGCCAAAAAATGCATAGTCATCCCGTTTGGGAAAAACAAAACACCCACGAATTACCACATAGGTGGCAGCCCCTTTAATACAGAAGAGGTAATAAGAGATCTGGGGACCCAGGTAGATAGTAATCTCTCCTTTGACAATCATATTGCCAAAGTAGTTAGGAAATCCTTCTATGTGGCCCATCTAATTACTAAAGGGTTCACATCTAGAAATAAAGAGGTTATAGTGCCCCTCTACTCGTCGCTCATTAGACCCATCATAGAGTACAATGCCCCATTTGGGATGTGCCTCACAAGACACTTCCAACAGCTGGAAAGACCACAAAAGTACCTCACCAAGAGGATTACTGGTCTCAAACATACGTCCTATGCAGCCCGACTGAAAATCTCCGGCTGTACTCAGTGGCATATCGCTTACTCAGAGGTGATCTCTGCCTGACTTACAAAGTCATGTCCAACTTAGAATTGATGGACATGCTCCACCTAAAGAAATCCAAGTCACTGCAAGCCACATGCTCTAGTGAGCTAAACCTCGCCACAACAATAAATAGAACATGCTGGAGGGATAGATTCCTGTCACAGAGACTCCCCATGCTTTGGAACAAAATTCCAAATTACATCAGGCAGAGCCCCTCACTAACGCTCTTCAACAGAAGCCTTGACAAGTGGATGGGTAATAGAAAATACACCTCTGGGATCACTTCATTGGCTCTGCTTGACAGAGGATCAGTTAATTAATCAATGTGGCGGTGAAAGCTGACACACTCTGGCTAGGCTTATAAATGTCCTCGGGCAGATAGCTTAGTACCTACCTATGAACCTATTATGATTTGTTTTTGACACACAAACCCGATGAAGTATTTATTTGATACGAAAGCAATCTTTGTTGAAAGTTGTATATTTATTCTGGTAGATGTCTGTTGGTAGATCTCTTTGTTAGTCAGTCAGTCATTGTTTAGTTAGTCTGTTTCTTAATAAAGTTTTGATTAGTTGGTTAGCCTATACAAACTGTTACTAAAGCGGTCTTACATTCATGCCTGGGGCCTTAGGCACCAAAACCAGGCGGCCAACTAAGGGGCGCCGGCAGGCGCTTTTCAGTATTCATTTGGTGTAGGTAGACCAGGATTGGGGCACCAGGTGGTGTGAGGGGGGCGCCATGAAGCCCTTTTGCCTAGGGCACTAGTTGACCTAAGGCCGCTCCTGCTTACATTGTAATTTGTCTCTAGCTTTCTAGATTCAGTTTTAGTTAGCACAGTCTGTTATTACACTATGCTGTTAGGGGAGAAGGGGGACTTGGCTAAAGGAATGATTTTAATGCTTTTATTGCTGTTAACAGAACCACCTTCTGTAACCACTCCCTCACTACAAACAACCTGATTATAAATAAGGAATGTTTTTGATGCTTGTCATTATACTGCACTAGGATCACTTGTTTGTGTGTTTCAAGTAAAGGATATTCTATTTTTAACTCAGCTGTGGACTACCTACTATTTTCTATCTGATTATTTTGTAGTATGTATTTTATAGTTATATTTTACAGTTTGATTTTTATTAAGTGAACTAAGT
Source organism: Protopterus annectens (assembly GCF_019279795.1). NCBI lineage: Eukaryota > Metazoa > Chordata > Ceratodontiformes > Protopteridae > Protopterus > Protopterus annectens. Next base: position 1,331,107,289 of record NC_056725.1, read on the forward strand.
GCATAACATAATTTAGGAAGTGAACATCATACCCTCCACACTGTGAAGTTTCTTCTTGGTTTGGTTTAATTTCTGTATTTTCTTGTTACAAAAGTTGTTACAGGGTGTGCTTCGTTTGTGTGGTCTGCTACACTGCAGGCACCAGAGTTTCTGGGCAAGGTGGAGGGCTAGCTCTTGCTACATTGCTTTTTACATTTCCTTATACCATTCTAACATTTACAACAACATATGCTTGACCAAAAAATACATTACGATGTGTAGAACTTAACTGTGTTTCTCTGAGGTAAAACACTTTTAATTAGCTTTAAGGCATACAATTTATACTTATAGGTAAAATTAATTCAGCTGTCCACTCAGAATCTCTGCAGGTCATACACTTGTTGATTTGTCCCCCATCCCTACTGTGCATATGGAGTAGTGGCTAGATTTGGTCACCCCTTTTATATGTGCAAAAATTGTTTTGTAAAAGTGACACATTTTTACAAAAGCAAGCAATATACACATCAATAGACCACCAAGGCATTATTTATTCCTACTATTAAACACTGTAAAAGATTTCAGGATTCTTTCAGTGTGTCTGCATACTTTAAAAAAGTTAAAAAATTCTTGCCAATTGACATTACCTGTCTATGTAGCTGTATGTACCAACAACTATGACAACTGGTATAGTCAGTAATACATACGGAAATATGTATATCTGCATTAAATTTAACTATTTACAAATGCAGTTACATTTTGTTTACATTAACAATTATATATAATATCTTTTATATATATATCAGTATCCTTATAAATAGGTAACCAAGCCACTGGGGATGCACAGGCCAGTGCATTTCTTTGTGCCAGTCCCAAGCCGGGATAAATGGGGAGGGTTGCATAAGGAAGGGCATCCAGTGTAAAACCTCTGCCAAATGACTTATGCGGAGAACATTTCATATTTCCATACTGGATCAGTCGAGGCCCGGGTTAACAATGACCGCCACCAGTACTGTTAGCGGAAATTGGGCTACTGTTGACCGAAGGAGAAGAGGAGGGGGAAGCCATGCCTGAAGGCAGGAAGAGAGGATGATGGTTAGGAGTGTAGTAGTGAGGGTAGGAACTTTGAATGTTGGCAGTATGACTGGTATAGGGAGAGAGCTAGCTGATATGATGGAGAGAAGGAAGGTTTATATATTGTGCGTGCAAGAGACCAGATGGAAGGGAAGTAAGGCCAGGTGTATAGGAGGCGAGTTCAAATTGTTCTATCATGGTGTGGGTGGCAGGAGAAATGGGGTAGGGGTAATCCTAAAGGAGCAGTATGCCAAGAGGGTTTTGGAGGTGAAGAGAGTATCTGATAGAGTGATAATTATAAAGCTTGAAATTGATGGTGTAATGATGAATGTTGTTAGTTCATATGCTCAACAAGTTGGGTGTGCGATGGATGAGAAAGAAACATTTTGGAGTGAGTTGGATGAAGTGATGGTGAGTGCACCCAAGAGTGAGAGACTAGTGATTGGAGCGGACTTCAATGGGTATGTTGGTGAAGTGAACAGAGGGGATGAGGAAGTGATGGGTAGGTATGGTGTTAAGGAGAAGAATGCAGAAGGTCAGATGATTGTGGATTTTGCAAAAAGGATGGACATGGCTGTGGTGACTGCGTATTTTAAGAAGAGAGAGGAGCATAGGGTGATGTACAAGAGTGGAGGAAGATGCACACAGGTGGATTATATCCTATGTAGGAGGGCAAGTCTGAAGGAAATTGGAGACTGTAAAGTGGTGACAGGGGAAAGTGTAGTTAAGCAGCATAGAATGGTGGTCTGCAGGATGACGTTGGTGATCAAGAAGAGGAGGTGGAGTGTGAAAGCAGTACCAAGGATTAAATGGTGGAAGTTAAAAAAGGGTGATTGTGAGGTGGAGTTCAGGGAAGAGTTAAGACAGGCACTGGGAGGCAGTGAACAGTTACCGAATAGCTGGGTAACTACAGCAGCGCTAGTAAGGGACACTGCTAGAAAGGTGCTTGGTGTGACATCTGGATAGAGGAAGGAGGACAAGGAGACCTGGTAGTGGAATGAGGAAGTACAGGAAAGTATACAGAGGAAGAGGCTGGTGAAGAAGAAGTGGGATTGTCAAAGAGATGAAGAAAGTAGACATAAGGATAAGGAGATGAGGCGCATGGCAAAGAGAGAGGTGATGAAGGCTAAGGATAAGGCATATGGAGAGTTGTATGAGAGATTGGACACTAAAGAGGGAGAAAATGACCTGTACCAATTGGCTAGACAGAGGGACAGAGCTGGGAAAGATGTGCAGCAGGTAAGGGTGATAAAAGATAGTGAGGAAAACGTACTCACAAGTGAGGAGAGTGTGTTGAGTAGATGGAATGAGTACTTTGAAGGGCTGATGAATGAAGAGAATGACAGAGAGATAAGGTTGGATGATGTGGGGATAGTGAATCAGGAAGTGAAACAGATTAGCAAGGAGGAAGTTAGGACAGCTATGAAGAGGATGAGGAATGGAAAGGCTGTTGGCCCAGATGCCATACCATGAAATCATGGAGGTGCTTAGGAGAAATGGCATTGGAATTTTTAACCAGATTGTTTAATGAAATTTTGGAATGTCAGAGGATGCCTGAAGAGTGGAGAAAAAGTGTTTTGGTACCTATCTTTAAGAATAAGGGTGATCTGCAGAGCTGCAGTAACTACAGAGGGATAAAATTGATCAGTCACAGCTTGAAGTTATGGGAAAGAGTAGTGGAAGCTAGGTTAAGAAGGGAGGAGATGATTAGTGATCAGCAGTATGGTTTCATGCCAGGAAAGAGGACTACAGATGCAATGTTTGCTCTGAGAGTATTGTTGGAGAAATACAGAGAAGGTCAGAAGGAGTTGCATTGTGTCTTTGTGGACTTAGAGAAAGCATATGACAGGGTGCCTAGAGAGGAGTTGTGGTATTGTATGAGGAAGTCGGGGGGTGGAAGAGAAGTATGTAAGAGTGGTACAGGATATGTACGAGGGTAGTGTGACATTGGTGAGGACTGCGGTGGGAGTGACAGATATGTTTAAGGTGGAGGTGGGATTACATCAATGATCACCTCTGAGCCTTTTCTTATTTGCAGTGGTGATGGACAAGTTGACAGATGAGATCAGACAGGAGGCCCTGTGGACTATGATGTTTGCAGATGACATTGTGATATGTAGTGAGCGTAGGGACCAGGTTGAAAAGACCATGGAGAGGTGGAGATATGCTTTAGAGAGGAGAGGAATGAAGGTCAGCAGGACTAAAACAGAATATATGTGTTTGAATGAGAGGGAGGGTAGAGGATGCAGGGAGTAGAGTTGGTAAAGGTGCATGAGTTTAAGTACTTGGGATTAACAGTTCAGAGTAATGTTGAGTGTGGAAGAGAGGTGAAGAAGAGAGTACAGGCAGGGTGGAATGGGTGGAGAAGAGTGTCAAGAGTGATTTGTGACAGACGGGTACCAGTAAGAGTGAAAGGGAAGGTCTATAAGAGGGTAGTGAGACCAGCTATGTTATACGGATTGGAGATGGTGGCATTGACAAAAATGCAGGAGTCAGAGCTGGATGTAGCAGAGTTAAAGATGTTAAGATTTGCACTGGGTGTGACTAGGATAGACAGGATTAGGAATCAGTATATTAGAGGGTCAGCTCAGGGTGGACAGTTTGGAAACAAAGCAAGAGAGGCGAGATTGCGTTGGTTTGGACATGTGCTGAGGAGGGATGCTGAGTATATTGGGAAAAGGATGCTAAGGATGGAGCTGCCAGGTAAAAGGAAAAGAGGAAGGCCTAAGATAAGGTTTATGGATGTGGTGAGAGAGGACATGCAGGTGGTTGGTGTGAAAGAGCATGATGCAGAGGACGGGAAGAAATGGAAACAGATGATCCGCTGTGGCGACCCCTAATGGGAACAGCTGTAAGAAGAAGAAGTATCCTTATAAATAGGTCTTTATCCAAATAAGAAGTACCTACCATATGGAAACAATCTCACATCGCCCCCATGCACAAAAGAGGCAACTCTTTTGATCCATCCAATTTCCGTCCTATATCCATTTTGTCACCCATATCCAAAATTCTCGAGAGTGGTATTCATTAGCAGGTAATGCAATATCTAGTGCAAAACAATCTTTTAACCAAAAACCAGCATGGCTTCCGACCTAGCCACTGCACAGCTACAGCGCTATTATCTTTTTCAGTATTCCTTTATCGCTCTAAGGCCTTTGACACAGTATCTCACCCATTACTTTTGAACACACTGTCTAACTTAGGCTTCTCACATAACAGTAAAATGGTTTCAGAGCTACCTCAAGGATCATAAACAAGCAATGAAATGGTCCAACAAACTTTCACCCTTTCTCCACAACCCTACTGGAGTCCCCCAGTGCTCCATCCTAGGACTTCTACTTTTCAACATTTTCACAAACAACCTTCACACCGCCTCTCACCCTAAGACCCTCATTCAATACGCTGATGATTCCACCATAATCTGCACTGCTCAATCACTACCAGAACTACTCGCAAAAACTCAACAGTCCTTTACAGCAGTTGAATCCTGGCTAAGAAATGCCCAACTCATTCTTAATCCAAAGAAGACAAAACTAGTACTCTTTCATCCCAAATACACCTCCCCTGTCACTGATCATTTCAACATCCTTGCAACTGACAACACTGCCATAGAAATAGTGCAGGAAACCAAACTTCTAGGTGTTATCATTGACAATAAACTTTCATTTGAGCCCCATATACAGCAAAATATAAAAAAACTCATCAAAAACTGGGACTCATATAGAAACAAATATTTTTTACTGCAGCAACCAAAACTATCCTTGCAAAAACATTTTTACTTCCCTCTCTTCTGTATGGTGCCCCTATCTTAACTAACTTACAAAATTCTACCCTATGCAAGTTGGAACAGTGCTACAACAAAATTGCAAAGTTTGCCACAAACTCTAAATATCACACACACCACTGTAAACCACTCCTAGAACTAAATTGGCTTGAACTACCCAACCAACTTGCCTTTATTCAGCTATCCACCTTGCACAACCTTATTTTCAAGCCTACTGTCTGCCCTGCACTAGCCAATCTAGTCACACCTTACACACCAAATCGATCCCTATGATCAGAAGTCAAAAATCTCTTAGCTATCTCAAAACCCAGAAGAAAACCTGGTCACTCTCTATATTCATACTCTATACATTGGAATTCACTACCTCTAGCTACCAGATTTATTCCTGGCCTAACCCATTTTAAAGCCTCTTTAAAAATTCATCTAAAAAATACATGGCTCTGCTCCTGCATAAAGCCTGCCTAATGCTCAGATCTTCCTCTTCTCTCATGTTTCATTCCCTCTAAGACTGCAAGATCCTAAAGCTCTTCTAACTCCTTCTCTGCTTCTATACCATATTCTAAAGCTGGTGCTCAGGCTTTTATTGCTTCTGTCCTTCTTAACTCTCTCTCACTATATGTCTGCATCACTAACTTTCTGGCTGCTATTTCTACATCATGTATGATGAGAGTGACTATTATCATCTGTAATGTTTTAACTGTATACTGCAGTGGTGGTGCTGCAGTAGCATTGTCACCTCACAGCAAGACGTTGTGCCATTCGATTTTCAGCTAGAGTGTCTTCTGTGTGGAAACATGAGTGAATGGTCGTGCCTTCGTTGAAGGTTGTGCATCAGGGCTGGCAAACTCAGCACGTAAAAAATCTACTGCCAATCATTAGCGGAGTTCTGCTGTGGCAACCCCTGACCGGGAAAAGCCGAAAGACACAAACAATGTTTTAACTGTATAGAACTGTTTAGATGTGTAGTAATATATTACAACATCTTGTAGCAGTTTGTTCTTTCAACTTATTTTTTGTATCGTATTTCTAATGTAATCTTTATTGTATTGGATTATACTGTATTTGTATTGTACTGTATGTGAAGCTTTTCTCCCGAGGCCTCTGCTGAAAACGGGTTCTGTAGACCCAGTCAGATCACCTCTGTAAACAAATGTCAAATAATAATAATAATAATATAAAATATACTTAATGTAAAACTCTGGGCTTCTGTCATGCACCTGAGTTACCCACCAAGCCAGCTGATCCCATCTCCACCCCTGCAGGGCATCATACCTGTGTTGACACTGGTGCTCAGAGCAGGAGATCCCTGCCAGGGATGACAGGTGCTCTCACAAAAATCTGCCAGATGTTAGTTTTTTCCATTTGCTGCCAGTTATAGCTTGTTCGGTTTTCTGTAGGTTTGATTCCTGCAATAGGTAGAGAAGGTTCTTGTTTTTTTTCTCCGATCAGCTTGTGGCTCAACTCTTGGCTTTCAATTGCCAGTGATTGAGTGAGTGATACAAGTGTAGGCCAGGAAATATGAGGAAGTGATCCTCACCCTCTGTGGTGTGACATCAACATGCCCAACCCATAATTGGGTACTACCTATGAAACTTATTGTCAACATTGATTTAGTAACTAGATTGAGTATATCACATGGACTTCTTCAGGTTTTGGTATTAGTACTTTACTTATATGAATGGAAAACTTTTAACAGTTTGATATCTGCAAATGTGTTGTAGTGGTGTTGTTTAAAGCACAAGAATGAATTTAAAAGTGTATCAGTATTAATTTCTTTGGTTAATGAAAGCATCTGAGTATTAGTAATGCAGCCTGTGTTCCTTTGATGTAGTCATTTATGGCTGGTAAATCAGTTCAGTTTTAGGAAAATCATTGATACTGTTTTGGCAAGGTCTTGCAGGGGTCATAGTAGAATACAGTTCATTTCTACTGACTGCTGTTATACTTAATACATATGGAAAAGTTATTGAATGGCTTACCATGTTATGCCTTTATGCATGATCCTGTGCTTACTGCCCTTCAGCATATTATTCCTACGGTAACCCACAGACACTTTACACTAATTGTGCCTCATACTCACTTGTGCAATGGTGTATTTCACAGAGCTCAGTTCATGTGATTCTCAAGGTGGTGCAACAATAACTACAGGTGACATAACAGTAATGAAGGCAGGTAGGTCTCATCAGCCTTCCTCATCATGTAGTACAACCTCACAGTTGAGGTCTCGGTCCTGCAACACTGTCAGATCAGAGTCCAGAAGTTCCCCTGCATCCAGCAGGTCATGGAGCCACAGTAACTCAGCATCAAGCTCTGATGCCGACACTTGCTTATGATCTCTAGGACAATCACCTACACTATAATTAGGGGACATTGTGTATGACACGTTAGATAAGTAATTGCATCAAAAAAAAAACACAGGCAAGAAGAGAAATGTACAAATACTTGTAATCTGTAGAACTCTGATGCCATCATGTAGAATGTGAAAAATTATTTTTTGGAGTTGGGATGCAACTTTTAATTCTGATAAATGCTACTTCAAATACTATTACCTGGGTAACGTAGGCAGGGATGTACAACTAGGGCCATGCATTTGATACTGTCTTAACTCCTGCCTGTGCACTGCTGCCACTTCATCCTCAGCACTGCACAAATGATGAGGGTGAAGTGGCAGCAGTGCACTGGCTGGAGTTATGACAGTATCAAATGTATGGCAATGCACTCCTGCCACTTCACTCTCAGCACTGCACAAATGATGAGGGTGAAGTGGCAGCAGTGCACTGGCAGGAGTTATGACAGTATCAAATGTATGGCAATGCACAGCTGCCACTTCACTCTCAGCACTGCACAAATGATGATGTCTATTCTGTTGATACACAGAAAAGTGTGTCAATGAAAGAGCTACGTAATCTAATATGAAATATCACCTGAGGGAACAGCTTACATCAATGGTTAGGACTTCACATGACAATTTGTCCAGCACATTCAAAAATGCTCATTCATTATGTCATTATTTGGAATGCAGCCTAAAATACTGACAGGTAATAAGCAGCCATTATCCAAGTATGATATAAAAATATAATTCCTTTGAACAACTCAACTCTTAAATGAGTTATTACAGTTCTCTTTACCAGTACCTGTACAGGTAACAGTTGTTAGACATCAAAGTGGAGTTATGACAAATAAAACAGATACAACAATCAATTAATTCAGCATAAAACACAAAAATGAATTTAATAGTGAAAATAACTGACATGCAGTTATTTGATATACAGCGAAAGTAGTCATGCACCATTCAGCATTGCCCACAGGTAACGCTGCATGCATCAACTTTAATATATGTAATATTAAAGTAAAAGTATCACTACCTTAATGTCATGGTCCATAGTGGTGGACTAGACATACCACTCAACTATACAGATTTTCACAGAGTATCGATATTTTTGCCGTATATTTTTCAGCCATTTGTCATAAAACTGTGATTTTTCTGGAAAAACATTGACAAGTCATTAAAGGTTGAAGTGAGAAAATAATGACGGACATTTGAGTTTCAGACTTCATACCCTTCAGAAAATTCATGTTAACACAACACCTGTTATTCTATCAACTTAGAGCAATATGAAAAAAATGTCCCCTGTTTTTGGGACTTTGTCCCCCCGTTATTCATGGCTTTGTCCAGATTTCTTGCTCTTAGAGGCTGAGAGGTATGCTAGGCATCATGTCATGCCTCTTTGCCTGTGTAGCAGTGTACCATGCACAAGCCTGTCACATGGGGTCCCTTGATACTGCCATCGCCGGGCCACGATCGCTGTCATCAGTGGTTGGAACAAACATTACTGGGAGATGCTTTGCCATCATGGGGCAGTTGAATACTTGGCTGATGCATAATCATCCTGTACATAATATAGCACATGATAAACATCTTGCATGCAATAACAGGATAATACTGAAGGGAACCCAGATTCATCCAGGCAATGGAAACTGACTTTCACCAGGACAAATATTTTGCTCAGTGACAATCTGCATCTGGGACAGGGCAGTGTTGAAGCATTCCTGAACAGCTCCCCTAGAGTTACAGACTGGTGTCATCATCCCAGGTTTGAGTGGGTAGGCTACATCTCTTGGAAAAGAAAAAAGGGAGGGGATAACAAAAGAAGAGGGGTTGGTCCTAAATAATACATTTAACAAAGTATATCTAAAGAGATTACTATGAATAGAAAAGCTTCACACTTACCAACAAGGTGACCATGGACTACTCTACCATGCAGGAGTAGGCAATACAGTGAGCTTGTGAGTCAGATGTAAGACTCATGGGCACTGCCAGGATGCTGGGCTGACACTATGATGCACCCTCATGCATGTGATGGACTGGTAGCCCTTCCTTTTCTGGAACTGCTCTCCCTGTGGGCTAGATGCATCCATAATGGCAAAAAAATCATATACTATGTCTTTCTCTGGATAGGATGCAGTTATGGTAGAATGCTTTTCTCATGTTTCTTAATAAAAATGACTGACAGCAAGGACTTTGAAAAACCTTGGGGCATATATCCTAATCCATCTTCATGGCAACTGCTGTCAGACTTCACATAAAAAAATTACAATCTTTGCTAGTCAAACTTGGATTAACTTGGTCATAGTCAGGACTATATCCCTCTAGGCCAAAGGAGGTGAATATTACAGAGCATTTTATAGAAGTGCTGTTTAGTTTTACCAAGAATATTTATAGCTGTTTTTCCTTCTTAGTTAACCCCCATTTCTAGAAGAGTCTCTCCTATACTAGGGACATCTTCCTTTCCCCCTATCTATTTAGCTGCATTTTGATTGATCTCTAGCATCTCTGACTTGTAAAAGGATGAGAATCTACAAGGGTCAGATGATGGTCAGTCAGACAGTTCTTATTTATCACAAACTTTAATATGGGAGACACCACTGGTTTCAGGATTCCCATTTACTTCCTGACCATATAGTGCCATTTTTATATGTGTCCTCCCTGCCTTGTAGTGGTACATCAGGAATTCATATTACCATCTCCAAACTGTAGGCACACCTGCCTGGGCGGTACCTCAGGAGCTGTACTGCAGTCTGCAAACTGTAGGCATCATCTGTCTCTTCAATAAGCTTGCCTAGAGCTGTGCATTGCTGGGTATTGTTTCAGATCTGATTTGGATGGTTGATAGAGTGTTATCATGCATTTGTTTAGATGATAATATTCGGCATTCTTTATTGTCATCCATCTCTCCATGCCATTCACAGCCCTAGGTGGGGCAATATCACTGATGGTATAGCCATACGTTTGACATCCAAGCTTGAATCAAGTGAATGTTGAGATGTCCAACATCTCTGATTATGTCCTTAGATAGAATTGAACTGCAGATTTCTCCTTGTGTACTGTTCACCCATATTTTTAGGAGCCTTTCTACATGAGTTCATGGATCTCCCCACTGGCATTGTACATGAATGTATAATATGTCTCATCTTGAGAAAATGTAATGCCTGGCTTAATGATGAGACCAAAAAACTTACAGTGGAACTTCTCATTCTTTGTTTCAGCTTTACTCAGGTAGTTTCCACCAGTAACCCAACATCTGAGCACTCTCTAGGCTTGATGTGTGTTATTGTATAAATAATGTCCACCCAGGGCTGTAGAAGCCCTTTGTCTGTGGTGTTGGGCCTCAAAACACACCTGGGTGGGCATTATTTCCACAATAACGCACACTCTGTCAAGCATTATCACTTGCGTATTTACTGTAGGCTAGATCCTGGTTCCATAACACTGGAAAATCTAGTCTTCTTTTGATTTATTAGGATGAGTTATTCTCATTGCTTGTTCCATGCTGAGTTTGATTTTATAGATCTGTGCTCAAAGACATCTTGTAACCCACATACAGAAAACTTAACCTCATGAAAAACAGTCCCAACACCAAAGCAACAAACGGCACTCGAATACAAAATAAAAATAAATGTTGCCATCAGCAGCTTCAGTCTCTGGTTTGCCAGCACCACTGGCATTTTCTATGGAGGAGCTAACTTGGCATTTGGGGATGCTTATGAAACAATTGCAGCAACTTATTCAACAGGTATCTAATACCAATCCAGAGGCATCTATTAACAGTTTGGGTACATCAGAGAACCATAGTGGGGATTTGGGCAGTAGTATTCTTTTGGGACAGTGTAGCCTAGCTTTTGTGAATTAGAAATTACCCAATATTGAGTCTATGACCAACAGTGCTGCCTAGCTTGGGATGATATTAGGTGTGTGAATTCTATTGACGCATAGTTCAACAAAAAGTTTAATCTGTTTACTTCTAAGGCCAAGGAATTTGGGACTTTGAACCAATCAATGGACGGTTTTGAAAAAAATTAACAAAATTTATGAAGTTGTAAATGGAAAAACAGTTATTTTCTAGAGTGCATCAAAGTTAGGCAAGTATCTAAGGAGTTGTGGAGTTGGAAGTTTACAGCTGGTCTTATTGTGGACTCTGAACTGCATAAGAAACTTATTTTATTAATTGATCAACAAGAATGTGATTTGATGGAGGTTTTAATCAAGCACAACCATCAGACAATGGATAAGTTGGTAAGTGAGATCACTGATTACTAGTAACTTCTTGCTTCCCAGTTTTGAAGTACAATATCAAAACGTTTCCTTGGATACAGATAAAACTTGTGAAGCTGTCAGGGTCTGTAAGGAACAAAAATTTAAAAGGGACCATTTAGAACATTTATATGTCAATGCTTATCCTAAACCTTTGGGGCGAGCAACTATGTGTCTCCTAATTTTAAAGGGAATACATAGGAGAATCTGCTGGTCAATTTGAAGTTTCCCCCTTTAGATCAACCACCTCTGAGGTATTCCAAGAGGATCTCCAACCACAACAAATGACCCCAGACAAATCAGGGGACATTATTCAAACAGTTACCATCTTACATGAACAGGAAGTACAGAACTTCCAATGGGGGGTGGGGGGATTAACATGTTTTTCAGACAACCAGACATGTTTACACAATATTAGTGTTAATGTGCCTACCATTATTTCCAATGTGGACAGAGATTTTAAATTTTATAATTACAGTGACATTAGGTTGGTACTTTAGCATGCCAATTTGTTGGCAAAAGGATTTTCTTTTGTCCCAACTATAGGGCACATATTGAGAACACACACACACACACACACACACACACACACACACACATATATATATATATATATATATATATATATATATATATATATATATATATATATATATATATATAAGAACATTTCATCTTAAAATAATGTTTTTGGACCAGAAGAAAAATTTTGATACTGGATTTAAATTGTATAAAATGAGTCTTGTCAACCCCTCTTTGCATTCCTCTTTGGTATTATTTGAGAAATTGTGTGAATATGACTTTAGAGCCCTTTTGAATAATAAGCAGAATTGTGTAGATTGTAATTTGACCCATACAGAGTGCTATTTGTTAAAGGATTTGTATTTGAACAAAGTAGGATTTAGTTATGTTCAAAAGTGGTTATGTTAAAAAACTGGACTTGATATTACATAACAATTATGTTAACATCTCCAATTCAAACATTAATTTTTTGCTCAGTGATTTAGTTGATAAGGAGCAGATTACGTATGAGTTATTTCATGTTTTCAACACCCAGTATCCTATAGTTCCATGTGTATTTGGGATTCCAAAAATCAGCAAGTGTGTGGATTATACTTCTTTGAGGCCGATTGTGAATGCTTGAAGATCTAAAATACACCCGATTGCTAAATGCATTGATATTAAACTTAAACAAACCCTAGAGTCATTTACTCACTTGCCTAAAGATTTTTGGGATTTTTATATCAACTTAAAGTGGTATCTTATTCAGAGGAATTAGTGTTTCTCACAATTGATGTAATTAATTTATTCAGTGTTATTCCACATGATATGGTTTTAAAGTGGCTTCAGGATTTTTATGGAATTAGTTTTGAAAAAATAATTACATTTACTTTGAAGGACAATATTTTTTGCAATTGAAGGGTATGGCTATGGGTGCTGCATTTGCCCCTGTTTTTGCAAACACCATTATGATCCAATGGGAAAAAAGTTTATTTTTAAAGATGGACTGAAACAACAATGGTTGATGTATACTCATTTTAGATGATATTTTTATTGTTTGGTGGGAACCACGTGATAAGACTAGTGAATTTATTAATTATATCACTTTTACCACCCCTTTTTAAAATTTACCTGCACTGTGGAAGTGGATGTTGTAAATTATTTAGATGTCAAGGTTTCTAAAGATAGTAGGTGAAGTAGAATTGTGACCAATATTTATAGAAAACTGACCTACTCTAGTTCAATCCTATATTATACTAGCTGCCACCTGAAACAGAAGAAAGGAATTATCAAAGGTCAGTTTGTATGTTTAGCTAGAATGGTGTCTGAAGATGAGACATTTTTGTTACACTGTGACAAGCTGACTAATTTATTATTCGCAAGAAGTTATCCTCGTGAACTCATAGTTGGGCTACAGGGGGGAGTAGTATCAAAGAGGAACAATGGTGTATACTGCCCCTTGGTTAGGGAGTGTGAGACAAGGTCTATGAGTGAATTTAATGTGAACAACGAGTCCTATTCAAATTCTATGGTCAAGACCTTTACTGTAGATTATTATGACAGTAAGAAAATATTGGAAAAAAATTGAACAGTTTTTTCTAGCTATGGGGATATAATGGATGAAATGGATTTAAACCAGATGTGTTTTTTAGAAGAGGGAAAACAATTAAGAATTTTTAGAGGGTACAGAACTTTCTGGGGTACATTTAAATGTGGCTCTTACCCACAATATCAACACACAAACTGTAGCAATTAATGCAATTTTTGCTAAAACATCTTTTCACTGCATATGTAATTCTAATGGGCTTGTATATTTGGCCAAATGCCAGCTATGTTGTGGCTTTCATGTAGGGAAAACAGAGAAAAAGTAGAAAGAATGTATGTAAGAATATATATATATATATATATATATATATATATATATATATATATATATATTTATATTTATATATGGATTCACTATACAATCTCAAAATACTGAAATGTCGAATTTCAGTATTTCGAGACTGAATAGTCGAAAAACCACATACACGAAAACCCACAATAACGAACACTACAATCGCGACCATTCACACACACACACACACACACACACACACACACACACACACACACACACACAAACCAGGACATAATCACACACACACATATACACCTACCTAACTAAACAAACATAACAACACACACAAACACACTTAACCTACCTATAAGCAGGGGGCAAGCCCCCCACACCCCCCTACTTATATATTCTAACTCTGAGGTCGCACTAAGCACACAAACACACAACAAACACCACTGCACACACTCACACACACTAAAATCCATACCCATTATCCTCAAACACACAACACTTACCTGACACCCCATATATATATATATATATATATATATATATATATATATATATATATATATATATATATATATATATATATATATATATAATTAAACATACAAACAGTAACAATGATTTATATAAACATGTTCAGGAAAATCACACTCATTATTTTCTTTTTATAGGACTTGCTAAGATTGAACAAAATCTGTGTGGTGGGTCATGGAAAGACCTGTAAGAATACAGAGAGTTGTCTTGGGAAATTAAATTAAATGCCTGCAATAAACCAGGACTTAATGAGTCTATGTCCACAGCTAGTATGTTTAATATATATTGTTTGATTGCTGTTTTTTGAAAAGTTTATTTAGAATATAAACTGGACACTTGTGTATAATGAATTCTTTATGCAGGGTGTTTTGGTTATTTTAATACATTCATTTTTTGTATCTCTTTAAGAAGGGATTGTCTTTTAAATCTTGGCTTTTTAACTAGAATATTGTATTGAATTGGTTGAATCAAATCATACGATGTAAGAAAGCCATTTTTTAAGACCAATTCAAAATGTATTTTGGTTACTCTGATGGAGTTTCATTACTGGAATTACGACTGTGCTTAACTTTGTGATTACAGTGTGATTAAAGTTTATTTTTTATTTTGTATCCGAGTGCTGTTTGTTGCTTTGGTGTCAGGACTGTTTTTCCACAAAAGATATCTTCTAACTACCATTTTTAAGAAGTCATCTTTGGATCTGAACATATTGGAAAATTATTGCAGTGCCTCCTGCTTTTGTTGTATAGGCGAGCTCAAGGGGAAAATAGAAAATGCACGGATGTATTCCTATATGACATCTTGTAATTTCTTTGATTCATATGAGTCTGGTTATAGATCTAAGCACAATTGTTAGTGACCTGAAAATGATTCAAGATTGATTATGTTCTGTCCTGTTCCTATCCTGGTTAATTAAGTTCTGCCCTTGTCCTCCACAATGTCATGGTGGTTTTTGATGGTGTGGACCATGGTATACTTGAGCCCCTGAGTACACATTGTGGTGTCTGTAGCACAATCCTCATTTGGTTTGCCTCATGCATTTTAGACTGTTCACAGAGGGCTCTCTTGGTTTAATTCCTATACAAGTATAGATTTATCTTTATTTTTCATACTGTATATGTTGTTACTGGTTCTACAAGGTAGAGATATTTTTATGTTATGCTGACAGTTTCCTCCGGGTGCTCCGGTTTCCTCCCATATTCCAAAGACATGGATTGGACACTCTAAATTGGCTGTAGGTGTGAGTGTGTATGCGAGTGAGTGGTATGAATGAACTACCATGGCAGGGCTAGCCACCCGGTGGTGTAAACCTTGGCTCGAGATGATTGTCACTGTTGAACTGACACCCCGACACCATGTGCAAAATGGGAAATAGGGGTTAAGGATGGCTGGATAGGTGAATTTAGCATTAGCTCTCCTTTTCTAAGAAGCAGATGCCAGAGTTTTTAAATGCCCAAATAATTTAATAAAGAAATAACTAAGTGTACCCATGATTTGCTATTCACATTTCATATTTTCAAGATACCTTTTAGTGTTCATTTCATACTTCTTGATTGCAATCAATGTATGCATTCCAGTTTTATTCAGGCTTTCAGTGCTCCTCTATTCCCTTCCAAAAGCATTTTGACAGTGCAGCTCTATATAAGCCAATTCTAACAAATGCTTTTATACTTGGACTCACTCTAATGGCCATGATGTAAGGTTGCAACTGCACACTCACTAGGCCTTCCTACTTGTAAACAGTGTTGGCTAGAAGATTAACAACCTTTTGTGGCTTTGTGTCAACCATTGATGATTACTGCAACAATGATCTTTTTATTTGCATAACTGGTATTTTGAACATACTCACACAAATGTACTTTTTTTAACCATTACAGAACTTGGTGGTCCTGTATGAGCTTGCACTATTTCTACTGAATTTAAAAGAGAACCCTCCACAGGGACTAGGGAGCTAAAATAAATAAAACATCTGCACTTTAAGACAAAAACCCTTCAGCAGTGCCTGCCTGAGTCTGCTTTTTCTGCAGCTGTGGAAAGGCCTATTGCTATGTAATGCAGCTGAACCAAGACCTGCTGAGTCTGCCCATTGTATAAGCAGTTTGTTTATAACTATGTTATGTGAACGAGGATTTTCAAGAGACAGAAGAGCTACTGGCTTGAGAGAAAGTTGAGTGAAGTCTCTGAAGACCTGCTTTTCCACACTTACAGAAGGGTGCAGTAACTCCCTGCAGCAACAGCATAGCCTCACAACAAAATCTGAAGGTCGA